>NW_024080596.1:3267924-3677461 GCF_014754425.2 Oryx dammah | reverse complement strand
AGTAGATCTGATCCTCCATGAAGAAATGGCCCTTCTCTTTCAGGTTGGTGCCACAGTCAGTGCACAGGTAACACTCAGGGTGGCGGGGAACCTGGGGAGTGTGGGAGCTGGGCTGGAGGAGCCCACATTTTTTTTTCTTTAGGTCAAGGAGACCTCCCTAACATCCCTTTTTGCCTAACGGTTCCCCAGGGGTCAAAAAAGGGAGGAGGCACTAGCCCATATTATGTCTGCCAACCTCACAGAGAGCCTCATGCTGGAATTCATTTTGGCTAAAAGATGTGAATGCGTATCAGAAAGGGCCCTGAGTCAGACAAAATGTGGGCACAAAACAAGACAAAACAACATGGTTGGCCAGAGGGAACTAGGAAAACTGCCCTCCTATAAGCAATTTAAGCCACCGCAAAAGCATGACTCTCTCTGAGCCTGCGGTATGTCTTTCCACATGTACTTTGCTTCTAATAAATGATTTACCTGCTTCACCATCTTTTGTCTCTTTGATAAATTCTTTCTTCAAAGAAGACAAGCACCAAGGTCCTGCATCAACACAATGGGACCTCATGGTCTAATGGTTAAGATTTGGCATTCTCACCTCCATGGCCTGGGTTTGATCCCTGGTCAGGGAACTAAGATCCTGCTTCAAGCTGCCACATCCCACGCCTCCAACCACCACCACCACCCCCTCACCCCACCCCTGCCAATCAATAGGAGGCCTATTTATAATCAGTTTGTCATTTTATTAATTTAAATAAGGATAAATATATTTCTTTGAGTGTAGACTCAAGTCTTTTGGTATTCTATGAAATGTGGCTGCAAAGTTGACACCCTACAGATATAGGTCTATGAAGCTTTATTCATATCTTTCTTGTTACTCCATAATATTGGGGAATTTCATCTCTGTATTTGTCTTGTCTACCAGACAGTACAGTGGCAGACATTGGGTAACATAATCTCCTCACCAACATACCTAAGACTGTTTCTCAACCACAGATTGGGCTCAGTACATGTCACTAAATGAGATAAAAGTAGAAAAGTTGATTTGAAAGTTAAAATGGTTATATATAAAGGGATGCCAGATTGGGTGAGAGTAGAAGGATGAGAGATTTAAAAATCACTATGTTTACCATGCAATATAGGATATAACTAAAAATATGGGTCTGAGGCCAGAAAATAAAATTCTTCAGTCATATTTACTCCATATCTAGTCAAAATCTAGAGCATAGGAACTGTGGCATTTTAAAATTGAGGATGTGCTGAGTCTCTTCTTTATGTACCTGTGTATCTATTCTCTAATATACAGCACTTTGAGTTGGTTTCAGCCAATAGAGGGCATAGCAGACTATTCAAGGAAAGAAGAATGAGGTCATTGTACTTATTCCTGAGATACCTGGTGAGGGAACAGTTGGGGAAGACTCCATTGGTTGGATTTGTCTCATAGCCAATGGTCTCAGATCCTGTCAGACTACTCTCTTATATGTATTTCTCTACTTCTAGTAAATATACTTGTTTCTATTCAGGGGTAATGTCAACCTTCCTTCACCAGCTCTAGGTTTCTCTGTTACCTGCACTCATTTTTCCAAATAGATTATTTAAAGCACCCAGTTTGTATGCCATCAGCTTTCTGCTGGGGCCCTGAGACATTGAAGAGTTAAGAAAATAATTACACAAAAATTATTACCTACTTGTACTGGTCATCACAACTATGGCCATTTCCTAAGTATGGTCCATAGGATACTCAAGGTTTGGGGGATTGATATGCCATATATAATATTTTATATACTTAGATATTGTTTTTTCTGTTGAACTTTGAAATTTGGAAAAGTGGGACACACTGAGGTTGAATTACAGATTTGTTAGGGATAACATCCAGAGATTACTTTAAAATACAACACTCAGGCCTAGAAATATTTGACAAACGTTAAGGATATCTTGGTAAGGAATTAGAATTTAAAAAGCAACATTTTTCCTTCAAGATAAATGGAAATCCTCTGTCCATGGGAATTTCCATGGAAAGAAAACAGGAGTAGATAGTCATTTCCTTATCCAGGGGATCTTCTGAACCCAAGGATCAAACTCATGTCTCCTGCATTGCAGACAGATTTTTACCTGCTGAGCCACTGAGGTCCTTGAGATAAACTGGCTGACAAAAATCACTAGATCAGTCAGCCCACAATATCTCCTAAAGCTGAAACTGTCTTTTGCTCATTACCAGACATGGAACAATGAACTGGTTCAAAATTGGGAAAGAAGTATATCAAGGCTATATATTGTCACCATGCTTTATTTAACTTAGCTGCAGAGTACATCAAGCTAAATGCTGGGATGGGTGAAGCTCAAGCTGAAATCGAAATTACCAGGGTAAATATTGATAACGACAGATATGCAGACGACAGCACCTTAATGGCAGAAAGCAAAGGGGAACTAAAGAGCCTTTTGATGAAGGTGAAAGAAGAGAGTGAAAAATTTGGCTTAGAACTCAACATTTAAAAAACTAAGATCATGGCATCCAGTCCCATCACCTCAGGGCAAACAGATGGGGAAAAAATGGAAACATTGACAGACTTGATTTTGGGGGGCTCCAAAATCACTACAGACAATGACTACAGCCACAAATTCCTTGGAAGAAAAGCTATGACAAACCTAGACAGTGTATTTAAAAGAAGAGACATCACTTTGCTGACAAAGGTTCGAAGAGTCAAAGTGATGGTTTTTCCAGTAGTCATGTACGGATACGAAAGTTGGACATATGGGAGGGATTGGGGGCAGGAGGAGAAGGGGGCGACCAAGGATGAGATGGCTGGATGGCATCATGGACTCGATGGACGTGAGTCTGAGTGAATTCCGGGAGATGGCGATGAACAGGGAGGCCTGGCGTGCTGCAATTCGTGGGGTCACAAAGAGTCGGACACGACTGAGTGACTGAACTGAACTGAACTGAACTGAACCAAAGAACTGATGCTTTCAAACTGTGGTGCTGGAAAAGACTCTTGAGAGACCCTTGGACGACAAGGAGATCAAACCAGTCAATCCTAAAGGAATCAACCTTGAACATTCATTGGAAGGACTGATGCTGACCCTGAAGCTTCAATACTTTGGCCACCTGATGTGAAGAGCTGACTCACTGGAAAAGATCCTGATGCTGGGAAATATTAAGTGCAAAGTGATAACTCTACTTTTTAATACATTGTCTATGTTTGTCATAACTTTTCTTCCAAGGAGCAAGTGTCTTTTAATTTCATGGCTGCAGTCACTGCCTGCAGTGATTTTGGAGCCCAAGAAAATAAAATCTGTCACTGTTTCCATTGTTTTTTTCCCATCTATTTGCCATGAAGCAATGGGACCAGATGCCATGATCTTAGTTTTCTGAATGTTTAGTTTTAAGCCAAACTCTTTCACTCCTCTTTTACCTTCATCAAGAGGCTGTTTTCTTCCTCTTCTCTTTCTGACATTAAACTGTTACCATCTGCATATCTGAGGTTGTTGATATTTCTCGCATCAATCTTGATTCCAGCCTATGAGTCATCCAGCCCAGCATGTCATATGACAATATACAGCCTTGACATACTCCTTTCCCAATATGGAACTAGTTCATTGTTCCATGTCCACTTCTAACTGTTGCTTCTTTTCCTGCATGCAGGTTTCTCGGGAGGCAGGTGAGGCGGTCTGGTATTCTTATTCTTCAAGAATATTCCATAGTTTGTTGTGATCCATACACTCAAAGGCTTTAGCATAGTCAATGAAGAGAAGTAGATGTTGCTTTGGAATTTCCTCACTTTTTCTATGATCCAGCAGATGTTAGCAATTTGTTTTCTGATTCTTCTGCCTTTTCTACATCCAGTTTGTACATCTGGAAATTCTTGATTCATATACTGCTAAAGCCTAGCTTCAAGCATTTTGAACATTACCTTACTAACACATAAGGTCATATGCTAGTATTTTAGCACACTTGTACAGTAGTTTGAACATTCTTTGGCATTGCCCTTCTTTGGGATTGGAAAGAAAATTGACCTTTTCCAGTCCTGTGGCCACTGCTGAGTTTTTCAAATTTGCTGGCTATCAGTTCAGTTCAGTCACTCAGTCGTGTCTGGCTCTTTGCGACCCCATGATTTGCAGCACACCAGGCCTTCCTGTCCATCACCAACTCCCGGAGCTTACTCAAACTCATGTCCATCAAGTCGGTGATGCAATCCAACCATTTTGCCCTCTGTCATCCCCTTCTCCTCCTGCCCCCAATCCCTCCCAGTATCAAGGTCTTTTCCAATGAATCAACTCTTCACATGAGGTGGCCAAAGGATTGGAGTTTCAGCCTCAGCATCAATCCTTCCAATGAACACCCAGGACTCATCTCCTTTAGGATGGACTCATTGGATTTCCTTGCAGTCCAAGGGACTCTCAAGAGTCTTCTCCAACAGCACAGTTCAAAAGCATCAGTTCTTCAGCACTCAGCTTTCTTCACAGTCCAACTCTCACATCCATACATGATCGCTGGCTATGACTGGCACTAAAAATTGTTCTTTCATTTTTTTGCTATTGATAGTAATTAAACTTCTGTATAGTCAGAAGTTAATGTGTTTTTTAAGGCCATTATTGGTTACTCCTTGGAAGGAAAGTTATGACCAACCTAGACAGCATATTCAAAAGCAGAAACATTACATTGCCGACAAAGGTCCGTCTAGTCAAGGCTATGGCTTTTCCGGTAGTCATTTATGGATGTGAGAGTTGGACTGTGAAGAAAGCTGAGCACTGAAGAACTGATGCTTTTGAACTATGGTGTTGGAGAAGACTCTTGAGAGTCCCTTGGACTGCAAGGAGATCCAACCAGTCCATTCTAAAGGAGATCAGCCCTGGGATTTCTTTGGAAGGAATGATGCTAAAGCTGAAACTCCATACTTTGGCCACCTCATGCGAAGAGTTGACTCACTGGAAAAGACCCTGATGCTGGGAGGGATTGGGGGCAGGAGGAGAAGGGGATGACAGAGGATGAGATGGCTGGATGGCATCACCGACTCGATGGACATGAGTTTGAGCAAACTCCGGGAGTTGGTGATGGACAGGGAGGCCTGTCATGCTGCAATTCATGGGGTCGCAAAAAGTCAGACATGACTGAGCGACTGAACTGAATTGAAGGCCATTAGGTTTTTGCAATAATTAAATACATAATCATTAAATACAACTACAAACCAATAAGAGCTATTTTATGTGGGGGTGTTTTAAGAGGTTCCTAAAATTACATCTCATTTGGTGTTATACTAAAACAGAGGGTAAATAGGTACTGTTTCTTCTGAAAAATCTTTAACTTTCTCTAGTCTCTCCAAGGCAAATTGGCACCAGTGTGTGGATTTTATTGTACCTTACAGGGTCCCACTATTGTCTCAAATTTTGGCATGTGTTTTGGAAAGATTTTTTTGCCACTCTTGAAACAATTGCAATCTAGAGAGTAAAAGGATACTTGCTTAGAATGGTGAAATTGCTAATCCTATGACCTCAGCACCAGAGTTTAATCTGCAATAGAGCAATTTCATGTTTGTTTGTTTTTTTTTATCCCCCCTGTGAAACGATGACAAAGACAAGTTTAAATATATGGCATACAGATGGAGTACAAGCAGATGGAAAATTTCAAACAGTTAAATAATAATAATTCAAAGTGTGAAGTTAAAAAAAATATTTTAGGTCCACTGCATTCAAGGAAGGATAAAAGAGATACCATGAAATTCTGTCTTCCCCAAACCTATAGCAAACATGCATATGTAGGATACTTTTTAAAATTCTTATATATACAAGGCCCACAATTCACAGTAAAGAATGATTTGTTATATTTTTACTAATTGAAAAAAAAAACAGTATGATTTTGATTTTCAAACATGAAAAATGACTGTAAATATAAATAACAAATTTTTTATGGAAAAAAAAAAGTTTACTGCTTTTCATTATGTTAGATGTGGAACTTCATCAACTTTTGAATCACATGTTCAATGAAACCAAAGACAAAATTACAATGTTCTTCTGGGGAAAATGTATGTTGAAGTTTAGCTTCTGGAGAAATTACAAAGCCTTTTTCCTAAATAATCTGTTCACTAAAACTCTCTATTTCCTTAAGATGAAAGAAAGAAACAAAGAAAAAGTGGAAGGAAGGAAAGAAGAAAGGAAGGAAGAAAGAAGAGAAGGAAAGAAAGAAAGAGTTAAAGATTGACCAGGTTTAAGAACTTGGTCCATTAGGTTAGTGGAGAGAGAATTGATGACATGGAAGTAAAAGATTACAGATCCACTTGTTCATTTCTCCCTTTCTCTCATCCCATCCTCCTTTTACTATCCACTAACTTCTGAACTGAGGAGCTGTGACCCTGACCTGCAAGCTCCTGAAGACTAGACACAGGCTAACTCCTGGCTAAGAGACTGTTTGGGACATCATGCCCTTTCCTTACTCCAAGGAGGGACAATCTAACATTCAGCTGCAGGCTTTGTACTGGAAATATCCAGAGCAAAATGTAAGCTCGGGAAACCTACTCTTGGCCATCATAGGTAAGCTCTCCATGAAGTTTTAGCATTTTGGCGCAATTGGTTTTGGGGAAGATTAGGACCAAAGCCTCAGTAGAAAATACAGTGTTACTTTGCCTCATTATAGAAAGTTCCTCATAGATTCTCAGTGCTTTTAGATGTGGTGATTTCTCATGTCTTCATGTAATTTTACTGTTCCTATATATGTCCCTTGACAAAATACTAAAACAATACAATTTTACTTCTGTAATAGTCATGATGCTGTCTGTTTTAATGAAATGAGTGAGTTTTGAAGAAAAAATTTCCCTAATATAGCTTAACAACAAGCTTGGATAGAGTGAGCATGTGTGGCTGGCCATTACCTTTCCTGGGAAACAGTCTTGCTAGACAGCAATTACCTGTGTAAATTAGTGAGGCTTTTATTATAAAGATATTGAATTGATATAATAAAATTCTTCCACTCACTTGTTTTTCCATCACTATAGGATTGTCAATAATGATGTGGGTATCTCTGTTTTAACCTGGCACAAACCCGTCAAAAGGCACTTGATGAAGCAAAGAGCTGGAGCCCTCAAAGTTCAAAAGGAAAAATATAAAGTTTATTATATATTTTGTATTGAATTATAGTCAAAACTTTCCAGGGAAAATGAGTTTTGTCTGTAACTTTATTTATTTTATTTTTCATCTCACACCATGCAACAAATATCCAGGAAAAAAAGTTTAGGCTCTCCTTCTGTTGAACAAATTTCTTTATCTATTGCATTTTTGCTCAGAAAAGGATTAATAATCATGTTTCAAAGTGATGCTGCCCACTGTGAAATTTGTTCCCCTGCCATTTCTAAAAAAAAAAAATGCATTCCACAGGAAAACTTCTGCCTGGCTTACAGCTAATTCAGAAAATAACTATCTTGACACTATAATTCTTGCCTGTGAAAAAGAAATGGATGGAAAGGATTTGGTTTTAATGCACACTTAAATGCATTAACAGTACTAGTAAAACCTGACAGAATTTAAATTATAATTATATCTGAAGTGCATTTAGGTGAAAACTTCTCACACTGATTTTATTCTAAACAACACAGAAAGGCAACTGAATAATGAATTTGAGGTACAAATATCTCAAAGAATTTTCAAGGTATCACATTCAACATAAGACAAATACATTGTACATAAAAATAATTTGGTTCTAATACTGTTGGGAGTCCCTTGGACTTCAAAGAGATCCAACCAGTCCATTCTAAAGGAGATCAGTCCTGGGTGTTCATTGGAAGGACTGATATTGAAGCTGAAACTCCAATACTTTGGCCACCTGATGGAAAGAGTTGACTCATTGGAAAAGACCCCGATGATGGGAAAGACTGAGGACAGGAGGAGAAGGGGATGACAGAGGATGAGATGGTTGGATGGCATCACTGACTCGATGGACATGAGTTTGAGTAAGCTCCAGGAGTTGGTGATGGACAGGGGAGGCATGTCATGCTGCGGTTCATGGGGTCGCAAAGAGTCAGACACGACTGAGTGACTGAACTAAACTGAACTGATGAACTTTGACTCATAGTTCTAGGAATATAAAATAATCTAGTTTCCTTTAAAAATCATAGCAATTATACAGACAAATATTATCTTCTATAGTTGCAAATAGAAGACTACTTAAGTATCATGACTGAAAATGTTTTTCTTTATTCAAAGAAAGTGACATCATCTACAAAAATGCATTCTGGAGAGGATGTAGAGAAAAGGAAACCATCCAACACTTCTGGAGGGAATGTAAATTGGTTCAGCCACTAAGAAGAACAGGGGCTGAAAAACTAAAAATAGAGCTACCCAATGATCCAAAAATTTCACTCTGGAACATCCATCCAGAGAAAACTCTAATTTGAAAAGATACATGCACTCCAAAGTTCACTGTAGCACTGTTTACAATAGCCAAGACATATAAGCAACCTAAATGTCCATCAGCCAATGAATAGATGAAGATGTAGTACATATCAGTTCAGTTCAGCCACTCAGTCACGTCTGATTCTTTGTGACACCATGAACCGCAGCACGCCAGGCCTCCCTGTCCATCACCAACTCCTAGAGTTTACTCAAACTCATGTCCATTGAGTTGGCGATGCCATCCAACCATCTCATCCTCTGTTGTCCCATTCTCCTCCTGCATTCAATCTTTCCCAGCATCAGGATCTTTTCAAATGAGTCAGCTCTTTGCATCAGGTGGCCAAAGTACTGGCATTTCACTTCAGCATCAGTCCTTCCAATGAATATTCAGGACTGAGTTTTTTAGGATGGACTGGTTGGATCTTCTTGCAGTCCAAGGGACTCTTAAGAGTCTTCTCCTCACCATAGTTCAAAAGCATCAATTCTTTGGTGCTCAGCTTTCTTTATAGTTCAACTCTCACATCCATACATGACCACCGGAAAAACCATACCCTTGACTAGATGGACCTTTGTTGACAAATTAATGTCTCTGCTTTGTAATATGCTATCTAGGTTGGTCATAACTTTTCTTTCAAGGAGCAAGCATCTTTTAATTTAATGGCCATGAACACCATCAGCAGTGATTTTGAAGTCCAAAAAAATAAAGTCAGCCATGTTTCTACTGTTTCCCCATCTATTTCCCATGAAGTGATGGGACCAGATGCCATGATCTTCGTTTTCTGAATGCTGAGCCTTAAGCCAAATTTTTCACTCTCCTCTTTCACTTTCATCAAGAGGCTCTTTAGTTCTTCACTTTCTGCCATAAGAGTGGTGTCATCTGCATATATGAGGTTATTGATATTTCTCCCAGCAATCTTGATTCCAGCTTGTGCTTCAGTCAGCCCAGCGTTTCTCATGATGTACTCTGCATAGAAGTTAAATAAGCAGGGTGGCAATATACAGCCTGGCATACTCCTTTTCCTATTTGGAACCTGTCTGTTGCTCCATGTCCAGTTCTAACTGTTACTCCCTGACCTGCGTACAGATTTCTCAGGAGGCAGGTCAGGTGGTCTGGTAGTCCCATCTCTTTCAGAATTTTCCATAGTTTATTGTGATCCACACAGTGAAGGGCTTTGGCATAGTCAATAAAGCAGAAATAGATGTTTTTCTGGAACTTTCTTGCTTTTTCCATGATCCAGCAGATGTTGGCTATTTGATCTCTGTTTTCCTCTGCCTTTTCTAAATCAGCTTGAACATCTGGAAGTTCATGGTTCAAGTATTGTTGAAGCTTGGCTTGGAGAATTTTGAGCATTACTCTACTAGCGTGTGAGATGAGTGCAATTTGTGGTAGTTTGAGCATTCTTTGGTACTGCCTTTCTTTGGGATTGGAATGAAAATTGACCTTTTCCAGTCCTGTGGTCACTGCTAAGTTTTCCAATTTTGCTGGCATATTGAGTGCAGCACTTTCACAACATCATCTTTTATAATTTGAAATCACTCAACTGCAGTTCCATCACCTCCACTAGCTTTGTTCGTAATGATGCTTCCTAAGGCCCATTTGACTTCGCATTCCAGGATGTCTCGCTATAGGTGAGTGATCACACCATCATGATTATCTGGGTTGTAAAGATGTTTTTTGTACAGTTCTGTGTATTCTTGCCACCTCTTCTTAATATCTTCTGCTTCTGTTAGGTCCATACCATTTCTGTCCTTTATTGAGCCCATCTTTGCATGAAATGTTCCCTTGATATCTCTAATTTTCTTGAAGAGATCTCTAGTCTTTCCTATTCTATTATTTTCCTCTATTTCTTTGCACTGATCACTGAAGAAGGCTTTCTTATATCTCCTTGCTATTCTTTGGAACTCTGTATTCAAATGGGTATATCTTTCCTTTTCTCCTTTGCTTTTGGCTTCTCTTGTTTTCACAGCTACTTGTAAGGCCTCCTCAGACAGCCATTTTGCTTTTTTGCATTTCTTTTTCTTGGGGATGGTATTGATCCCTGTCTCCTGCACAATGTCACGAACCTCATTCCATAGTTCATCAGGCACTCTGTCTGTCAGATCTAGTCCCTTGAATCTATTTCTCACTTCCACTGTATAAATTAAGGGATCTGATTTAGATCATATGTGAATGGTCTAGTTGTTTTTCCTACTTTCTTTAATTTAAGTTTGAATTTGGCAATAAGGAGTTCATGATCTTAGCCACAGTCAGCTCCCAGTCTTGTTTTTGCTGATTGTATCTAGCTTCTCCATCTTTGGCAGTAAAGAATATAATCAATCTGATTTCTGTCTTGACCATCTGGTGATGTCCATGTGTAGAGTCTTCTCTTGTGTTGTTGGAAGAGGGTGTCTCATATGACTAGAGTGTTCTGTTGGCAAAACTCTATTAGCCTTTGCCCTGATCCATTCTGTAGTCCAAGGCCAAATTTGCCTGTTATTCCAGGTATTTCTTGACTTCTTACTTTTGCATTCCTATCCTCTATAATGGAAAGGGCATCTTTTTTGTGTGTTAGCTCTAGAAGATCTTATAGATCTTCATAGAACCATTCGTCTTCAGCTTCTTTAGCATTACTCATCGGGGCATAGTCTTGGATTACTGTTTACATATATAGGATGGAATATTACTCAGCCATAAAAATGAAATAATGCCATTTGTAGCCTAAAGAGATTATCATACTAAGTGAAGTCAATCAGACAAAGAAAGACAAATAGATCACTTATATGTGCAATCTAAAATGATTATCAAATGAACTTATTTACAAAACAAATATAGATTCACAGACATAGAAAACAAATTTATGGTTACTAAGGGGGGAGGATAAATTAGGATTTGAGGATTAGCAGATATAAAATACAATATATAAAATAAGTAAAAAAGAAAACCGCAAAGTCCTATTGTATAGCACAAGAAACTATATTCAATGTCTAATAACCTATAATGGAAAAGAACTTGAAAAAGAATTCCTTTGTTGTACACAAGAAACTAAAATAAATCAACTGTGTGGCTCAGATGGTAAAGACTCTGCCTGTGATGCAGGAAACCAGGTTTGATCCCTGGGTCAGGAACATCCCCTGAAGAAGGCAGTGGCTACCCACTTCAGTATTCTTGCCTGGAAAATCCCATGGACAGACAAGCCTGAAGACTATAGTGCATGGAGTCACAAAGAGTTGGGCATAACTGAGTGACTAAATATATATGAGTGACAAAATATATATGATTTTTTAAATGGCTCAGTTTTACTTGTGGGAACATTGTGGGAATGAATGATCAGAAATATGGTGAGATTTGTTTTCAAATCAGCAATCAGAATGCTAAAGCCAGCATTCCATACGCACAATTTGGCTGTTCTGATTGCCAAGGCAGAGACATAGACCTTTGAGCAAAATCAAGGAGAAGATTTACTTGGCACAGTGGCAAAGAATCTATTTGTCAGTGCAGGAGATACAAGAGACACGTGTTCAGTCCCTGGGATGAGAAGATGCCCTGGAGAAGGAAATGGAAACCGCTCCAGTATTCTTGCCTGGAAAACTCCATAAACAGAGGAGGCTGGTCAGCTATAGACTATGAGATTGCAAAGAATTGGATGCAACTGAGCACACACACACATACACACATACGAGTACTTTTAGCATTGGTCCTTCTGAACAGTCTTACTTGACACAAGAGCCTTCTGGCTCTTGAATTTTCTTCAACCAGTTGGATCTATCTCTCTTTCTTGGTTCCTTGCAAATAACTTTTCTCTTTATTCAACTCATATTTTTGCATTTTTAGGAAGTCTATTCTTGGTCTTTTTTGTAACAGTCTGAAATTACATTACTTATGTATTTGTCTCTTTAGTTATTACTATTTGATACATGAACTTCATCAGAGTAGGAACCTTTCTTTCCCCATTACATCCTGTGTACCTAAGACACTGCCTGGCATTTACTATTGGCCCTTTTCCCAGGCATTAGTATGCTACTGACCTTATAACCTGTATCTTCATTTTAATCCTCTCTCTAAACCTCTAATGCTATATATCAAACCTTCATCTGAATACCTCTATTGTCCCCTTCTCATCCTCTGCCATCTCCTTCTCCTTTGTTTCAGTCTTCCACAGCATCAGGGTCTATCAGAGAAACTATCAAAGTTCTTATGTCATGCATTCAGATATTTGAAACAAGTCAAGTCAAAGATGAGATTGAGCAGTATCATAGCATTAGCACTCTCCTGGTGCTAGGGAAGCCCTCTTCCCCTGAAGAATCCAAGGGTAAAGCAGGGGAAATTTTAAAATTCATGAACATCAGTAAGAAGGATTGCTCTTTTTTTTTTTTTTTAAGGCAGAGTGAGAAGAAGCACATTTCTTGTATCTTGCTTTAGTGACACAGGCAAATTTCATAGAATAATTTCGAAGATGGTTCTGAATACATTTTAAATCCATTCTTGTTCACTTTGCCATTCTACATAAAATTATTGGCCTGAAGAACTAAGCAAAGTAGGCTGGGAAAAATATAAACTGTGCAACTTGATATTCTTGGTGAAGGTAGTATCAGGGAGACCATGGAGTGAACAGGTGAAAGGGTAGAAAGAATTCAGAATCCTTTTGCATCAAAGATCTGATACTAATCCCTGGTGGCTCAGATGGTAAAGCATCTGCCTGCAATGCGGGAGACCCGGGTTCGATTCCTGGGTCGAGAAGATCCCCTGGAGAAGGAAATGGCAATCCACTCCAGCACTCTTGCTTGGAAAATCCCATGGAAGGAGAACCCTGATAGGCCACAGTCCATAGGGTCCCAAAGAGTCGGACATGACTGAGCAATCACTGAGGAAGCTCACCAAGCCAGATATAAGGAGAGTAAAGAGTGGGAAAAATCACTTGGACAAAATTGTGGGTAATAGAACAAAGGAAGAATGAAGGTAGAAATCTCATTTTAGAAGCCATAGTTCATATAGATAACATCAGTTAGATAGCTTTGTCAATTCAATAGACATGAGTTTGAGCAAACTCTGGGAGGTAGTCAAGAACAGGAAAGACTGATGTGCTGTAGTCCATGGGGTTGCAAAGAGTCAGACACATCTTAGCAACTGAACAACAGCAACAGAGTTTCCATTGATATCATGTGTGGGAGTCACTGAAGAGGCAGTTGGAACTAGATGGTTTCTGTCTGTTGTTATAAATGTCCCTGAAATCAACAGCAATGCAAACACATTATTCACTTAATCAAGACCTGGGTCAGTAATTCTGCCATAACTGAATGATTTAGTTGAGGCCACCATACCTATCTGAGAAGGAGAGCAAGTTAGTATACAAAGCTTGGTTGCCCATCAATAGTCATGGTTAACATGGACCATAAAGAGATCAAAAACACAGATACCAAAGTTACATCTTATCTTGAAAAAAGCATAGAATCAAATCAGTTAATTGAATGGAAGAAAAGAATATTTTTTTTAAATGAGAAAGAATAAACAAAGCTATTTTAGAAGATACTTTAGAAGCCCTCCATGATTAGGAGATTCATTTCCTAAAATGAACAGCAGTAGATGGAGCAAAGGCAGGATTTAATGTCTTAATGCAAAAATTTTAAGTTAAAAACAAAATTTTGAGTTACTGGGAAGGAGAGACTCATTAGGAGAAATGAAGAAAGTGAGCATTTTGTGCATTTGTTACCAAATTTTTGAATTTCAATAATAAAGGGATTACTTATAAAAGAGCAAAAAATTAGATTGTTTTCAAACTTTTCTGTCATAAAAATAAATGTCAGAAAAGTTCAGAAAATCCCACATAGATGTGAGACAATAGTTATGATCAAAGAATCCTACATCCTGTCAAGGTGGCAACTTCATGTAAAGACAACAAAAAAAATATTATCAGATATGTAAGGGCTCAAAAAACATACCACTATCAAACATTTCCTGGAAAAAAAATAATTTGAGGACATGTCTTTCCTCAAGGTCATCCACCTAGAGATTCAAAGAAAGATGTTCTAGGTGCTGCCCTACCCACAGAACGGTGAAACTACAGCCTGTAAGAACAGCTGATCTAGTTTGACTCACTTGATCGTTTGTGGAGAATTTCAAATGATAACAGTTCCTAATGACCTTGATTCTTCAATGGACTCTCTGGTTGCATAATACTTTTCATCTAGGTTTGGAGAAGCAGCCAGAATGGATATGACATGAAAAAGTAACCAATAAGGTAAACACAGGCAGAAGACACAGTCTGTTTTGCTCATTGCAACATCCCTGGTAGCTAGCACAATGCCTGGTGCAGATAGATACTCATTAAGTATTTTCGGTTGAACGATTTAAAGGCAATGGGTGAGGGAAACAGCTGTATCTCCTAGCAGCAAGTTCTCTTTAGTAGAATTGAACAAACACATATTGGGTGCCTCTGTTAGGCATTGACTGGAGCTAAAAAGCCAATGACGAAGATATAAACACAGAGAGGGTTGACACTGCCCCTGGGTTGTTACGTAGTCTTTGGTTGGAAAGTTCACTGAATTGGTTACCTTTTGAGTCAAAGCTGGGATGTGCCTGTCCATGCCAGGCTCCCCAGTAAGGAATGGTGTAAGAGTCACATCATTTTAAAGTGATTAAGTGGAGAGATTGGCTAGAATATTTGTGCTTACCAACCTTTCCTGGATGGGAAGCTTTCTCTACTTTCCCAAGTTAGTTTTGGGGCCAGGTGGAAGAGTGTGCTAGTATAATAGTATGATAATGTTCTGTAAATGTTATAGTTAGGCATTTGACACTTAAGTGAGTCTACATATCTGATAGTAGCTTCCTTATTCAGTGTGTATATTATGTTTAGCTCCTGGCTGGAAGGGCAGCTATCTAGAAAGTTCTTCCTTTGGATCTGATCTTATAAGAGTAGGACATGGGAATTCCCTGGTGGCCCAGTGGTTAAGACTCCTTGCTTCCAAGATAGGGGATGTGGGCTTGTTCCCTGGTTGGGGAACTAAAATCCCACATGTGGTACAGCACAGTCAAAGAATTTAAAAAAATAAAAAAACAAAACACATTTAAAAGGAGTAGGACTGTTCACCTTTCTTTTCTTTTGTTGTTGCTACCTATTCTTTTTTTTTTTGAGTAATTTCTCTCTTTTCCTTTTTTTTACTTTATAATATTGTATTGGTTTTGCCATACTTTCTTCTTTTCTCAACAATATAGTCAAATAGGGATGTGAAAACCACTTGGCATATTGGAGATATACATCTTTCTAATCTTTTGAAAAACTGATTATCTGGAAGTTTCATTTCCAGAAGGGTCAGCACCAGTGTGCCTTGTACTCTTAGAGCCATGTATTTCCAACAGTAATTACCAAAGAACCTCTTATCAAGAAGCAATTATTTGCTTTCCAAATAGTTACTATCAGTTCAGTTCAGTCGCTCAGTCGTGTCCAACTCTTTACAACCCCATGAATCGCAGCACACCAGGCCTCCCTGTCCATCACCAACTCCCAGAGTTCACTCAGACTCCCGTTCATCCAGTCAGTGATGCCATCCAGCCATCTCATCCTCTGTCGTCCCCTTTTTCTCCTGCCCCCAATCCCTCCCAGCATCAAAGTCTTTTCCAATGACTCAACTCTTCCCATGAGGTGGCCAAAGTACTGGAGTTTCAGCCTTAGCATCATTCCTTCCAAAGAAATCCCAGGGTTGATCTCCTTCAGAATGGACTGGTTGGATCTCCTTGTAGTCCAAGGGACTCTCAAGAGTCTTCTCCAACACCACAGTTCAAAAGCATCAATTCTTCAGCGCTCAGCCTTCTTCACAGTCCAACTCTCATAGAATGGTAGAAATGGAAATATTCTTTATTGTCTTTTGTAAAGAAATTGGAAGCTTGGAAAAATAATGTTATCATAATATAACATGGTTGGGATTAAACAGAGTTCAAGAAGCAGTTTTATCATTACCAAAAAGTAAATGGATGTCAGGTGACTTGGGATGCAGGTGGTATGCAACAGCAAAAATTATGATGCAACATCATATATAATGCTTAAATTGGCACATTACTATCAAATCCACTAAAAATTAATCTTATAAAAAAGAAATTATGATACAACATCAAAAGATTTTCCAAGTATAGTTATAAATTCAAAGTCTAGAAGTAATGGCAGGTTGAGAAACAAAGGAAACTGAGAAATATTAGAAAAGGCAGGGGATTCAGTAGTGGAGTTGCTGCTGTTGCTGCTAAGTTGCTTCAGTCGTGTCTGACTCTGTGCGACCCCATAGACGGCAACCCACAAGGCTCCCTCGTCCCTGGGATTCTCCAGGCAAGAACACTGGAGTGGTTTGCCATTTCCTTCTCCAATGCATGAAAGTGAAAAGTGAAAGTGAAGTTGCTCAGTTGCGTCTGACTCCCAGTGACCCCATGGACTGCAGCCCACCAGGCTCCTCCGTCCATGAGACTTCCCAGGCAAAGAGTACTGGAGTGGGGTGCCAGTGGTGGAGCAGAACATGTTAATTCTGCAGAGGCTTCCTTGAAGGTTAGAGAGTTCTGCATTTAATGTGAGAGATTTTACAAGAGAAAATATTGATCTTGAGCCTGAATCTTGATTCTCAACTGGTAATAGTTATCTCAATTGGTAATACAATACAATACAATACAATACTATCCCAAAATTGACATGCTGCTTGTTTTTGTTCCCCAAAATATAACAGTGTATCAAGTATGGGTAGGAGGGAAGCTTGGGTGTTTTGAATCACTTCTCTGAGTGGTGGTTCTCATGCATCCATTGTCCTCACCTCTGATTTGGAATCAGTGGTAGTGATTGGTCTGACTGTTGAAAATGATTCTTGTTTCATTCTCATTAATGTGGAACAGTGTTTCTAAAACTGTATTTGGCACACGCACAGGGCATATTTGTGGCACACACACAAATATGTCTGAATGCAGATATATTTTTAAGGTTCTGACAGTCTTACAAAATCTTACATTTTATGTTTCTGCATTTTTGATAGTGTAAAAGTTAATACAAATATATTCTATGAAGTGGCATTGTGAATATCAATAAATATATTCACAATGCCACTTCATAGAATATAACCATATAATTTCTGTGCCTGAGTTTGTATTTGTATTTAATATTCATATTAAAGGAAGGTCAAGTGATATCATAGGATGTTGTTAACGATTGAGGTTTTACAATAATTCAAATAATGAAAATAAATTGTTTCATTAAGTTCTCATAGGACTTGTGAATATGTAGGCTGTCATTAGCTGGACCACATTTCTAGCAGGCTAGACTGGCCTTTTTCACCTGGCAGTCTCATCTACACTTACCTAACTCAGAAATTTGAAATATCCTTTTCTGTTATGGGTTATCGTAAGATATTGAATACAGTTCTCTGTGCTATACAGTAAAAAAAAAAAAAAGAGTAGATACATGTGTTTGTATAACTGAATCACTTTGCTGTGCACCTGAAACTAAGACAACATTGTTAATCAACAATACTCCAAAATAAAATGAAACAAACAAACAAACAAAATTTTACTAACAAAAAAAAATGCTTCATACAGAGGCCAGATTTAGACACTGTTGGACAGCACCAGCTCTGAGACCAGCCAGCAGCCAGCTGTTAAGTGAGCTACCACGGGTGTCAAGCCCAGTGGAGGCTTCATCGCATCAGCTGATATTCGACTATGACTGCACATAACCCCAGGTAAGAACTGCCCGATGAGCCCAGACTGCCAGTGAAATCATGAATTATTTTAAGTCACTAAACTTGGACTGGTTTGTTATTCAACAAAATATAAAACAAATGCACCATTGTAAAATTGCTAAAAACTAAAGACAAAAGATTTCCAAGAAGCCAATAAAGGGAAAAAAAAGTATCACTTTAAAAGTAGTAACAATGAAGCTGATAAATGACTTCTAAATAAAAAAGAGACTAGAAGACTGGCTGCTGCTGCTAAGTCACATCAGTCGCGTCCAACTCTGTGGGACCCCATAGACGGCAGGCCACCAGGCTCCCATTCCTGGGATTCTCCAGGCAAAAATATGGAATGGGTTAACATTTCCTTCTCCAGTGCATAAAAATGAAGACTATGAGGTATCTTTAAAAACGTGTAAGAAGATAATTGCCAATCTAAAATCCTGTAATCAGTGAAAATATTCTTCACATATAAAGGTGAAATAATGGAATATTTCCCAAATCTATGCAGTGTAAGAGGACAATAAAAAACAAGGGTGAGTGGGGAAAAGTAAATGATATTAAGATTTTTAAGCACTAAATAATGTCTTTTAGAATTCATAGTATATGTGAATGTAAAATACCTGACAACAATAACACAGAAGACAAAAAAATAATAAATGAATTTAATATGTTGTAAGTTATAGATATAGTCCAGGAAGTGGTAAAGCTGATAAGTTAATACTGATTCTAAACAAGACAAAAGATACCATTGTAATCTCTAGAACAATCACTACAATAAAAGTGCGAAACTAACAATCTGATTGAGAGAAATAAGTAAAATAAAAACAAATAGCAAGAAACAAGATGAAGAATCAAGGTTCAGAATATGGGAAAATAGTACTAACATGGTATTTGAAAACCTAGATATATCAGTAATTTAATAAACTTCAAATGGACTAAAAATTCCATTCAAAATCATATTGTCAAACTGCAGTAATAAAAATAAAATTTACCTAATTACAAGACACATATATTAAAGTAATAGAAAAGGTGAAAGTAAAAGTGTGGGGGAGAATCATATTCTGCTACATTGTTATTCAGGAAAATCAAATAAAACCAAAGTGAGTTATCATTTCACACGTCATATTGGCCACAATGAAAAAAGAATATTTGGAGCTACTGAGAATATACAGTAACTACACCTTTTGTACTTTGTGTTTATAACAAAATTTTTTATCAGAGAGCTGAAGTTGCAGGGCAACAAGCCTATCCAAAATATAAAGAAAGACAGGTACAAGAGACAGGGAATAAGCGCTCATTTATCTGCAGCAGACATCCAATAATAAACAAGCTGGTGAAATAATTCAGATAGAATTTTCAAATGGCTAATGGCCAGTCATGTGGCAGTGTGAGGGTGTAGAATTCCTGAGTCACATACCCCATAGAAGGTTGCATCCACTGTCAGACTCATAAGAAAAATTGGAGGTAGTATGAGAATTCTATCTTCTGGTTCAGTCCTTGAAGAAAGGAACAAGAGTTTTTGAAGATGTAGCATGAATTGTTTTCTGTGATGTCCTTTATAATAAAACATGTCTTGATGGTTCAGCTGGTAAAGAATCTGCCTGCAATGCAGGACACCTGGGTTTGATCCTTGGGTTGAGAAAATCCCCTGGAGAAGGGAAAGGCTACCCACTCCAGTATTTCTGGCCTGGAGAATTCCATGGACTGTATAGTCCATGGGGTCTCAAAGGGTCGGACACAACTGAGCAACTTTCACTAAGCTTCTTAGGACAAGGCAGCAAATCTTATTAACTTCAGAGTACAGGTGAAGATACCTTGCAGCTGGGAGAAGAAAGAATAAAATCCAGTACTTCTACAAGAAAGGTAAAAATATATTCTGGAAGCAAACCATTAAATATCACCTTCTGGGCAGGGGCAGGACGTCTGGGAAGGACCTATCTCCAAAACAAATGAATCCAATGCTCCCCTAAGACTTATGCTGAGCTATAACTACAGAGAACACCCTTCTCTTACTTGCTTTCCCTAACTAGGCTAGCAAGCATTGACAGTAACAGAAATATACTGCCGGGAGAGATGAAGAACATAGAAGGAGATTTTCTCTGGGATATAAGCACAACAGGGAATCTAAAGTTAAAAGTGCAGTAAGCTTGAGATAAAATCTTTTGCAAACCTGCCCCTATCCTAAAGACAAGATAATATGAGAAAAATTTGAAGACTGTGGTGTTCTAATGGTAACTATAGCAACAACAAGAAAAGTGAATCCAATCCAACATCTAACTACACGGGCTCAAACTCCCTCACTAAGGTCTAGAAAAAGACAAAGCAAGTCTATTTTCAGTTATAAATAATCATTACTCAGATTCTATTGTCCTGCAAAATATTTCTGAATTTCAACAAAAAATTACAAGACACACATACAAAAAAATGTCAGGAAAAAATATCACATTCAGTTCAGTTCAGTCACTCAGTCGTGTCCGACTCTTTGCGACCCCATGAATCGCAGCACACCAGGCCTCCCTGTCCATCATCAACTCCCGGAGTTCACTCAGATTCACGTCCATAAAGTCAGTGATGCCATCCAGCCATCTCATCCTCTGTCGTCCTCTTCTCCTCCTGCCCCCAATCCCTCCCAGCATCAGAGTCTTTTCCAATGAGTCAACTCTTCCCATGAGGTGGCCAAAGTTCTGGAGTTTCAGCTTTAGCATCATTCCTTCCAAAGAAATCCCAGGGCTGATCTCTTTCAGAATGGATTGGTTGGATCTCCTTGCAGTCCAAGGGACTCTCAAGAGTCTTCTCCAACACCACAGTTCAAAAGCATCAATTCTTCAGCGCTCAGCCATCTTCACAGTCCAACTCTCACAACCATACATGACCACTGGGAAAACCATAGCCTTGACTAGACGGACCTTAGTCGGCAAAGTAATGTCTCTGCTTTTGAATATGCTGTCTAGGTTGATCATAGCCTTCATTCCAAGGAGTAAGTGTCTTTTAATTTCATGGCTGCAGTCACCATCTGCAGTGATTTTGGAGCCCCCAAAAATAAAGTCCGACACTGTTTCCACTGTTTATCAAAGCACAAATCAGGAGATTTCCCTGGTGGTCCAGTGGTCGAGTGTCCACTTTCCAGTGCAGGGACATGGGTTCAATCCCTAGTCGGGGAGCTAGGATCTCACTCACTGCAGGGTAACTAAGCCCAGGACCACAACTGAACTTATTTACAAAACTGCAACCACTGAGCCCACAGAGCGCAACTAGAGGAGACCCCACACTGCAGAGAGAAGCCCGTGCACCACCAAGGGAAGCCCAGTAGTCTGCCACTAGAGAAAGCTTGCGAGCTCAATGAAGAGCCTGAGCAGCCAAAATAAAAATGAAAAAATAAAAAAAAATTCATAGGCTATGTATTATTTTAAAAATACAAATTAATAAATAGGACCAGATTCAGATATTATATTCAATACAGACTATCAGATAGGGGATAACTGTTTAATATGTTAAAGTCCCTAACGAAGAAAAGAGGACAAGAATGATCTGATGAGGAACTTAAGTAGAGAGATAAAAACTATTTTAAAAAAAGATTTAAAGTAAGATGCTAACAATGCTAAAAATATGATAACTGAGATGACTACTGCCTTTGAAAAGCAAATCAGAACACTCAACCAAGCAAGGAAAGAATCAACGAACTTAAAAACTTACTAGCAGAAATTACCAAACTAAAACACGAATTAAAAAGAGTAAAAAATATAGAAAAGGACATTTAACAACTATGGAACAAAATGAAATAATTTCTCATACTTGCAATTAGAATGTCAAAAGAAGAAGAGAAAGAGGAAAGGAAAGGTGAAACATTTGAAAAGATAATGCTCAAGAATTTTGAGAAACTAAAGAAAGACACAACCCCACAGATCAAAGAAGCTCAGAGAATAACAAACAAGCTTACATACACACACAGACACAGGTTCATACACCACAGCCTCTCACATATAGACACAATATAGTCACTGCTGAAAAACAAAATAAATTTTAAAATCTCAAAGTGTCCAGAGAAAAAGAGACATGTTACATACAGAGTGACAAAGATAATTATGGCATATTTACATCAGAAATTATGTATGCCAGATCCAAATCAGAAAGATATAAAATTGCCTGTCTCCATATTACATGATGTTATATATAGAAAACTCTACAGACCCTGCCAAAAACTGTTAAAACTAATAAAGGAATTCAGTAAAGTTGTGGGACACAAAATCAACCTACAAAAGTCAATTCTATTTCTATACATTTCCAATAAACTATTAGGAAAGACATTTTTAAAAAGCCAATTACAATAGCAGCAAAAATATAAAAATATTTAGGAAAAATTTTAACCAAGCAAGTAAAAGATCTATATCCTGAGATGAGGGTGACAGAGATGGTGGCGCCTCGTGACAGACATTTATAAGAACATGATCGACTCAAAGGACATGAGTTTGAGCAAACTCCAGGAGTTAGTGAAGGACAGGGAAACCTGGCATGCTACAGTCCATGGATTGCAAAGAACTGGACACAACTGAGTGACTGGACAATCAATCAATCCATAAAATACTGATGAAAGTAAACAAAGACACAAATAAATTGAATGACATCCTATGTTTATGGATTGAAAGAATATTACCTATTGCTCGTTCTACCTACCTAAAGCAATGTAGAGATTCAGGGCAATCCCTATCAAAATTCCAATAGCATTTTTCATAAAAATAGAAAAAAACAAACTTAAAATTTGTTTGGAACCACAGAAGACCGTAAACAGGTAATGCACTTTTGAGCAAGAACAGAGCTGGAGCCATCACACTTACTAACTTCAAAGTATATTACAAAGCATACTATTCAAAACATTGTGGTACTGGAAAACAAAAAATAAAAAACATATGTACCAATGGAATAGAATAGTGTACGTTCCTAGTCGCTTCAGTCGTGTCTGACTCTCTGTGACCCTGTGGACCATAACCTTCTGGGCTCCTCTGTCCATGGGATTTCTCAGGCAAGAATACTGGAATGGGTTGTCATGCCCTCCTCCAGGGGATCTTCCTGACCCAGGAATCGAACCCATGTCTCTTATGTCTCCTGCATTGGCAGGCAAGTTCTCACTACTAGTGCCACTTGGGAAGCCCAGAATAGAATAGACAGCACCCAAATAAACCCATGAATGTATGGTTAACCAATTTTCTACAAAATAACCAAGAATATGCACTGTAAAAGGAATAATCTCTTCAATAAACAGTGTTGGGAAAATAGAATAATAAAAGCAAAATAATTATATTGAGATCTTATCTTATATCATACACAAAAATAAAGTCAACATGGACTAAAGACTTAGTCCATGCAAGACCTGATATTCTAAAATTCCTAGAGAAAAACATAAGGGACAATCTCTTTCACATAGGTGTGGCAATGACTTCACACCAAATGCACAAGCTACAAAAGCAAAAATAAGATTATACCAAACTAAAAAATTTCTATACAGCAAAGAAAATAATTAACAGAATGAAAAGGCAACCTACAGAATGAGGAAAATATTTGTAAACCATATATTTGAATGAAAATGGGATTTATCTTAAAAATTTATAAGGAACTACCACAACTTAGCAAATAATAATAATAATATCCTGACTTAAAAATGGGTACAGAGCTGAACAGATATTTTTTTAAAGAAGGTATACAAATGGATAACAGGTACATGATAAGATGCTTAACATAACTGATCAATCAGTTCAGTTCAGTTCAGTCGCTCAGTCGTGTCTGACTCTTTGCGACCCCATGAATTGCAGCACGCCAGGCCTCCCTGTCCATCACCAACTCCCAGAGTTCACTCAAACTCACGTCCATTGAGTCAGTGATGCCATCCAGTCATCTCATCCTCTGTCGTCTCCTTCTCCTCCTGCCCCCAATCCCTTCCAGCATCAGACTTTCAATAGGGAAATACAAATCAAAACCATGAGATAAATCATCTCACACCTGTTGTCATTTAGTTGTTAAGTCCTGTCTGACTCTTTTGTGACCCCATGGACTTTAGCCTGCCAGGCTCTCTTCTGTCCATGGGATTTCCTAGGCAAGAATACTGGAAGGAGTTGCCATTTCCTTCTCCAGGGGATCTTCCTGATCCAAAGATCGAACCTGTGTCTCCTGCATTGGCAGGCAGATTGTTAACCACTGAGCCACCAGGAAAGCCTTTCAAACATGTTAGGGTGAGTATCAGCAAAAAGTCAAAGAATAACAATGTTGGTGAGGATAATAAGGAAAGGAAATACTTGTGTATTATTGGTAAGAATGTAAACTGCTAAAGCCATTAATAGAGAACAATATGGAGGTACCTCAAAAAATTAAAAATAGAGCCACCATAATATCCAGCAACTTCACTTCTCAGTATAAATCCAAAGAAAATAAAAATCACTATATTGAAGCATCAACTGCACTTACATGTTAATTGCAGCATTATTCACAGCAGTCAACATATGAAAACAACTTAAATGTTCACTGACAGATGAAAGGATGAAGAAAATTGTATATATATACAAACACAGAGCGACACAATGGAATGTTATTCAATGCTAAAGAAGGAAACTCATATAACAACATGGATAAAGCTCAAAAGATAGTGATAAAGACAAATACAGAAAGAGAAATAAATCTTTATCTTACTTAAATGTGGAATCTAAAATATATGCAGAACTCATAGCAATAGACAGTAGGAGATGGATACCAGAAAGTACGGATTAGAAGAAACAGGGACATATTGATCAAAGCATACAGACTTTTCACTGAAAGATGAATAAATTCTGCAGACGTAATGGGCAGCCTAGTGACTATAGTTAAAAATAATGCATTGTTTCCATTAAATTTGCTAACAGAGTAAATCTCAAGTGTTAACCCCCTCACACAAACACACATACAAGTAAATGTGGAAGGTGATGGGTGTGTTGATTAATTAGTAATCATTTTACAATGTATACATATGTCAAAATACTCCATTTGTCAAAAGTAAATATATATATATATATGCCATAAAACAATGGAGTGATATCATTAAAGTGATGAAAGGAAAAACTCAGAATTGTCAACTAAGAATTCCAAAGTAAAAATAGGCCCTGGTGACTCAGATGATAAACAATTTGCCTTCTATGCAGGAGACCCAGGTTTTAGCCCTGGGTTGGGAAGATCTCCTGGATAAGGAATTGGCAACGCACTCCAGTATTCTTGCCTGGAGAATTCCATGGATAGAGGCACCTGGCAAACTACAGTCCATGGGGTCGCAAGGTGTTGGACACATCTGAACAACTAACACACACACAGTGAAGAAGAAGCAGAGACTTTTTTGTTAAAATAGGGACTGAGGAAATTTATTTTATGTGTAATTGATTTGTACTACCAAAAAACATTCAAAAAATCATTGAGTAGAAGCAATATAATTTTAAACAAAAACTTGGATCTACAGAAAGAAATGATGTATCAAAAGTCAAGTTAATATTATTTTATTTTCTTAATTTCAGACTCTAAACAACCTTGTCCAGTGTATTTTCCTATAATGGTGTAACTATTTCTGTGCTGTTAATAAGAGTAGCCAGACTGTTGAACACTTGAGATGTGGCAAGTGTTACTGAGGAACTAAATTTAAAATTTCACTGAATTTCAATTAATTTAAGTGTAGTCACAAGCAGCTAGGGACTGCTTTATTAAATTTTGCAGCTCTAATATTTAATATTGTCTAAACCAGACAATGCAGTAAAGGTATAGTGTGTATAAGGTAAATTTCATCATACTTTAGTTATACTTTAAAATGTGAAAAACCCTATCATAGCCAAAGCAGCAAGATTTATAATAGAAGGATCATTATATTTAAATTTTAATATGTATTAATGAAATGCCTTTTTAATGCCTTCAGTATCTAGGATATAGTTCATTTCCAAAAGAAATTATTATGAATCCAGAACAAGGAGTATGGTTTAAAATGCTATTTTACATTTCCAGTTAAGTCATGCATCAATCCTTTTAGGTTGGTATTCTAAGTATTATTTCCTTTGCTGCTTTTTCCCCACATTCTCCATACCCCTACTCGGTGCTTTTACTTTCTCTGGTCTCTCTTCCTTGATCCTGCTTCAGAATGCAGGCCCTTTCCAGCAGAGGGTCTAAGATTCTTCTGTCTCTCCATGAAAGAAAATCCCACACAGGCACGTCAACCTCAAGGGGCTTTCTTTATTTATCAGCAATGATGAAAATGTCTGAATATGACATTGAACACAAGTGAACTCCACATCTAAGAGAAATAAAGACTCCTAGGAATTCTCCTGTGAATTTATCTCTTTCCTTTGGTTTGTCTCAGAGTTTCCCATAAACTTTTTCACTCTCAAATCTTTTTTTCCAGCCATTTTTTTTCTTAAGACTCTGTGCACACATTATATAGGAAATGCCTGTCTACAGTGTGTTCTTTTCGTAAGTTGTGAGTGTAAAGATGGAAGCCTCCTACTGGGAGAAGGGCAAGACCAGAAACTTGTCTCCTAGATAGAAATAATTTATTTTTTCCCCTTTGTTCTAGGTACAAATCCAGGGAAAAAAGGTAAGGTGCAGAAAAGAAGGTGACAGAAGTTAGTCTCATTTTTCCTCTTAGGGGGCACCTATTCAATATTCTTTACGAACTTTCACTTTGTATGAGCATTAAATAAAGCAGATATGGTCCTTCCCTTTATGGAGGTTATAGTCTCTTAGGAAGCATCAAAGGAGAGGGAAAAACCAAAATTCCAAATGAATATGTACCACAAAGTGTTGTCAATGCTATAAAAATTGTTCTTTTGTGTGAATATTACAGATGTCTTTCAAATACTCCGATTTTGACCGTACCTCAATTCTAAAATTTTTAATGTATTTTTACTTCATGTGGGTTTCTTTAATTATATTCAGCAAAATGTCCCTCTTATTCTACTTTTTTACCCATTATGAAGCACTTTAGATGAGATTGAATGTTAACACTTACTGCTCCTTTAGTGTGCTAGGTAATATCAGCATCAGTGAATATACTGAGGTGCAAAAAGGAAAAGCTAAAATAAGATAGATGAAGGACACTTGACCAATCCTGAACTGAATAAATTTTCAGAGTTTCATTTCATGGCAGATTTATTTCTGTAAGGAAAAGTTTAATAGCTTAATCCAACAGCAATCTAGATTTTTGGAATGATACCATTTATGTTCATGGAAATAATATCAATTATTTTACCATAATTTCCAAATATGCAGAGGGAATCAACGAGTAGGAACTAAGTCTAAGATCTTTGTTATTGTTGTTCAGAAGCCCCTGTCATGTCTCACTCTCTGCACCCCCATGGACTGAAACACACCAGGCCTCCTTGGCCTTCACCATCTCCTGAAGTTTGCCCAAGTTCGTGTCCATTGCATCAATGATGCCATCCAGCCATCTCATCCTCTGATGCCTTCTTCTGCCCTCAATCCTTCCTAGCATCAGGGACTTATCCAATGAGTCAGCTGTTCACATCAGATAACCAAAATACTAGGGCTTCAGCTTTCAGCAACAGTTCTTCCAACAAGTATTTAGAGTTAATTTTCTTTAAGATTGACTGGTTTCACCTCCTTGCTATGCAAGGGACGCTCAGGAGCCTTCTACAGTACCAGAGTTTGAAAGCATCAATTCTTCGATGCTCTGCCTTTTTTACGGTCCAACTCTCACAACCATACGTGACCACTAGGAAGACCATAGCCTTGACTATATGGACCTTTGTCAGCAGAGTAATGTCTGTGCTTTTCAACACACTGTTTAGGTTTGTAATAGCTTTCCTGCCAAGAAGCAATCGTCTTCTGATTTCATGCCTGCAGTCACTGTCTGCAGCAATTTTAGAGCCCAAGAAAAGGAAATCTGTCACTGCTTCCACCTTTACCCCTTCTATTTGCCTAGAAGTAATGGGTCCAGATAGCAAGATCTTAGATTTTTCAATATTTAGTTTTAAGCTGGCTCTTTCACTCTCCTCCTTCACCGTCATTAAGAGGTTCTTTAGCTCCTCTTCGCTTTCTGCCATTAGATTGGTATCAACCACATATCTGAGATTGTTGATGTTTCTCCCAACTATCTTGATTTTTGTAACTCATCCAGCCCGGCATTTCTCATGATGTGTTCAGCATATATGTTAAACAAATAGGGTGACAATTGACAGCCCTGTCATACTCCTTTCTCAATCTTAAACCAGTTATTTGTTCCATACAGTGTTCTAACTGTTGCTTCTTGACCCGCGTACAGGTTTCTTAAGAGACAGGTAAGATGGTCTGGTATTCCCATCTCTTTAAGAGCTTTCCAGTTTGTTATGATCCACATAGTCAAAGGCTTTAGCATAGTTGATGAAACAGAGGTTGATGGTTTTCTGGAATTCCCTTGTTTTCTCTATGATCCAGAAAATGTTGGCACTTTGATCTCTAGTTCCTCTGCTTTTTCTAAATCCAGCTTGGATATCTGGAAGTTCTTGGTTTAGTTAATGCTGAAGCCTGCCATGCAAAATTTTAAGCATGACCTTACTAGCATGGGAGAGGAGTGCAATTGTCCAATGGTTAGCATAATCTTTAGTACTACCCTTCTAGCTAATTGGGATGAGCATTGACCTTTTCCAGTCCTGTGGCCACTGCTGGGTCTTCCAGATGTACTGACATATTGAATACAACACCTTGATGGTATCATCCTTAAGAGTTTTGAATACCTCTACTGGAATTCCATCCCATCCACTAGCTTTATGAACAGCAGCACTTCCTAAGGCCCACTTGACATTGCTCTCCAGAATATCTGGCTCTGGGTTACTGCCCACACCATTGTAGTAATCCGATTCATTAAGATCCTTTTTGTACAGTTCTTCTATGTATTCTTTTCATCTCTTCTTTATCTCTTCAGCATCTACTAGGTCTCTACTATTTATGTCCTTTTATTTTGCCCATCTTTGGGTGAAATGTTCTGTTGATAGTTCCAATTTTCCTGAGGAGATCTCTAGTCTTTCCCATTCTGTCATTCAAGTCTTATCTGGTGTTCATTTAAGAAGGCCTTATTGTCTTTCTTTGCTATTCTTTGAAACTCTGCATTTAGTTGGATGTCTAAGATTGTGCAGTGTCAAATCAGAAGTTAAGAGGCAAGAGTAATGTGATTTTTAATACTCAAGACCAAGATACAGAGTGAAGATGGTAGGAGCATTATGTCGAAGGACAAGAATACAACCCAAATCATGTGAGGATGATTAAGAAGAGGGCACAGCTCTGCAGGTTTATAAGAAAGGAAGCTGGTAGAAGCAGAAACCTGGAATACTGGTACAGACTTCTCTGGTTCAGAAACCAACAGAAGGAACTATGAAATCCAAGAAAACTGGACAGAGAGGAATCTAGGTTAGAGTATAGCTACACCTCAGAAGCACTTCCAGGAATCCTTAGCTCATATTTTTCTTAAAAATAAGCTGTTCTAGTTCATTTGGGCTACTATAACAAATATATTCACAGCCTGGGTGGCTTAAAAAATAAACGTTTTTTCTCATAGTTCTGAAAGTCTAACATCAAATGTGCTGGCAGATTTCAGTGTGTGGCGAAGACCTACTCCCTGGTTCATTGTCATCTATCTTCTCTGTGAGTCTTCATGTGGCAGAAGAGGCAAGAGAGCTCTATGTGTCTCCTATATAATGGCACTAAACTTATTCATGAAGGCTCCGTCTTCATGATCTAATAACCCCCCTATAGCTCTACCTCCAAATACCATCACACTGCAGACTAAGTTTTGGTATATGAATTTGGTGGGGGACACAAACATTCAGTCTATATTCCAGGGTTGAGGTTTGGTCCTGAAGTACTGGAGGGAGAGAGGCCATTCTTACTGAGACAAGCTGGACCACAAAACCTGGAGGACCACTCTGGGCGGGGTGCCTTTAGAGAACGATAAAGGTGAGATATTGGAAGGACTCAGTCCCAAACCCAAGTTTAATGTCCAGAGGTTGCACATGAAGCCAATCAAGGGACTGAAACACCAGAAGGCCGGAGCCTGGCAAGGCTTAAGGAGAGCAATCTGCTGAGTAACTCCTGTGATGTGATCTGGGTCATGCCATGGCCACTGCAGATCAGCAGACATGTCAGCTGGCCTCAGAGGTTTAGCATGAGGGATTTGGGGGATGCAGGAAAGCATTTGGGGGTGTCAAAATTGCTGTGACAGAGGAAGTTCTAGCCAGGAGACATCAGCAGTAGTTATGTGTGAATTCAGCATTTGTGAAGCCTGAAGCTTTAAGACTCTTATTTGTGTGCTTCTTTGGCGCTAGTGGTAAAGAATCCACCTGCAATGCAGAAGATATAAGAGACACAGGTTTGATCCCTGCGTAGGGTAGATCCCCTGGAGGAGAGCATGGCAACCCACTCCAGTATTCTTGCCTGGAGAATCCTATGGATAGAGAAGCCTGGTGGGCTACAGTCCATAAGGTCACAAAGAGTCAGACACAACTGAAGTGAATTAGCATGAACACTAGCAAAGAATTTTTCAGAAATTTGCTGATAATTTACACTTAAACTTAGGTGTCATACAAGGGGTATGGAATGGGGAAAAATAGAGTTGGTCTATGGTGATTCGCATCTACATAAGGAAATACAATATGCACAGTGTTCCAATCTGCTACTGCCAACTTGACTCCTGCCTCAACTCTATAGATCTTAATCACTTTCTGAGACCTCAACCTAGTGTCACTTCCCTGATTTTGGCTTGTCACCTCCTCTCCCTGAAGTGTCTGCTGCTAAAGTCTCTTTGTCTTACTCTACAACAATTTTTTCTAGCCATTGGCAGTTTTTTTCAGTTACCTTCACACAGTACACTCACCTGCACTTGACAAAACTCAGTGTCCCAGAAATAGGTTGTTGCTCAGTTGTGTTAGATTCTTTGCGATACCATGGACTGCAGCATGCCAGTCTTTCCTGTACTTCACTATCTCCTGGAGTTTGCTCAAACTCATGTCCATTGAGTCGATGATGACATCCAACCATCTCATCCTCTGTCACCCCCTTCTCCTCTTGCCCTCAGCCTTTCCTGCCTTCAGAATCTTTTCCAATGAGTCAGCTCTTTGCATCAAGTGGCCAAAGTATTGGAGCTTCAGCTTCAGCATCAGTCTTTCCAATGAATATTCGAGGTTGATTTCCTTTAAGATTGACTGATTTGATCTCCTTGCAGTCCAAGGAACTCTCAAGGGTCTTCTCTAGCGCCATAATTTGAAAGAATCAGTTCTTTGGTGCTCAGCCTTCTTTCTGGTCCAATTCTCACATTCATACATGACTACTGTAAAAACCATAGCTTTGACTATATGAACCTTGAGATAGTTCAAACTTTTCTCATGGCTAGAAACCCCAAGAAGATGTCTTTACTAATCTTTCTATGACCTTGGCCAAGGTTCTTCTGCTAATCTGTTGCCTTCAAACTACCCAACATTAAAATATAGAACAGAGACTTCCCTGGTGGTCCAGTGGTTAAGACTCCACCCTCCCAATGCAGGGTGCCTGGTTTTAATCCTTGATCAAGGAACTAAGAACCCACATGCTGCAACAAGGAACCTGTATTCTGCAACAAAGATCCTGCATGCCACAACTAAGACTCAGAGTAGCCAAATACTTTTTTTTTTTTAAGGGTACAGACAAAAGTTTTCTTTAAACTCATATCCCATTAACATTAAGGGAAAAACTATATGATATCCTATTGACAGATTCATTCTGGTAAGAAACTGAGTTTTCTGTGTTGCTTCTCGGTCCTTTCTCACCTCCCAGATCTCTGGTATATGTGTGTATCTGTGTGTGCGCATGCGCACGTGTGCATTCATGTGTGTGCACGTGTGTGGGTAAAGGAGTAAAGAAGAAGAATGTCTTGGAAACATGTTCTGCTTGTTTGCATTCCATACGCACTCTTTACTGTGTCACAGCTGGATAGTGCCTTTGGTGGCCCGGAAGTCAAGAATCTGTCATCTTTGATCATTGGCCTGCGAGCTTACAGCTCCCCCTGGAGTTAATTGAAGTCCAGGGGGCCTCTAGGAATGAATGGGTGTAGGCACAGGGGAAAGGAACAAAATATTCCAGTTACTTTTTCAAGTGAATGAACAAGAATTTATGTAACCAGTATGCTAATCTAGCCCAACTGGTGGGATGTAATCATAAGGCAATTTAATTTTGCCTTTTCACTTTTCTTTAACTACCCAGTGGGACTAGTTTTGCCCCAGCAGTACAAAGTCTGCCATTTATATATTCTTATAGTTATTTTAAAGAAATGTAAAGCACTGAGATTATTTCAAGACACAAACCATAATCTCAAACTGCTACTTAAAATGGCTAATCCCATATATAAGCAAATCTTCCAAATTCATTTAAAGTTGCAGCAACTCCCCCACTTCAAATCAAGACTGTTGCAAGTGAAAAAAAAAATGAAAGACAGGTTTCTGCTCTCATTCTAGATTCCTCCTTTTCCAGTTTACAACACTTTTAAGGTTAGGGCTTGGAAGCTATAAGATAGAAGAGAACAGCTACATGCTCATCAAACCCATTTCTTCTTTCTGGGCATCCCACCTCCCTTCATCTATGTTGGGCCATGTGGGCAGCTTTCCCTCATGGAAGGCAAGTGGAATGGGTCATTAGTAGTCACAGTAGTGAAGATAGGAGTGTGTTGAATATGTTTTCTCCATGTTCTCTTTCATCATCTCCTAACCAGATGTCAAGAACCCAATGAAGCACTCCAAGTCAGAGTCATAAATGAAAGGAGGCTGATTTTGTCAATCACCAGATGGAAGGCTGCAGACCTAACACTCAACTGAACTATGATAGGCATGAGAAGTAAGTCATTATTTTATTAAACCATTTAGATTGGGGGTCATCTGTTATGGTGGCTAGAGTAAACTACTCTAAGCAATATTGGGATGGAGGAATGGTTTTAAAAAATGGAAAGAATATTTATATTTGGCGATAAGAAATATGGTGGTTCATGGAATATACCCCTTGGACATTACCATACACCTCTAGCTAGCAGTTTTCTTGGCTTAGATGATATATTCTTCTCTTACTGATAACTTAGTTTGTCTACAGCTTTTGGGAACCTGGTTTTACAGTTTCTCACTTCTTATCCTAGCCTCATTCTATAAGAAAACACCCATCTGATGCCGTGTCATTCATGGCCCTTATCTGATCCACTGAAAACCTTCACACATCATTTGCTTCAAAAAAAATCTTGAGAATGTAGATCATCAAATACTCATCTCCCCTTCATTGCCTTCACCCCCAACTTCAAAGCATCTTTCCAGCCCTTTTGTTTTCCAGGTAACAGTCAGAAATCAGCTTAATATATTTACTTTACTGAACATATTGATAATGTGTATGTGATGTCTGTGTATCTGTGCCTTTGCTTTATTAGTATTTTTCATATCGAGAACTTATGGTCTTTCTTTTCTATCTTGAGTGTCTGCTCATATATCATCGATGCTATCTTGCTGAAGCTCATTGAAATATCCAATTAAAATTACTAAATAGGCCTGTTTTCTGGGTTAACTCTGCATTCAATGAAGTTTGTTGACCCTCCTCACTGGTTTTGAGCTGAGGGACAGGGTCCCATGCCCCAGGACCCTCGAATGAGTGAAACTCACAGCACACAATGAACTTTCTCCAGAATATCCTCTTCCTTTCACCATACACCCTTCATGTTCTTTGACTCAGTGTGAGGGGTTCAAGAACTGTGGAAATATTTGTCTAGCTAAATCATTTTAAAATCTCCATTTTGATCTTGCACCTCTCTTTGGAATGTTCTGTCTATTCTATTTTACTGTTTCAGATGACATTTCAGAGATTAAACCAGTGTACTTACTTACCAGTATATAGAATTTTAGAGCTCCCAGTGATTCCTTCTCAGAAGTTTTTAGATATTATTGTCTAGCATTTCATATTGCAAATATAAAATCAACATTGTTAGTTTTGACTTTTTGATTTCTCTCTCTCATTCTTTTTCTTATTGTATGCATTTAAGAAATTTATTTTTTTCCATGGAAATTTATGAACAATCTGAAATTTTCAATGTGAAGACCGAGATCTTTGTTCAATTCAGAGAAATTATCTTCTATTATACTCTTTAAATTATTGATTCCATTGTATTCACATTGTGCTGTCTCTCTGTAAATTCTAGTATAAAGATATATGTCTTCCATCTTTCTCATCTTTGTTCTGATTTCATTTCATTATTCCTTTGAATTCTTTTACGTTGTGTTGGCTAAAAGCTGGGTAAACTTTTTGGCCAACCCAATAATTCCTCAAGTTAATTTGCTAATCTCTTTGTTAGCAATGTCCATTCTATTCATTCATGTGTGTTTCTGGTTCATTTTGGCAATAATTCACACTAAATACTCTGATACTCCATTTCCTCTTTTTTTTCCATGGCAACATGGTCTCCTCTAAAGCAACAGCCTCTTAAATTTCATGAAGAAAATGATTTTCAATTTTCTTAACATTTATCCTGGCTTATTGCATTAATCCTGCCTTTTTGAAGGTCACTTGAACTTAGTGTTATATTGATCCCCTTTCAGCTGATAATTATTTTCAGTTTTATGATTAATATTTGATTGTCTATGCACCTATTCCAAATTAATGTCTTTAATGAAGTTTTTTTTAAAAGGACCCAAGGCAAGTGGCTATCATCTTTTATTTCAGTGAAAATATTATAATTAATTCCCAGAACTGCAAAAGTCACAGTAATTTTTCACATGAATAAAAAATTTTTAAAACCTAATTATGAATAAAGTGAACATTAAAGAGTACTTTCACCAGTCCCCAATTAGAATGCAATTATAATTCTTTAACTGGAAAAAATTAGATGAACTGCACAAAATCATTCTGGGTAAAGTGCCTCTGAATTTCCCCTTTAGCAAAGTGCATCCTAAAAGTATGTTTTCTCTGTGCTGTGCTTAGTCACTCAGTTGTGTCCAACTCTTTCCAAACCCATGGACTGTAGCCCGCCAGGCTCCTCTGTCCATGGGGTTTCTCCAGACAAAAACACTGGAGTGAGTAGCCATGTCCTCTTCCAGGGGATCTTCCCAACCCAGAAATCGAACTCAGGCCTCCTGCATTACAGGCAGATTCTTTACTGTCTGAGCCACCAGGGAAGTCCATGTTTTCTCTAATTAGATGTTAATGAAAATATAACAAAAGAGATGCTCTACTTCTCCTCGTAGTCACTGTCCATTTCCCTCTTTCTTTGTCATTTTCAAAATGATGGTAATCTGGAGCAGGCAATTTTTGCTTAGTCATGAGCAAGGGAAATCTAGGTGTGCTGAGGCAGTGAGAGGAGACAACGGGGAAATCTATCCTTCTGAGATGATATAGAAGACCAAAAATTAGTTAACAATACTGTATTGTGCATTTAAATTTTTGTTAAGAGGTTAGACCCTGTGTTAAGTGTTCTTCCTATACACACACACAGTTACACATAAAAAACCCCAAAAGGGTATGAGGAAACTTTTGGAGGTAATGGACATGTTTATTACCTAGACTGTGATAACGATTTCACAGGTGTTTGTATAAATCCAAACTCATCAGATTTTGTATTTTAAATATATGAGTTTTTTGGTGTATCAGTTAAATCTCAATAAAGCTTTTGTAAGTAGATAGATAGATAGAGGCTTCCTTGGTGGTTCCGATGGCAAAGAATCTGCCTGCAGTGCAGGAGACCCAGGTTCGATCTCTGGGTCGGGAAGATCCCCTGGAAAAGGGAATGGCTACCCATTCCAGAATTCTTGCCTAGAGAATTCCATAGACAGAGGAGCCTGGAGGGTTATAGTCTATGATTTCACTTAGAGTTGGACTGAGTGACTCATACTTTCACTTTTCAGATAGGTAGATAGATAGATAGATAGATAGATAGATAGAAGATAGACTTTGTAAAATTTTAAAAAGGAAGATGATGCCCAGTTGGAAGAGGTGAGCATTGAAGCCCTCCCCACCACTGACTCCACTCCTCTGAACACAGTCTAGGACTATCTTTATGATTTGATTGACAGAAAGTTTAGAGGAGAAAGAAAAGCAGTTGAAGAGTGGGCTGCCATTTTTTTATATGGAAGAGGCTAGATATATACAACCCAGCAAAGCAAAATCTTAAACCTATACTAGATTACATCCCAAAACAAAAATGATGCTTTCAGTCAGCTGAGTTGAGTAGATTATATGTTGTGGCATAGATTCAGAGTAAGATTCTTATTCTTCTGCACAGTTGGAAAATATTATGTGGTTATTAAGAAAATGATAAACTGCTATAAAGAATGCTATAGTGGATTTACATGTATGTTATTTTCAGTTGAAGATTAAAAACAATAGTGACAGTTTCCTAAACAGAAGGTCATCAACTATTTTTAATTGAAGTGAACAAAAAACTAGTTTTGTGATTTTAATCTCTAGCTGGCAACAAAGAGCTAAAAGAATTAGGACTGGAGATTAAAAGAGAAGAACATTTTCATGTAGAGACAGCCCCACCTCCCTCTCCTACACACACAGGGTTGGAGGGTACCTTCTCCTAATCTCACCTCTTGTGGAAAGTGATTCAACTTCATCTCTCAGTCAATGTAAGCTGTGATTTGGAAACAATGGTCTGGTTCCTGGTTCAAGCCTGAGACATAGCAAGGGTCAGGAAGGTGGCTGCTCAGCTACTCTTGTGTAGGCATATTGGGATCACCCTGAACAAGTAAAATTATTTTCTCTGAACTAGATGTGGGTCACATGTCCAATAAGGCTAGCATAAGATTTTTCTAATTCTGGTCTCAATAATTCTACTTGCAGAGGTAGAAAGACCATGATGGAAAGGAGTTAAAGAAAGAATCAGCAGCAACTAGCCAGAACAAATGAACTCATTTATGCCAAGAGAACTGCAGACGGTGGGAATAAGGGAAAACTGACCTTATCAGTCAAGATAGACTAGAACAGAACTTCTCATGCATGGGGTATTCTGCCCCCCGTCCCCCACCCTGAGACAGTTAGCAATGTCTGGAGACAGGTTTGGTTATCACAGTTTGGAGAAATGGGGAATTGTGGGGGCAGTGCTACTGGCATCTAGTGGTCAGAGGCTAGGGATACACCATACAAGGTACAAGACAGCCCCTTGTAATAGAGATTTATCCAGCGAAATGGCAATAATACCAAGGTTGAGAAACCCTGGGCTAGAGCATGCTGATTTAACAGTCTCCAAATCTAAGTGGTTTATAGCACAAAGATTTCTCATTTGTACAAAGTGTCCATTGCATATTGGCTGTGACTCTGCTCCATGTATCTTCATTGTAGAATCCAGCCTCCATTTAGAACACTACCAGTCAAGGTGGTAAAGCAAAAGGAAGCATGTTTGACAATATACTAACTTTTAAAGCTTCAACTGGAAACAAAAAACATCTTGCCAAAGCAAGTCCCCTTGTCTACTGGTTACCTATTATCATGTAACAAATTACACTCAAATTCTGTAGCTTTTAAAATGATACACAGCTATTATCTACTATTTTTTATGGGTCAATAATCAGGCCCATTTTAGCTGATTCCTCTTCTTCAAGGTCTCTTAAGAGATGCAATCAAAGTGTCAGCTAGGGTCACAGTCATCCCCGATGCCAAATGGGACCGGATCTGCTCTTGAGCTCACTCGGTGGTGACTGGCAGGACTCAGTGTATCAGGACTATTGGACTGAAGGTGTCAGGTGCTTGCTGACTGGTGGCTAGAGGTTGCCCTCAGTTCCTTGCCAGATGCCTCTCTCCACAGAATAAGCATAAGCATGAGGAGCCAGAAGGAGAATGCCAGCAAGCAGATATCACAGCCTTTCCCAACTTTATAATGGCAGTGACATCATATGAGTTTTCTATTAATTTCAAGCAAGTCTGCAGCCAAGATGCAGCCCACAATCAAGAGAAGAGAATTACACAAGGGAATAATTACCACCTCAGTGCTCCTGAATTCAACAAGGCAGGATGTTTAATCCCTTCGCAGGAAGGGGTGCCACATACAGCCAACCTAAAATGAGTAATACAACCTGCTTTTGCAAACATTTTCCTTTTTCCTACTTCATTAGGCTCAAACTGGGGGGAAAGTGAGGTTCTACCTTTAAATCCTGGCTTTATGTTTTTGGGTATTATATTGAGCTGGATATTTGAATTTCTGAACTGAGAGATGAAACTATGCTTTATGACTCAGAGTAACCAGAGGACCTTATATCACCTAAGAGCAATCCTAAGGGTTATAGGGCTTCCCACAAATTTCACTCAGGCGAATGATATAAACCAGTTAGTTCCAAAGAATAAATTTAAAGGCACAGAAGAAGGCAAACATGAAGTTGCAGCATATACATGAGTCCACTTTTTTATTCTTTTACTCAACACTGTGCATTGATTGCCTATTGTGTTCCAGGGTTATTCTAGGGATGGGAAAAACAAACAAATAAAACAGACAAAACTCCTATTCTCATAGAGCTTATGTTCAAATAGGGTTGGGGAAGACAACTCTCCAATAGTTTAGGTATATAGCATTTTAGATTATGATTAGTCCTTTTGAAATATGCAAAGGAGGGAAGGGGAAGGGAAATGCTAAGCTTTTCAGAGGTAAAGAAACTCCTCCATAAGAAAAATGAAACTATGAGCCATGTAAATATCTAAACAAGAGTTTTTCAATGTGATGTTTAGATATTCTTCAAAGGTGCTATTTTGAACATCAACATAAAACACCATAATGATAAGTCCACAAAACAAGAGAATTCTGCATTTAAAAACATATGTATGGTCTTGTTTGGACAGTGGCTGATATGATTTTTGTGAACAGTTATATCAGTTGCTGATTTCTTTTTGCAGATCTTGACCTCAGATCATGATGAGTTGGGGTCTGTAGTCTGACTTCTACCCTTGAACCATAGAAACGCAAACCTATATACAGTTATATACAGAGACCTATATACAGTTTTCTCCCCTGTACATAAGTAGAAGCAATGAAGTTTTTTTTTTTTTTAATGTTCCTTTTTTGGTTTCAACATAATTGATCTTCCTTCAACATAATTGATGCTGACTTTCAGCATCAGCTGAAAGTAGGTAATCCATCTGGACTTCCTCTGAGAGAGTCAGTTGCCTGACACACAGATGGACGGCCTTCTCCTCAGGTATGTTGGACAGTAAAGCTCTCACAGGTGAGCACTCCCTGAGGCAGCTGGTGGCTGTGGGCTGTCCTCGGCACAAGAGTCCACAGGAAGCTTCTCTGGAGCTTGGCAGGCAATAATGGGTTGGTGGCACTTTGCTTTCCCCTCCTCACCTCTTCTTACCACATTCTTGCTAGAAAACTCTTTAAGATTTCCACTGGTTGGTATAGTTAGAAAGAGAACCGAATTTTTCTTTATATTGTCTGTGCTATCTTAACATGAATTTAGAGGGGAAAAAAAGATTTTAACCCCTATATAGGCCATGTTTTTTGTCAAAAAATATTTTTATTGTTATATGAAAAGAGCAGAAAATGAAACATATACCATATATATCTGTCTCCATCTGCATGCATGCTCAGTCACTCAGTCACGTGACCCCATGGACTATAGCCTGCCACCTTTCCAGGCAAGAATGGCTTGGAGTGGGTTGCCATTTCCTCCTCCACGGTACCTTCCCAACCCAGGTATCAAACCCACATCTTCTGCATCTCCCACATTGGCAGGTGGATTCTTTACCATGGAGCCACCTGGGAATCCCTGTCTCTATCTATATGAAGATAGTAGACACATATAGGAGAAGGCAATGGCACCCCACTCCAGTACTTTTGCCTGGAAAATCCCATGGACAGAGGGGCCTGGTAGGCTGCAATCCATAGGGTCGCTAGAGTCCGATATGACTGAGCGACTTTACTTTCACTTTTCACTTTCCTGCATTGGAGAAGGAAATGGCAACCCACTCCATTGTTCTTGCCTGGAGAATCCCAGGGATGGGGGAGCCTGGTGGGCTGCCATCTATGGGGTCCCACAGAGTTGGACACGACTGAAGCGACTTAGCAGCAGCAGACATATATATAGAGAAACAGACCAAATGACTAATAATTGTTACTTTGCATAATAAAAATATATATTTCCTTTTAAAATTTACTTATGCATTTAAATTTACCTATTATGGTCAAGCAATGCTTTTATTCTAGAAAAAGCAATAACATTTTTCTTTTAATTTAAACAAATTATCGAATCACAGCATGTGATTTATCTGAGGACTATGCATTTAATAGAAAAGCTATTTTCAACTAAATGATAACAAGAATTCAGTAACTTTTGAAGATTCATGTTAAAGTGTTGCCATTCGTGCTTTACAAAAATGTTTCTACCTAGCAAAATTAACATACTATGCACTGTTTTTGTTGTTGTTTAGTCACTAAGTTGTGTCCAACTCTTTTGTGACCCCATGGACTGTAGCCCACCAGGCTTCTTTGTCCATGGGATTTCCCAGACAAGAATACTGGAGTGGGTTGCCATTTCCTTCTCCAGATGATCTTCCTGACCCAGGGATCAAATCCACATAGCCTGCGTCGGCAGAAGTATTCTTTAACACTGAGTCACCAGGGAAACTTTACTATGCATTGTGTACAACTGTATTTGGAGACCCACTATGGTACTTTTGAGTTTGCCAATTGCTTTGACATGTCATTTCATTTGATTATCCTATGACCACATTAAAACAAAATCAGGGTTTATTAACCCTATTCTGATGAGGAAACAGGCATAGAGCAGTCCATGGCTCACATTGATAATAGAAAAGACTGACTGCCAAGCTGTTGCTTTCTCTAATTGATGACCTTGACTTTATGCCTGGTAGCATTGGAGGAAGCAAAATTGCCCAGCAACAGGTACGGTCTTATTCCTCAGTATAGGAAGCATCTTACCTTTATCTCAGTTCTGTGAATCTCTTTTCAGGTCTTGAAATGTGATTTTCATGGGAGAAGTCATGCGCACAGTCCTCTCTTTGTAAAAAGGAAATTGATAACTCTTTCATCCTGTATCTCTTATAAACTATTAAAACAAATATTAAACTTAGAAAAGCTAATGTGTTTCTTTTTTGTTTGTTTGTTTGTTTGGTAACCATGCTACAAATATAAAATTGAATAATTTCTGACCACAGAAAATCGAAGAACTGATATAAGAGTCAAATAAAAGACAAGCAGCATTTAAAATAATTTAATTGTGTTAATAGGCTGAAAATTCAGTCAAGACTAACTTTAGTATTTGTGTTTAGTATTAGTATAGTATTTAGTAGTTAGTATTTAAACAGAGAGTAATATTTTAAGCCTGACTTCTAGTAACAATTTTGAGGAAAAGTATCATGATTTATCAATCATGATATATATATATATATATATGTATGTATACACACACACATAGGTTGCATCATATACAGAAAGAGTAGGTATATATTTACTTCATCAGCTTAGTTCACTTGCTCAGTCGTGCCCTACTCTTTGTGACCCCATGAACCACAGCACACCAGGCCCCCCTGTCCATCACCAACTCCGAGTCCACCCAAACCCATTTTCATTGAGTTGGTAATGCCATCCAAACATCTTATCCTCTGTCATCCCCTTCTCCTCCTGCCCTCAATCTTTCCCAGCATCAGGGTCTTTTCAAATGAGTCAGCTCTTCACATCAAGTGGCCAAAGTATTGGAGTTTCAGTTTCAGCATCAGTCCTTCCAATGAACATCCAGAACTGATCTCCTTTAGGATGGACTGGTTGGATCTCCTTGCAGTTCAAGGGACTCTCAAGAGTCTTCTCCAACACCACAGTTCAAAAGCATCAATTCTTCAGCACTCAGCTTTCTTTTTTTTTAAATTTATTAATTAATTTATTAATTAATTTATTTTTACTTTACAATATTGTTTTGATTTTGCCACACCTCAACATGAATCCACCATGGGTGTACATGTGTTCCCAATCCCGAACCCCCCTCCCACCTCCCCCGCCACACCATCCCTCCAATTCATCCCAGTGCACCAGCCCCAAACATCCTGCACCCTGCATCGAACCTAGACTGGCAATTCATTTCTTATATGATGTTATACATGTTTCAATGGCATTCTCCCATATCATCCCACCCTCTCCCTCTCCCAGAGAGTCCAAAAGACTGTTCTATACATCTGTATCTCTTTTGCTGTCTCACATACAGGGTTATCATTACCATCTTTCTAAATTCCATATATATGCATTAGTATACTGTATTGTTTTTTTTTCTTTCTGGCTTACTTCACTCTGTATAATTGGCTCCAGTTTCACCCACCTCATTAGAACTAATTCAAATGTATTGCTTGTTAATGGCTGAGTAATACTCCATTGTGTACATGTATCACAGCTTTCTTATCTATTCATCTGCTGATGGACATCTAGGTTGCTTCCATGTCCTGGCTATTATAAAACTCTCCAGAAAGCAGGAATAGAAGGAACATACCTCAACATACTAAAAGCTATATATGACAAACCCACAGCAAACATTATCCTCAATGGTGAAAAATTGAAAGCATTTCCCCTAAAGTCAGGAACAAGACAAGGGTGCCCACTTTCACCACTACTATTCAACATAGTTCTGGAAGTTTGGGCCACAGCAATCAGAGAAGAAAAAGAAATAAAAAGAATCCAGATTGGAAAAGAAGTAAAACTCTCACTGTTTGCAGATGACATGATCCTCTACATAGAAAACCCCAAAGACTCCATCAGCTTTCTTTATAGTCCAACTCTCACATCCATACATGACCACTGGAAAAACCATAGCCTTGACTAGATGTACCTTTATTGACAAAGTAATGTCTCTGTTTTTTAATAGTATTTGTTTAGTTATCTATGTTAATAAGAGGAAAAATAAATACAAGTATTTTTTTTCATTTTATCCAATAATTCCAAAATAATTTAAAGACATAGTAACCTGTAAGCAACTACCTTAACTATTTAGGGATTTAACCAATTCCTGTTTTCAAGAACTTATAACAGTAGATTTGATTATTAATATGAAATCAGCAAGATGCTGATAGCAAGTCTAGGGAGAAGAAAGATTATTAATATTCTATATGTTGCAAAATAATCTATCTATAGTTATTTTCATCTTAAGTGAGATCTGGGGTAGAAGTTCTCCTGAGACGGACTCCATCAAGACCTTCTTTCCCATATTCACATGTTGCTGTTGTTCAACCACTAAGTCGTGTCCAATTCTTTGCTGCTCCATAGACTGCTCCTCTGTCCTCCACTATCTCCAGGAGTTTGCTCAAATTCATGTCCTTTGAGTCTGTGATGCCATCCAACCATCTCATCTTCTCCACCACTTCTCCTTTTGCCTTCAATCTTATCCATAATCAGCATACAAATGTGCTGCTTTATAATAAGTAGATTAATTCCATTAGCCTTGAATCAGGGATGGCCTGACTGGTTTGTTGATCAGTTGAACATGATAGGCATTCAGGGTCTCCTTAAGCCTCAGTTCAGTTCAGTTCAGTTCAGTCGCTCAGTCGTGTCCGACTCTTTGCGACCCCATGAATTGCAGCACGCCAGGCCTCCCTGTCCATCACCAACTTCCAGAGTTCACTCAGACTCGCCTCCATTGAGTCAGTGATGCCATCCAGCCATCTCATCCTCTGTCGGCCCCTTCTTCTCCTACCCCCAATACCTCCCATCATCAGAGTCTTTTCCAATGAGTCAATTCTCCACATGAGGTGGCCAAAGTACTGGAGTTTCAGCTTTAGCATCATTCCTTCCAAAGAAATCCTAGGGTTGATCTCCTTCAGAATGGACTGGTTGGATCTCCTTGCAGTCCAAGGGACTCTCAAGAGTCTTGTCCCACACCACAGTTCAAAAGCATCAATTCTTCGGCGCTCAGCCATCTTCACAGTCCAACTCTCACATCCATACATGACCACAGGAAAAACCATAGCCTTGACTAGACAGACCTTAGTCCGCAAAGTAATATCTCTGCTTTTGAATATGCTATCTAGGTTGGTCACAACTTTTCTTCCAAGGAGTAAGCATCTTTTAATTTCATGGCTGCAATCACCATCTGTAGTGATTTTGGAGCCCAAAAAATAAAGTCTGACACTGTTTCCGCTGTTTCCCCATCTATTTCCCAGGAGGTGATGTGACCAGATGCCATGATCTTCTTTTTCTGAATGTTGAGCTTTAAGCCAACTTTTTCACTCTCCACTTTCACTTTCATCAAGAGGCTTTTTAGTTCCTCTTCACTTTCTGCCATAAGGGTGGTGTCATCTGCATATCTGAGGTGATTGATATTTCTCCCGGCAATCTTAAGCCTAGCTAACAGGAATTCTTAAAGCTTCCTCTGGAGCCTCTTGATGGGTAGCATGCCAGGAGAGGTCCAACCCATCCAGAGAAAAAATATGCTATCTTGGTCAGAAGAACTCCCCTGCTGAGTTCTTAGCCTTTGGTCAGAATACCATCGGTTGGCTGCCTTGATCACTCACCTTGTTTGGGCTTTCAGATGACTCCAGTGGCGCTGCCATGTCATTACAACCAGGCACAACCTTGAGTGAGAATGAACTGGCTCAGTTCAGTCAACACAGAAAACAAGGAGAGAGAAAAATAAGTGGTTGCTTTAAGCAGGCGTTGTTTATTTTTTTTGGGGGGGGTGTTAAATATAGATAGATATAAATTAATTTGCTTTGAATATTTAATAAATAATATGTTTTAAAACTAAGGAAAAATTCTCATTTAACTGAGTATCTCCCAAGATTGTTAGGCCAGTTGCTTGTAGCAATGTAGACACTGGATCCTTCAGAAACTTGCTGGATTCCACTACAGTTCAGTTCAGTTCACTTCAGTTGTTCAGTTGTGTCCAACTCTTTGTGACCCCATGGGCTGCAGCATGCCAGGCTTCCCTGTTCATCACCAACTCCCGGAGCTTGCTCTAACTCATGTCTATCAAGTCAATGATGCCATCCAACCGTCTCATCCTCTGTTGCCCGCTTCTCCTGCCTTCAATCATTCCCAGCATCAGAGTATTTTCCAGTGAGTCAGTTCTTCGAATCAGGTGACCAAAGTATGGAGCTTCAGCTTCAGCATCAGTCCTGCCAATGAACATTCGGGGTTGATTTCCTTTAGGATGGACTGGTTAGATCTCCTTACAGTCCAAGGGACTTTCAAGAGTCTTCTTCAACACCACAGTTCAAAAGCATCAATTCTTGGGCACTCAGCTTTCTTTATGGTCCAACTCTCACAACCATTCATGACTACTGGAAAAACAATAGTTTGACTAAACAGACCTTTGCCAGAAAAGTAATATCTCTGATTTTTAATATGCTGTCCAGGTTGGCTATAGCTTTTCTTCCAAGGAGCACACGTCTTTTAATTTCATGGCTGCAGTCACCATCTGCAGTGATTTTGGAGCCCAAGAAAATAAAGTTTCTCACTGTTTCTATTGTTTTCCTATCTATTTGCCATGAAGTGATGGGACCAGAGGCCATGATCTTAGTTTTTTGGATGTTGAGTTTTCCACTCTCCTCTTTCACTTTTATCAAAAGGCTCTTTAGATCCTCTTTGTTTTCTCCCATAAGGCTAGTGTCATCTGCGTATTTGAAGTTATTGATATTTTCCCCAGCAATCTTGATTTCAGCTTGTGCTTCATCCAGTCCAACATTTCACATGATGTACTCTGCATATAAGTTAAATAAGCAGGGCGACAATATATAGCTTTGATGTACTCCTTTTCCAATTTGAAACCAGTCCACTGTTCCATGTTTGGTTCTAACTCTTGCTTTTTGACACACATACAGATTTCTCAGGACGTAGGTAGGTAGGGTGTTCTGGTATTCCCCTCCCTTGAAGAATTTTCCACAATTTGTTGTGATCGACACAGTCAAAGGCTTTAGTGTAGTCAATGAAGCAGATGTTTTTATGGAATTCTCTTGTTTTTTCTATGATTCAATGGATTTTGGCAATTTGATCTCTGGTTCTTCTGCCTTTTCTAAATCCAGCTTGAACATCTGGAATTTCTTGGTTCATGTACTGTTGAAACCTCTCTTGGAGAATTTTTAACATTCTTTACTAGCACGTGAGATGAGTCCGAATGTTTGGTAGTTTTAACATTCTTTGGCATTGACTTTCTTTGGGATTGGAATGAAAATTGAACTTTTCCAGGCCTATGGCCACTGCTGAGTTTTCCAAATTTGCTGGAATATTGAGTGCAACACTCACAACCTCATCTTTTAGGACTTGAAATAGCTCAGCTGGAATTTCATCACCTCCACTAGCTTTATTCATAGTGATGCTTCCTAAGGCTCCCTTGGCTTCACAGTCTAAGATGTCTGGCTCTAGGTAAGTGATCACACCATCATGGTTATCTGGGTCATAACAATCTTTTTTTATACAGTTCTTATGTGTATTCTTGCCACCTCTTATTATCTTCTGCTTCTGTTAGGTCCATACCGTTTCTGTCCTTTATTCCACTACAGTTTTTGCATAATGACATATGATATTTATACTGGATCCTTCTCCTCAAACAATTCCTTGAAAGTATTTTTAATCCTATAATGTTCTTCCTTTGACTCCATTTCCATGTTATTGATTTCATCACTGTCTTGTCCCTCCTTAGGAAAACACTGTCTTCTCTTCATCCATCAGCTTTTGGCTTCCATTTCCTTATTTTAGTTATAATTCTTAACTATTGTTTATGCTTCCATCATTATACTGAATTGCATCTCCAAAGTTATCTATAACACTTCAGTTGCTAATCTCATTAGCCTTTCCTCTTTTTACATCTCCACTTTATCTCTGTAGCATGTAACCAAGTTGATGGTGGCTTTATTCTTTCCTTTATTGACCTCTGTGATAACACTGGGGCCCCTCTGCTTTGAACTGACTGCTTCTGTTCTATTTTGTGCTCTGTTTCCTATTGCTCCCTTAAGCGTAAGCATGTTTCATGGTCTCCTTCATTCTCTTATTCTCAGTATGATCTCTGTCCTGTTCCTCATTCTCATGATTTCCTTTATAAGGATGATGTGCCAATCAGTATCAACTCCTTTCAACTTTCCTGATCTTTAGGCCCAAAATAAGTCCTGGAACTACATTTTAACCACAAAAGACTGGAGTAATATTAGATGGTATTAATATGGTATTGTACTCAGAAGATCCTGGGATGAATCTTGTTTTCATGTAACCATCCTTCCTCTCCATGATTTCACAGATTAAAGATATATATTTATATAAAAATATGACAAATGGGAAATAGGTGACCCTTTTTTATTGTGATCTAGCCTTGTACCTAGGGCTTTCTGATAAACAAGGCTTAAGGCTGAGGTCTAAGAAAACACTAAATGTTAACATTAATCAGTTCCAACCTTAAATAACATTTGTTTTGTCTTATTCTTACAGAAGATAAAATATATGATAACTATATCTACTTCAAGGAGCTGGACCCTGACTCAGTTTGTTCCATTACTTGAGTGAAAAGAATGCCAGAGAATTAGAGAAAGAAAGGAAAACAGCGTGAAATATGTCTACAAATCTCTGAAGCACTCTAACCCACTTTATATGTAACTATAGCAAAACCATTATTCTGCATTCTGACCTAATTAGATCATTGTTCCCTTTACCCAGAAGTGGGGATATGTGGAGAGTGGGCAAGAACAAGAAGGCAAAATTTTCTCCAGTCTCCTGGTCCTGATTTCCTCTCCAAGGAACGCCCAGGCCTGCCCATCTCATCATGATTATAAGTTTTGTTTTGTGTATTGGCCCCTGCTTTGCACTCTGCTGTTTGCTTGCTTAATATTGTAGGACTGGAGCCCAGCTCACTCACCTTCTGGCCTAGTTATTGCCAATTTCATCAATAAAATATGCTGTGTCTTGTCAATATTTCCAACCACTCTGTAGAGACATGCCCTGACATTCCCAGATCTTGATACTGCACTGACTGATTATATATAGTATAAATACTCCCCACAACTTCTTGTTCTCTTACCCACCCACAGAATCAGAATTCAGGATTGCATGAAAGTGGAAAAGTTTGGCAATTTCTTTGATTTTGTACATTGAAACACTTGTCTGTCCTTGCCATGGTTAATTCTGTATCTGGGCTGGGTTTTGTAATTTCTCTGGAGACTGAGGCTGTTCTACTCCTTGTTAGTATAGTGGTGAATAACCCCACTTGTCATGTGGAGAGACTGAGGTCCAATTGCCCAGCTGGGAGGAGTGCCAAATGTTGGGCTTCCCTGATGGCTCAGACCATAAACAATTTGCTTGCAATGAAGGAGACCAGAGTTTAGTCCTTGGGTTGGAAAGTTCCCTTGGAGAAGGGAATGGCTACCCACTCCAATATTCTTGCCTGGAGAATTCCATGGACAGAGAGTCCACTGGGTCACAAAGAATCAGACATGACTAAGTGACTAATATTTTGGGGCTTCCCTGGTGGCTCAGACAGTAAAGAATTTAGCTGCAATGTGGGACACCCAGGTTAGATCCCTGGGTTGGGAAGATCCCTTGGAGGAGGAAATGGCAACCCACTCCAGTATTTTTGCCTGGAGAATTCCATAGACAGAGGAGCCTGGTGGGCTACAGTCCATAGGATCACAAAGAGTTGGACATGACTGGGCAACTGAGCACACACAAAGGTTGTTTAAAAAAGAATTTTAAAAGACAAAATATTGCTTAGAAATATGCAAAAGTGATGGCTATACTTTGAGAAAAATTAACTCAAAATGGGTGATAGGTATACATGTAATAGCTAAAACTATGAAATGCTGGATGAGGCAATGTTTCATTGATATTGCACCAAAAGATGTGATGAAAAAAACTCACATAAATACACTTATTTAAATACATTTATTTAAAACATATTTATATCTATAATACAGTAATGTATTGGTAAATTTCAGGTTTAAATTGAAGAAAGTAGAGAAAACAAATAAGTCATTCAAGTATGACCTAAATCAAATCCCTTAGGATTATACAGTGGCTGGTAAGTCACTTCGGTCGTGTCCGACTCTGTGCGACCCCATAGACGGCAGCCCACCAGGCTCCCCTGTCCCTGGGATTCTCCAGGTAAGAACACTGGAGTGGGTTGCCATTGCCTTCTCCAATGCATGAAAGTGAAAAGTGAAAGTGAAGTCGGTCAGTCATGTCCCACTCTTAGCGACCCCATGGACTGCAGCCTACCAGGCTCCTCCGCCCATGGGATTTTCCAGGCAAGAGTACTGGAGTAGGGTGGCACTGCCTTCTCCATTATACAGTAGAGGTGATAAATAGATTCAAGGGATTAGATTTGATAGATGGAGTGCCTGAAGAGCTATGGACGGAGGTTTGTAACACTATACAGTAGGCAGTGACCAAAACCATTCCAAAGAAAAAGAGATGCAAGAAGGCAAAGTGGTTGTCTGAGGAGAAGGCTTTACAGATATCTGAAGAAAGAAGAGAAGCAAAACACAAGGGAGAAAGATGTACTCAACTGAATGCAGAGTTTCAGAGAATAGCAAGAAGACTTAAGACAATCTTCTTATATGGACAACATAAAGAAATAGAGGAAAACAATAGCATGGGAAAGACTTGAGATCTCTTCAAGAAAACTGTAGATATCAAGGGACTATTTCATGCAAAGATGAGCATAATAAAGGACAGAAACAGTAAGGACCCTATATAAGCATTAAAAAGAGGTGGCAAGAATACACAGAAAAAGTTATACAACAAAGGTCTTAATAACCCAGATAAGCACAATAGTGTGGCCACTCACCTAGAGCCAGACATATTGGAGTGTGAAGTCAAGTGGGTCTTAGGAAGCATAACTACAAACAAATCTAGTGTAGGTGATGGAATTCCAGCTGAGCAATTTAAAAGCATAAGAGATGATGCTCTGAAAGTGCTGCACTCAGTATGTCAGCAAAGTTAGAAAACTCAGCAGAGGCCACAGAACTGGAAAAAGTCAGTTTTCATTCCAATCCCAAAGACGGACAATGCCAAAGAATGTTCAAAGTGCTCTTCCTCCGTTGTGTCTAATGCTTTGTGACTCCATGAACTGTAACCCACTAGGCTCCTCTGTCAGTGGAATTTTCCAGGCAAGAATACTAGAGTGGGTTGCCATTCCCTTCTCCAGGGAAGAATGTTCAACTGACTGCACAACTGTGCTCATTTCCCATGCTAGCAAGGTAATGCTCAAAATCCTCCAAGCTAGGCTTCAGCAGTATGTGAACCGAGAACTTCCAAATGTACAAGCTAGATTTAGGAAAGGCAGGGGAACCAGAGGTCAAGTTGACAACATTCACTGGAATCACAGATAAATCAAGGAATGCCAGAAAATCATCTACTTCTGCTTTACTGACTATGCTAAAGCCTTTGACTAAGTGGATCATAACAAATTGTGGAAAATTCTTGAAGAGATGAGAATGCCAGACCACCTTACCAGTCTCCTGAGAAACCTGTATGTAGGACCAAAAGCAACAATTAGAACTGGAAATAGAACAATGGTCTGGTTCAAAATTGAGAAAGGAGTACATCAAGGCTGTCTATTGTCACCCTGCTTATTTAATTTACATGCAGAGTATACATCATGGGAAATGCTGGGCTAGATGAAATACAAGCTGGAATCAAGATTGCTGGGAGAAATATCAACAACCTCAGATATGTGGATGATGTCATTCTAATGTCAGAAAGTAAAGAGGAACTAAAGAGGAACTAAACCCTCTTGATGAGGGTGAAAGAGGAGAATGAAAGAGCTGGTTTGAAACTCAATATTCAAAAAACTAAGATTATGGCAATTGTGCAATAGTTTGAAGATTCTTTGGCATTGCCTTTCTTTGGGATTGGAATGAAAACTGTCCTTTTCCAGTCTTGTGGCCACTGCTGAGTTTTCCAAATTTGCTGGCATATTGACTGCAACCCTTTCACAGCATCATCTTTTAAGACTTGCATAGCAAAAGCTATGACCAACCTAGACAGCATAGTAGAAAGCAGAGACATTGCTTTGCTGACAAAGCTCTACTCAAAGCTATGGTTTATCCAGTAGTCACATATGGATGTGAGAGTTGGACCATAAAGAAAGCTGAGCACCGAAGAATTGTTGTGTTTGATCTGTGGTGTTGGAAAAGACTCTTGAGAGTCCCTTGGACGACAAGTAGATCAAATCAGTCAATCGTCAATCCTAAGAAATCAGTCCTGAATGTTCATTGGAAGGACTTATGCTGAGGCTGAAGCTCCAATACTTTGGCCACTTGATGCAAAGAACTGACACTTTGGAAAAGACCTTGATGCTGGGAAAGATTGAAGGCAAGAGGAGAAGGGGACGAGAGAGGATGAGATGGTTGGATAGCATCACCGACTTGACAGATGTGAGTTTGAGCAAGCTTTGGAAGTTGGTGATGGACAGGGAGACCTGGCACTCTGCAGTCCGTGGGGTCACAAAAAGTTGGACACAACTGAGCGACTGAACTGAACTGAAGATTATGACATCCAGTCCCATCACTTCATGGCAAACAGAAGGGGAAAAAGTGGAAACAGTGACAGATGTTATCTTCTTGGGCTCTAAAGTTGCTGAGGATGGTGACTGTGGCCATGAAATTAAAAGACGCTGCTCCTTGGAAGAAAAGCTATGACAAACCTAGATAGTGTATTAAAAAGCAGAAGCATCACTTTGCTGACAAAGTTACATATAGTCAAAGCTATGGTTTTTCCAGTAGTCATGTACAAATGTGAGTTGGACTATAAAGAAGGTTGAACACCAAACACCAGATTTTATGTTTTCTAGTTGTGGTGCTGGTGAAGACTTTTGAGAGTCACTTGGACTCCAAGGAGATCAAACCAGTCAATCCTGAAAGAAATCAACTCTAAATATTCATTGGAAGGACTGATGCTGATGCTGAAGCTCCAATACTTTGACCACCTGATGCAATGAGCCAACTCATTGGAAAAGACCCTGATGCTGAGAAAGATTGAGGGCAGGAGGAATAGGGGGATACAGAGTATGAGATGGTTGGATAGAATCAGTGCCTCAGTGGACATGAATCTGAGCAAACTCGGAGACAGTAGAGGACGGGGAAGCCTGGCATGGGGTCACAGAGTCAGACATGACTTAACAATTCAATGACAATGTAAATTACATTAGAAAGAAACTGAAAAAACAACTCCTGGAATGGGAGACTATATTTATAAGTCTTATATCTGATAAAGGACTTATAACAAGAATATATTACAACTCAATAACAAAAAGAGAAATAATCGAATTTTTTAAATAGACAAAGAATTTAAAGATGTTTCTCTAAAAAAGTTTTACAAATTGCCAATGAACACATGAAAATATGCTTACCATCATTTATTCATTGAATGCATATCAAAACCATAATGACTATTGACATGATAATAAAAAAGAAAATAATAACATTTGTTGACAAAGATGTGGGAAAATTGGAACCCTCATACACTGCTGATGGGAATGCGGAATGGTGCTGTCATAAACAGTCTGGCAGTTCCTTAGGCTATTAAACATATCATTACCATGTGACCCTTGACCATCACATGACCATGTAATCCTACCCTAGGTGTACACTCCAGAGGAATTTAAACATAGCTACACAAACACCACTACACAAATATTAACCTCACCAAATCATTATTCATAATGACCAAAAGGTGAAACAACCCAAATGTCTATCAGCTGATGAATGGATAGACAAAACATGATATATCCATAAAAGGAAATATATTTAGTAATGAAAAAGAATGAGGAACTGATACTTGCTAACATAGAATATGAAAACATTCTAAGTGTAAAAAGGAAATTTATAAAGACCACATATTTTAACATTACATTTACACAGAATGTCCAGATTAGGCACAAATATAGAGATAGAAACAAATAGATTAGAGGGTGCCTAGGTCTGGGGTCAGGGGAGAGCAGGATGAGGAATGATGCTGATGGGTTTTGGGGGAGAGAAAATGTGCTAAAATTGCAAAATGGTAAATATATTAAATACTATTCAACTGTATACTTTAAGTTGGAAAAAAGCAATCTGAACAAATAATCTTCTGAAAAGTACTTTCTGTTGTGCTGTGTGCTGTGCTTAGTTGCTCAGTTGTGTTCAACTCTTTGTGAGTCCATGGACTATAGCCCACCAGGCTCCTCTGTCCGTGAGGATTCTCCAGGCAAGAATACTGGAATAGGTTGCCCTGCCCTCCTCCAGGGGATCTTCCCAACCCAGGGATCTAACCAGGTCTCCTGCATTGCAGCAAATTCTTTACCATCTGAGCCACCAGGGAAGTCCAGGAATACTGGAGTGGGTAGTCTATACCTTCTCCAGAGGATCTTCCTGACTCAGAATTGAACTGGGGTCTTCTGCATTACAGGCAGATTTTTTTACCAGCTGAGCTACCAGGGAAACCCTACTTTCTGTTAACCAAAGGCAAAAGATACCAAAAACAACCAAATTTAGCACTTTCTTCTCCAGATTTACAGGTTTTAGAATTGTTTTTATATTCAAATTAATCATATATTTAATATAGAAAATTTTGTTCTAATAAAGTAGTAAAAAATCATGAAAATATTGCACATGCTCTAAGAAATATAGCCCATGTGTTAAACAATGGATCTTCAATGTATAGGTGCTTTTAATTGCTTTCTTAAAAGTTGGAAAGATATAAATCCAGAAAGTATAAAATCTATTACAGGAAAGATACTTTTAGGGTATATTCTTTGACTAATTTTTCATTTATTGGTAAAGTATTTTCTCCTGACTTTGGTTGAAATAATTCATATTCTATATGATATTTTAAAAGAAAATTATTAAACTTAAATATTCTGGAATTTAACAGCAACAGAAGAAATATGTGCAGCTATAGGAATTGCTAAACTTCAGGAAATGCTCTTTACCATAAGCAATATTAGTTCCTGAAAATTTTCCCTAAAAATCATCTTCAGTTCCACTCCAGCCTACAGATATCCTGGATTTAGGGGGTGGCTCTGTTTTGTTTTGGCCTGCCTGGTGTGGGCCTACACAGTGTTTAAATTTGAATTAGCTGTAAAAATTTATAATAGGCAGATTTGTCATAAAACTGTGGAGTTCCAGAGTTATCACAAATCGAAAGCTCTGGCAATTTCAGCCACAGTACTGCATGGAAGGAGCCTGCCAGAGCTGAGGAGCAGCAGTTTCCTTAAATGAACATGTGTTCTCCCTTTCAGCACAGCCCTCAACATCTCTTTGTTTCCCCAACACCATGACAGAGTGTCAGTTGCTAGCTGCTATTTACCATTTTACACATTTCTGGCTTTATTGATTCACTTACCCTTAGGCTTCTGATGTTGTGTCTTCAGCTCTGGGCTTATCATTGGCTCTATTAATTGCCACATCTATGCCAATCCACTGTTCTTAGCATTTGTTCTTGCTGATGCCATCTTCTATAATACTTATTATCCAGAGTTACCAAATGGTTTTTAGTTCTCTGTCCCTCCAGTTCTTTGCTCTGTACAAAATGATGTTACATCAGATGAAGCCAACCAAACTTTGCTTGAATTTAAAGTCCGCAGTGTCTTGTAAACTCACTCCTCTCATTGTCCTGAAACTAACCTAAGCACACACATGGACACCGATTCTTCTACTGAAGTAGACTTAGGCTATGTCTCACTAGAAGACCTTACCCTAAATAAGGGTATTATGGTATTCCAAATGCTCTTAGTCTGCCTATAGTCTGTCTCTCTCGTCTTTGGCAAAGTACCACTTTCCTTTCAGTTTCATCTCTTCTAGGAATTGAACTCTGCAATAATTTGCACTTGCATGCAATCCAATTCTTAACCTTGTATAACAATATCAGAATTCAGAATAACAGAAAACCCATTCCAAGTCTTCACAAAGTTTTGTATTGAGTTATACAAAACTTTGGGCTTCCCAGGTGGCTAAGTGAGTAAAGAATCCACTTGCAATGCAGGAGATGAAAGCAGACATGAGTTCAATCCCTGGGTTGGGAAGATCCCCTGGAGGAGGGCATAGCAACCCACTCCAATATTCTTGTCTGGAGAATCCCATGGACAGAAGAGCCTGGTGGGCTTCAGTCCATAGCGTCACAGAGTCGAACACCACAGAAGCAATAAGGACACATACATGAAAACAAAACTTCAGGGTGGGGCAAGTTCTTCCAGATGTCCTAGTTTTTTATTGTTTCTGTTCTTTAAACCCTTAAGCTATATTCCCTTTTTCTTTGACTTTATCCTAAGGATGTAAATGTATTTAGTGGAAAAATAACTGTGGCTGTCCCTGGTTTCACCCTCATCTACCATGATATCCATTAGAAGACAACTAGTAATTAAAAGTTAGAAAAAAATTCATCCAAACATCCAGCAAACCTTTACTTATTCTCATACCCTGAATTGAGACACAGGACCACTTCTTTAAAAAAGAAAAATGTGACTAGAGGAATGAAGTAGTGCAATCTGAAGAGACGGCTCTGTCCAAAACTCACATCCTCAGAAATGCAAATGTGACTCACCTTCATCAGGTAAAGGACCCTATTAGCTGAGATCCTTGCTGCAGGCAAAGGAAACATGGAATAGGTAGTTGATAAAGAAAGTTATCATATGTGAGTTCTGGAGCATGCCATATATCTGTATACTTTAAAGTGTTAACTGATTTCTTTCTTTGTTTTAATATATGGAGTAATGATAGTATCTAAATTTACATTTTACTTACATCTAAGTAAGTAAATCAGTCTCTGTGGAAAGAGAATAGTATAAATTACTCTTTTGGTGATGACTATGTGGAATTTTGTCGTTTTCAGTTCCTAAATTGTGTTCAACTCTTTGCAACTCCATAAATAGCAAATAGCAACCTGGAGTTTGGGATGGAGGTCATGTGTATTATATGGGTAGGGATGGACATTCATTTTTAAATGAAAATAGTCAATGCTGTGAGAAGGTGAGACTGACAAATAGTAAGCACCCAGCAAAATTAAACACAGTCCAGTGTTTTAACCACTAAACATTCATGCATACCCTTCCTCCTATGTGTATATAAATATATATATATACATACACACACACATACTTGCAAGAGCGTCCATGCCCAAGAAGACAACTTGAAGCCTTGTCCTTTTCTTCCCTCAGGTCTAGACGTAGCTGTTCATAGTTTGCAGATAGTATTCACCCCCAACATACTGTGGTACTAAGGGAACTGGATCCATTATTTAAAAAAACATGAACATGAATGGATAAAAATTTTAAAAAAGAATAATACTCAGCCATAAAAAAGAATAAAACCATGCCATTTGCAACAACACAGATAGACCTAGAAATTATCATACCAAGTAAAGTCAGAAAGACAAACACTATATATTATCACTTACTTGTGGAATCTGAAATATGATACAAATGAACAAACAGATTCACAGGCACTGAGAACAAACTTGTAGATGCCAAGGGAGGGGTGGTAAGGGAGGACTATATTGGGAGTTTGGGATTAACTATTACATATAGAATGAAAACTAATATAGGATGCAAACTGTTATTTATAGAATGGATTAAACAACAAGGTCCTACGGTATAGCACAGGGAACTATATTCAATATCCCATAATAAATCATAATGGAAAAAATAGAAAAGAATAGATACATACATATATACACACACATACATATATGTGTACATATATATATGCACACATATGTATACACATACATACGTATATAGACGTATACATATGTATATCGGAGAAGGCGATGGCACCCACTCCAGGACTCTTGCCTGGAAAATCCCATGGATGGAGGAGCCTGATAGGCTGCAGTCCATGGGGTCACTGAGGGTCGGGCATGACTGAGTGACTTCACTTTCACTTTTCACTTTCCTGCATTGGAGAAGGCAATGGCAACCCACTCCAGTGTTCTTGCCTGGAGAATCCCAGTGAGGGGAGCCTGGTGGGCTGCCATCTATGGGGTCGCACAGAGTCGGACATGACTGAAGTGACTTATATTCTTTCATATACATACACATACATGTATACATATGTATATACATATACCTACACATATATATGTTCTTTCCCATTTTTTTCCATTATGGTTTATTATGGGATATTGAATATAGTTCCCTGTGCTATACCATAGGACCTTGTTTAATCCATTCTATATATAAGAGTTTGCATATATTGATCCCAAACTCCCAATACAGTCCTCCCTTACCACCCCTCCCTTGGCATCTACAAGTCTGTTCTCAGTGCCTGTGAATCTGTTTGTTGGGAAGGTCCTTGGAGAAGGGATAAGCTACCCACTCCAGTATTCCTCGGCTTCCCTTAAGGCTCAGCTGGTAAAGAAACTGCCTGCAATGCGGGAGACCTGGGTCCAATCCCTGGGTTTGGAAGATACCCTGGAGAAGGAAAAGGCTACCCACTCCAGTCTTCTGGCCTGGAGAATCCATGGACTGTATAGCCCACAGGGTCACAAAGAGTTGGACATGACTGAAGTTTGAGGTTCTGAATTTTTTGCTGGGTTTGAGAAATCAAAGACTTTTTTAAAGAACAGTTTGGAATTTCTTTGGCAGTACAGCTCACTTCAAAAGTTTCTTGTTTTTGATTTTTCTGTTTTCAAAAGTTTCAAGAACGGTAACCACACACAGTAGTTTACCTGGTCAACGTTTGATTCTGATTATTTCATTATCCTAGCAACAAGCTTCTGGGTAACGCTCATTACCTTGGAAATTGAATGGCACTTTCATCTTGGCCTCTGTCTCAGAAGAACTTAAAAAATAAACCTTAGGTGAAAGGGCATCAAAACTTTCATAATTATCCCAGATTAAATTCCCCCCTGCACTTTCACAATGACATGATTAACTACTCCATCAGTTGAAAATACTTAGCAGAATTTGCTTGCAAGAGGTCTGAGGAGTTAGGCTCATCTTATCCTAATCCTGTCACCTTCTAGGTCTCAGACCATATGTTCTGTTAGCAAAAACCTTACTTTGGGGGTAGAGATTTGACATTCCCAACCTTATCAAACTCCCTATTAAGTGGATTTGAAATAGTTTGGCTTTCAGTCTATTTGGATACAAAAGAAAGGTATTTTCTTCCATTTCTTCTCTATTTTCAGAAAGTTCATTTTCAGAAGTTAACCAGCATCTATCTTGTAGATCTCACTGGAGACTAGAAGACTAATACAACATAGTTTGACATCCTGAATTTTCCTTCTCAATCACACTATATAAACATGTTTTTTCCCCTAAGGTAAGAGAAGTATCATTTAGCTAACTTTTCTGTAATTTTATAACAAATATATCAGCTTTCCAGTTCAAGAGGGAAAGGGTTTTTTTCATTGACCTCCCTCTGCCTTGGTTCAACACCGTACACTTGGTACCAAATTTTACATGAGCCAAGATTGGTTTAGCTGCAACTTAGAAAACTCAAGTCAAGCTATATTAAACAACAAAGAATCATATCAACAGAGGTAAGATGGACTTCACAGAGCCACCATATCTTGCCTAGATTGATACAATGTTCTGCTACCTTGTATCTGTATTTACAAATGGGTCCCTTAAGTCAGTTCTCCATTTAGTAGTCACATGGTGATCTGTTGAAAATTAAAATCAGGTTATGTCACTCCCCTAACTGAAACACTTAGTGGCTTCGCATCAAAATAAGAAAAGAAATCATAGTCCTCTCCATAGCCTCAGATGCTCTCAGCCTCTCTGGGCCTATCTCCTTTGCTCTTTTCTAACTTACTCCCCTCCACCATACTATTCCATTTCAGTGTTCTTTCAGTGTGATACAGTTGTTCTTACATTAGTGCTTTAACATTTGCTGCTTCTTTTTTTAAAAAAAAATGTTTATTGACAGTCAGTACTTCTTATGCCCCAAATGATCCTACATAGAGCCTTGCAAGCTTCATTCACTGTACTAGTGAGGGTCTCCAAAGAGACAGAACCAACAGAAGGTATTATAAGGCATTGGCTCGCACAGTTATGAATGCTGGCAAGTCCAAAATCTGTACTGTAGGCCAGCAGTCGACAGTCTGCTGGAGAATTTCTTCTTTCTCTGAGAAGCTGGTCTTTTTTATTCTTTTCAGCCCTTCATTTGATTGGATAAAGCCCCCACACATTATGAAAGGGAAACATTTTTACTCAGAGTTCATCAGTTTAAATGTTAATCTCATCCTACAGCACGCTTCATACTGGCATATAAAGTTAACCATCTTACTTACATACTTTTTCAGATCTGTGCTCATCTGTCACCTTCTCAGACAGAACTTCCCTAATGCTCCTGTTCAAAACCTACACCATTTCCTGTTCTCTAATTGATCACATTTTACTTTTCTTCATGGCTTTTATTGACACTGAAATTATACTGTGTATTTATTTGTTATGTGCCTTTCATCTGTCTCCATTTCTAGAGCATCAATATTATTCTATAATTTGGCACAGTTTCTATGGAATATAAACAGCTTTTCTTCTTAACAATCTTGGTTTTGATTTTTATATTCACCTAGAGGGACAAACCGATCTTTCTTACCCCAAAGAAGATAACTTAGGCACAAAAATAACTGCAACACTATTCTATGTCATAATGGCTGCAATGTTTATTGACCTGCAGAACTTCAACCCACTTATTTTCTCTGAAATGCTGGGGATGGGGTCTACAAAGTACATTCCTTAGCCTTCTTTCCTAGCTAACCATTAGTTAGATTCTTCTAATGGAAGGCACTATAGGGACATCGCATATTTGGAGGAATAGAGAAGCTATTGTGATTTTCTCTTACTTTTCTTCTTGAAGTGTATTTGAGAAACCACATTCTTCCATCCAGGAATGTGGTCTCAGCTTCCACGGCACCTCTTCCATCCTTGTGCTATCTAGATATCACCCTACCAGCGAAGCACTGAGTGTCTTTTGGGAATCTGATTACACCATCTTATTCTTTTTGTTCTCCAAGAACTAGATGAAGTAGCTGCTTTTAGCTGCTACTGCATTGGAGAAGGAAATGGTGCCCCACTCCACTGTTCTTGCCTGGAGAATCCCAGGGATGGGGGAGCCTGGTGGGCTGCCATCTATGGAGTCACACAGAGTTGGACACGACTGAAGCGACTTAGCAGCAGCAAACTCTAGTGTACTATCATTTTAAAAAATGTCTTCAGAATTTCTAATAAATATGTAATGATATGCTTGAATTAGATCCCTGAATTAAATTCTGTTGTTTGAAATGATTAGAGTGCTGTTTTTTTTTTTTTTTTCAAGTTCCAAAAAAGAGACTTTCAAAGTGAGATTCTTGGGTTGGGTACCTTAACTATCTGGAATATACTGTTGATCTTATCACCAGTGGAAAATTGGGCAGGAGATGTAAAGGATGCAGGTTCAATCCCTGGGCCAGGAAGATGCCTTGGAGGAGGGCATGGCAACTTACTCCAGCATTCTTGCCTGAAGAATCCCATGGACAGAGGAGCCGGGTGGGCTATCAGTTCAGTTCAGTTCAGTTCAGTCGCTCAGTTGTGTCCCACTCTTTGTGACCCCATGAATCACAGCATGCCAGGGCTCCCTGTCCAACTCCTGGAGTTCACTCAGATTCATGTCCATCGAGTCCGTGAGCCATCTAGCCATCTCATCCTCTGTCGTCCCCTTCTCCTCCTGCCCCCAATACCTCCCAGCATCAGAGTCTTTTCCAATGAGTCAACTCATCCCATGAGGTGGCCAAAGTATTAGAGTTTCAGCTTTAGCATCATTCCTTCCAAAGAAATCCTAGGGCTGATCTCCTTCAGAATGGACTGGTTGGATCTCCTTGCAGTCCAAGGGATTCTCAAGAGTCTTCTCCAACACCACAGTTCAAAAGCATCAATTCTTCAGTGCTCAGCCTTCTTCACAGTCCAACTCTCACATCCATACGTGACTACTGGAAAAACCATAGCCTTGACTAGACGGACCTTAGTTCGCAAAGTAATGTCTCTGCTTTTGAATATGCTATCTAGGATGGTCATAACTTTTCTTCCAAGGAGTAAGTGTCTTTTAATTTCATGGCTGCAGACACCATCTGCAGTGATTTTGGAGCCCAAAAAATAAAGTCTGACACTGTTTCCACTGTTTTCCCATCTATTTCCCATGAAGTGATGTGACCAGATGCCATGATCTTCGTTTTCTGAATGTTGAGCTTTAAGCCAACTTTTTCACTCTCCTCTTTCACTTTCATCAAGAGGCTTTTTAGTTCTTCTTCACTTTCTGCCATAAGGGTGGTGGCATCTGCATATCTGAGGTGACTGATATTTCTCCCAGCAATCTTGATTCCAGCTTGTGTTTCTTCCAGTCCAGCATTTCTCATCATGTACTCTGCCTAGAAGTTAAATAATCAGGGTGACAATATACAGCCTTGACGTATTCCTTTCCCTATTTGGAACCAGTCTGTTGTTTCATGTCCAGTTCTAACTGTTGCTTCCTGACCTGCATACAGGTTTCTCAAGAGGCAGGTCAGGTGGTCTGGTATTCCCATCTCTCTCAGAATTTTCCACAGTTTATTGTGATCCACACAGTCAAAGGCTTTGGCATAGTCAATAAAGCAGAAATAGATGTTTTTTTCTGGAATTCTCTTGCTTTTTCCATGATCCAGCGGATGTTGGCAATTTGATTTCTGGTTCCTCTGCCTTTTCTAAAATCAGCTTGAACATCAGGAAGTTCACGGTTCACGTATTGCTGAAGCCTGGCTTGGAGAATTTTGAGCATTACTTTACTAGCATGTGAGATGAGTGCAATTGTGCGGTAGTTTGAGCATTCTTTGGCATTGCCTTTCTTTGGGATTGGAATGAAAACTGACCTTTTCTGGTGTGCTATAGTCCATACAATTGCAAAGAGTTGGACATGACTGAAGTGGCTTAAAGCTCAACATTCAGAAAACGAAGATCATGGCATCTGGTCACATCACTTCATGGGAAATAGATGGGAAAACAGTGGAAACAGTGTCACACTTTATTTTGGGGGGCTCCAAAATCACTGCAGATGGTGACTGCAGCCATGCAATTCAAAGACACTTACTCCTTGGAAGGAAAGTTATGACCAACCTAGATAGCATATTCAAAAGCAGAGACATTACTTTGCCGACTAAGGTCCGCCTAGTCAAGGCTATGGTTTTTCCAGTGTTCATGTATGGATGTGGCAGTTGGACTGTGAAGAAGGCTGAGTGCTGAAGAACTGATGCTTTTGAACTGTGGTGTTGGAGAAGACTCTTGAGAATCCCTTGGACTGCAAGGAGATCCAACCAGTCCATTCTGAAAGAGATCAGTCCTGGGTGTTCTTTGGAAGGAATGATGCTAAAGCTGAAACTCCAGTACTTTGGCCACCTCATGCGAAGAGTTGACTCATTGGAAAAGACTTTGATGCTGGGAGGTATTGGGGGCAGGAGGAGAAGGGGCCGACAGAGGATGAGATGGCTGGATGGCATCACTGACTTGATGGACATGAATCTGAGTGAACTCCGGGAGTTGGTGATGGACAGAGAGGCCTGGCATGCTGTGATTCATGGGGTCACAAAGAGTGGGACACTACTGAGCGACTGAACTGAAGTGACTTAACTCAAATACACAGTCCATAACATGGGCTTCCCAGGTGACTCAGGCAGAAAGTCCACCTGCCAAGTAGTGGTAAAGTCTACCTGTCAAGTGGAGATGCAGGTTCAATCCCTGAGTCAAGAAGATCCCCTAGAGAAGCAAATGACAACTACTCCAGTATTCTTGCCTGGGAAATCCCATAGACAGGCAGACCTGGTGGGCTGCACTCCATAGTGTCACAGAAGAGTTGGACTTGACTTAGTGACTAAACAACAACAACAACCACCAGTAACACTCAGAGGCATCTCATTAACCAAATTCTTATCTGTTGTTGCTTTAGATGATGGGCCTACTGAAGGCAAAGCTCTGGAAAACCAAGTGATTAATGCATTTGACCACTATAGTGGTCATGATGACAATGGCTGTAGGGCAAGGCTTTTTGAGACTGCACTTGATTGCTTATAGAGAGAAACTGACAAGCCCAAGACTTTAATCTCTTAGTACAAGGCAAGTCATAGACTCACAGAGGTTTTGTTGTGCTCTTAAAATAATGTCTCATTTTTTGTAGTTATAAAGGAGATCCTGAATCTTATCCCATATTTAAAAGTGAAAATTCTAGAACTATAATGTAAGTTGAATTCATTCGCTCACAAAGAATCTTATGTGAAATTTAGAGCATTTATTGGGAAAGAAAGGAAATCTGGGGCTTGACCTAGGAATATCTGGTTAGATATGGATGAATCTGAGGACCTTGAATCTGCAAATCTACTTTAAATTTCATTGAGCTTCCATTGATAGTAGAAATAATCTCCCATATCAAAAGCTATTAGTCTTTTAGACCCTGTAATAAACTCCTGTAAGGAAGCTGCTTTTCAAATGGATGCCTATTGATACTGATCTGCACCAAGCCTCATTGCCTTCAAACCTATAACTTGAGTCAGCTTCTGGCATACATAAGAAACAAAAGCAGGTCTTTCCAGGTGGTACTAGTGGAAAAGAACATGCCTGCCAATGCAGGTGATGTAAGAGATGCAAGTTTGAGTTCGATCCCTGAGTTGGGAAGATCCCCTGGAGAAAGTTGTGGCAACTCACTTCAGTATTTTTGCCTGGAGAATCCCATGGACAGAGGAGCCTGAAAGGCTACAGTCCATAGGGTCACGATGAGTCAGACGACTGAAGTGACTTAGCAGGCAGGCAGGAGGCAAAAGCAAATCTTATCTAGGGAGGTATGACATATAGAAAAAGGAATTGTAATAGTAGTAGTATTATTATTTACTCATAATAACTTAAAGTTGGGGTATATGTGTGGGAAGTGATTCTAAGTATTTTGGAACAAATAGTGCTTTACAGAGATGCTCTATCCAATATGCTATCTTAAGTAGTTCAGCTCTGAATACATCAGACTCTAATGTGACCTGTAGTCAATGATATTCAGAGTCTACAATGTCCCTGACATAATGAAGAAATATTACAAGGTTTAAGGAAGTAGAAATAACAGAGTGTATCTATTATTTGCAAGTTGGCCATCTCCTTGTATATTTCTGTATGAGTTTAGAGAATACTCCATTCAAGATGTTGAGAAATGTATCAGTGAGAGAAGTAAAGACTCCACAAAAACTCTCTGATACAGAGGGTGGTTATCAGTAAGGTGGAACAAGATTGATGACTATGAACTTAAATTATTGAAGCTGAGTGATAGATAGTAGTGGATTTATTATACTTTTCCTCTTTTACACATTTTTGACTTATCCAAAATAAAATTAAAGAAAATGAGTTTTATGGTGGCTGTCTTTTTTTCTCTGGGGATGGTATTGTAAGAGGCCAACTTTGAAACAGATTCTTGGACTTCAGTGGAAACATGGGATCCCTGAATGGCAGAAGCTAAGTAACAGTGCTTAACTCCTAGAGAAAAGTGTGCATGATAGCTTGGTCTGTGGATGTCACTCAGAGATCAGTGCTTAATCAATGGGCTTGTTTGCAAGGCGGCACAGAGGTTCTTCAAGGGCTCAACCATACGGTCCTCCTTTACAAATATATTTGACTATATCCTTGCTGAGTGTGCAAGAGCCACAGGGTCAAATTTAGACCTTGATATGGCACCATTTCCTGGGGAGACCAGCCAACTACAAGGTATCAATTTGATTGCTTTGGACTTCTTCCAGCTAGAAATGGTAAATGACTTTGTCCTCAGTGGAACTGAAACTTATTCTGGATGTTGGATCTGCTTTCCTGCTTCCAATGCCTTTCAGCACCAATATCAGAAGACTTTTGGAGTGACTTGTTCATCATCAATATACTCCACACAATATTGCTTCTGATTTAGGAACTCACTTACAAAACAAAAGGAGGATAGCTATGGCATCATACAATTCACTGATCTTACCATATACCTCTTGGCTTAGAAGTAGCTCCCTTAACAGAAACATAGAATGTCTTCCTGGATGATTAGATGAAGTGCCAGCTATGAGACAATAATTTAATATTTGGGTTATTTTCTTACATCACATAGTATCAACTTCTGCAAGATACTACATATGAAATCATTTTATCCTTAATCCATTTATTAAGAAAAGAAGTGGACTTCACTAATTTTTTTTAATTCGGTTGGTCGAAAGGTCTTATTTGCATAATGAAAATTGTCTTAATCAGGAGACATTCTTTCAATGAAACGAAAGTTAAATCTGCCACCTCATTATTTTGGGCTTCTTATTCCACTGAAACAACAAATACCGGGATACTGTAATTTATAGAGTCATTACCAAGAAGAAGGTAGGTTGTTCCTCTATAGAGGAGACAGGTATGTTATATCTGAAACAAAAGAGGTTTCTTGGGGTAGATCTTAGTACTTTAATGTTCAGTAGAAACATTAATGGAAGTCAGTACAATCCGAAGAGACAGCTCTGTCCAAAACTCACATCCTCAGAAATGCAATGTGACTCACCTTCATCAGGTAAAGGACCCTATTAGCTGAGATCCTTGCTGCAGGCAAAGAAAACATGGAATAGGTAGTAGATAAAGAAAGTTATTCATATGTGAGTTCGGCAGCATACCATATATCTGTATACTTTAAAGTGTTAAACTAATTTCTTTCTCTTTTTTTAATATTTGGAGTAATGATAGTATCTAAAGTTACAGTTTAATCTTTAGGAAACAGAATATCCAAGTGGACTTGTGACTTTGAATAAAAACTCATTAGGTAAGTGATAGGATTTTGTGTTTTCCATTTTTGCAGGGAAAAGAGATTATCTTTCATTATGAAAAAAGTAGCTGCATCTTGAAAGGAGAAGCATTACACAACCATCATTTTTGTTAGTCTTGATTAAACAACCTCCTCCTTTGTGGTCCCTACCCTCGCAGTAGTAAATTCTTCCTAAATTTGCTAAGGGCTTCCCTGGTGGCTCAGATGGTGAAGAATCTGCTTGCAGTGTGGGAGACCTGGATTTGATACCTGGGTTGAGAGGATCTCCTACAGAACAAAATAGCAACCCACTCCAGTATTCTGGCCAGAGAATTCCATGGACGGAGGAGCCAAGTGGGCTAACAAAGTTGCTAATCTTTGGTTTACTTCATTTTCTTTCACTCAGACTTTCCAACATCTGTGTAATTAATTCCCTGCAGTAAATCCCTTTTGTTTGAGCTATCTGTAGTTGCTTTCCTTTTCTTTCCTATACCTAAAAAAAAAAAAGGCTTTATTTCCTTACCTTAATTCCATTTGCCATCTAAATTCATTTTCTTCCTAAATCTGAAGAAAAGTAGGCATTTCTTCTATCAGCTGTCTTGAAAAGAAAGTTATTTCTTGGAAGCCACTGAAAAATTCTGTTTTGTCCCTTTTGCACAAATTCCATCATATGTTAATTCCTAAATCAACCTCTAGAGCAAGAGAATGAAGTAGGACTTTGAGTTTATTCCTGAACTTTTGAACTAATACCTGTGACAGGTTGATGAGATTCCCCTTAGAACAGGTCTGATCTTGGAGACAGTGATGAGGCTAACCTCAGCCTAAATAAAGCACCTGGGTTGCATGGTAAAGAAGTATAGAGCTTTTAGAATTGAAACAGTGTCAAATGAATACTACGTAAGCAATAGTAGCGTGCTCTGTAAACTCTTATTACATTATACTGCACGTCTTGCTTTGTCAGTTTGCTTCATTAAACTATGAGATCATTGATGGCACAAATTGTGTCTTTTATCTAAATAATCCACCCTGAGAATTTTGACTGTCACTTACTAGGAGAGTGTCAAGAATTTCTTGAATGGATGAATAAATCAATGTGCCAAAGCTTTTGAATTGTTCTTAACAAGGATGAATTTGAACCTTTAGTTAGAGCATTACAATACCATACAATGCACAAAGGCACTTGGGACAATAGCAGTTGTAGAATTGAAGATCTGCTTGTTCACTGACCCTTATATTTCTGGTTGTCACTGAACATTTTCAAACAAAATATTAGAGAAGGACCTGTGCATCAGGGAGTGCCTTTGTACATAGAATAAGGTCTGTAGACATGTCTCAGGTACTATAGATCTTCTGCTTGATGAAGTATTAAGTTTTATTTTTTAAATTCCTAAAGCTCCTTCCTAATGTGTTTTGAAGATTCAAAAAAGAAATGAATGAGATTTAGCTGCTTCAGAGCTGAACTAAGAACTTAGTGTTTTGAATTGCAGGAAGGAGTTATTTTCCTTCCACCAGTCGGAAAGCAGTAGAGTGCTTGAAGAGCGGCGTGGACCCTGGAGCCAGACTGCATGGATTAAAAACTCACCTCCACTGCCTACCAACTCTATGTCCTGGTGCAAGAATTACACCCAGAGCCTTAAACATACGAGGCACCTTTCATGTTACAGTCAGGGGACAAGTCTTATTAAAACAACTTGTGTTTCACATTCCTCATTGTAAAATTGTGGCTAAAATTAGTTATCTCCACATAAGTCAATATGTGGAAATTTCTTACTAAGTCCTTGTTATTGTTATTGTTTGGTCATTGTATCTGACTCTTTGTGACCTCAGGGATTGTAGCCCGCCAGGGCCCTCTGTCCATGGAATTTCCCAAGCAAGACTACTAGAGTAGTTGCCATTTCTTTTCCAGGGGATCTTCCCAACTCAGGGATTGACCCTGCATCTTCTGCATTAGCAGGTGGATTCTTTACCACTGAACCATATGGGAAGCCCTAATAAGTCCTTAGCATTAGTATATTCTGCAAATGATAGCTACTTTTTATCATTGTGCACCACCAAGTCACATTTGCAAATCAAAAGTGGTAGAGGGAGGTAAGTCAGAAAGTTCCCTCCCAACATATTTTCCCCTATGCTAATCAAGATTGTCTACCAAACATTTCAGCATCCTTATCTTTCTAGGCTCATGGTAGCTTTGCCCTTCAAAGCTACCATTGTGTTTGTGTGGGCTGTGTGACTACCTTGGATCTAATATACAACTTATTCCTGGGCCAGATCAGTTAATTGCTTTCTTTCCCTCTGTAATGATGATGATTTAAGAATCTGTTTAGTGGCCATGCAATTAGCCTGTATCTCAGAAAGAAAATGACCTATCACACAGCTACCACAAGACCCTCTGAGATTTAGGGGTTATTTGTTACCTCAGCATCACCTAGTCTAGATGAGTCATATAGCAATTGACTAGTTCCATGATGAAGGGAGAAAACACATGAGTCTCAATTTCTCCATCTGCAGAATAAGGAAGCCACAGATTTGAAAGATTATCACTAAAGTCTCTTTGAGTTCTATAATAATAATAATAGCAATGAGGATCAGACATTTTATAAATCAAGGAAGAATGAAAATAATCTCATTGATAAGCTCTGAGAATCAAAGAATATCAGAGAGAGGCAAAACCTAAGGTCAGCTCTTCCCAAAGCAGGTTTTTTAGAACTCTAGTCACAAGAGATGGTTTGTATCAGACAGTTCCCTGACCAAGTAAGTATGGGAAACGCTGCATATGACAGCTATCTGTTAAATAATTTTCATGCATATTATCATAGTCTAAAGACTCATGAAGGAAACCTTTTTAAAAAAATATTGATTGATTGATTTGGCTGCATCAGGTCTTTGCTGCAGTATGCCAGATGTTTCCTTGTGGTGTGTGGGCTTGTCTCTAGTTGTGGTACGTGGGCTTAGTAGTTGTGGCACACATGAGCTTAGCTCCAGGGCATGCGGGATCTTAGGTCCCTGATGAGGGATCAAACCCATGTCCTCTGCACTGAAAGGCAGGTTCTTAACACTGGACTACCAGGGAAGTTCCAAGGAAATCTTTAAAATGAATTTAGCCTAGAATTTACCAATGAAAAATCATGGTGGCAATCACTTTCAAAATGAACTGGGATGCTGTATTTTTCATTTGTACAGTAGGCTTTCTCATGCCGTACTTCAAAGTCTTTTAGGTTCCTTCTCCTGCATGTAGTCACAAGAGTGGGCATATAGACAAGAGTGTTTCGTTTGTCTGATCATAGTAATGGGCTCATATATGAACGCAAGGCCTCTGTGTAGCCAATAAGAGCCTTCACCATGATTAGTAGTTTTGATGACACCTTGGATTTAGCTGAACCTCACTGAGATACAGTTTAGACTTCTCAGGTATGTGAGCCAAAATGTTCCTTTTGCTCAAACTAATTTAAATTGGATTGCAGTCATTTGCTATTGAAAGAATTCAAATTGGAACTCTTCCTCCTTAGAACAGAGTTTAGAAGAATGCTTTCAGGATAACAGAGAGTAAAATGATACAGTTTTGAAACTTATTAAGCAATTGCCCCATCTTCCTCTAAAGGAACTTGGATCTACTGGGGAGCCTGAAGATGGAAGTGACATATTTAGCTTGAGAAGACATATTACAGGTGTTTTTTCTTTTTAAAAAATAATTTAGAAATAAAAAATGATGGACACAGACACAAAGTAGTCAAAATATATTGATACCAAGTAATAATCTTAATGTCTGATTCATTTCCTCATTCATATTAAAAATATTAGTTAAATAAGGAGCACATCTATTTATGGACAGTTTACTTCTCACAGCAAAGTCAGGAGCACAGATAAAAATGGTGGTCAATTTACAGACTGTGAAACTAAGTTAGATTGACATTAAGTAACTTGCCCAATGTCACAACTAGAATATGGTAATGCTGGAATTTAAAAGCACTCATAAGTGCTGTCCAATATATATATATATTTTTGCAGATAACATAACTTATATAAAATCTCTCTATATTTGTTTTCTATCACTGCCTTAACAAATTCCCCTAAATGGAATGACTTAAATTTATTTCACAGTTCTGTGGTTCAAAAATCTTGTGGGCTAGACTGGTATGTCTGCTTAAAGTCTCACAAAGCCAGTATCAAAGTGTTGGCAGGTCTATGTTCTTTTCTGGAAGCCTTGGTGAACAAGTCATTTCTAGGCTTATTCAAGTGGCTGGTGAAATTCATTTCCATGTGCCATTAGGACTGAGGTCTGTTTCCTTTCTGGCTGTCAGCCAGGGGTTGTTCTCACCTTCTAGAGGCTACCCTCATTCCCTGCTTTATGGTCCCCATCAAATTCAGCTAAGCCACTCAAATCACTATCCTGCTTGGAATTCCTCTGACTCTTTTGCCTTATCACTCCACTATTATCTCTTGACTTTAGCCAAGGAAAGTTTCTCCATTTTAACAGCTCATGGGATTGTATTGAACCCACTGTATAACCCTAGAAAATCTCCCATTCTCAAATCATGTTGAAATTCATGGGGTTGCAAAGAGTCAGACAGGAGGCAACAACTGAACAACAACAGTCACATCTTCAAAGTTCCTTTTGTAACATATTCACAGGTTCAAGGGAGTGGTGCATGGAAATCCTGATAAGTCCATTATTCTGTCTACCATAATCTATCTATATAACGGTGCAGTTGGAAAGTTTTAAAATGCAAAAGGAAGAAATTTTATACATGTGATTTGTAAAATACCCATTGTATTTATTTGGAAACATTAAAATGGCATATAAAATATATATATTATATACAGTCCAAGGGGTCCCAAGAGTGAGACACAACTGAGTGAGGAACACTTTCACTTTTGCCTCCAAAGGAGAATCTCTATACAGTCAGCAAAAACAAGACTGGGAGCTGACTGTGGCTCAGAGCATGGGCTCCTTATTGCAAAGTGAAAGTGTTCATCACCCAGGCATGTCTGACTCTTTGTGACTCCTTGGATTGTAGCCTACTAGTCTCCTATGTCCATGGAGTTTTCCAGGCAAGAATACAGGAGAGGGTTGCCATTAAGAATATTGCAAAACTTAGGCTTAAGTTGAAGCAGGGAAAACCACTAGGCCATTCAGGTGTGACCTAAATAAAATCCTTTATGATTATATACTGGAGGTGACAAATAGATTCAAGGGATTAGATCTGGTAGAGTGGCTGAAGAACTATGGATGGAGGTCTGTATTACTGTAGAGAAGGCAGTGACCAAAACCATCCCCAAGAACAATAAATGCAAGAAGGTAAAGTGGTTGTCTGAGGAGGAGGCTTTACAAACAGCTAAGGAAAAAAGACAAGCAAAAAGCAAGAGAGAAAGGGAAAGATAACCCAATGGAATGTAGAGTCCCAGAGAATAGCAAAGATAGACAAGAAGGTCTTCTTAAATGAACAGTGCAAAGAAATAGAGGAAAACAATAGAATGGGAAAGACTAGAGACCTCTTCAAGAAAATTAGAGATATCAAGGGAACATTTCATGCAAGGATGGGCACAATAAAGGACAGAAATAGTAAGGACCTAACAGAAGCTGAATAGGTTAAGAACAGGTGGCAAGGATACATAGAAGAAATATACAAAAAAGGTTTTATTGACCCAGATAACCGCGATGGTTTGGTAGAGCTGGATCAATGTCACCTAAAACTGGACATTCTGGAGAGTGAATTCACGTGGACCTTAGGAAGCATTGCTACAAACAAAGCTAGTGGAAGGGACAGATTTCCAGCTGAGCTATTTCAAATTGTAGAAGATGATGTTGTTAAAATGTTACACTCAGTTCAGTTCAGCTCAGTTCAGCCGCTCAGTCCTGTCCGACTCCTTGTGACCCCATGAACCACAGCACGCCAGGCCGCCCTGTCCATTAAAATGTTACCAAATTTGGAAAACTCAGCAGTGGCCACAGTCCTGGAAAAGGTCAGTGTTCATTCATATCCCAAAGAGGTGCAATGCCTAAGAATGTACAAACTACTGTACAGCTGTGCTCATTTCATATGCTAGCAGGGTAATGCTCAAAATCCTTCAAGCTAGGCTCCAGCAGTGTGTGAATTGAGAACTTCCAGATGTACAACCTGGGTTTATAAATGGCAGGGGAACCAGAAATCAAATTGCCAACATTTGTTGGATCATGGAGAAATCAAGAGAATTACAGAAAAAACATCTTCTGCCTCATTGACTGCTCAAACCTTTGACTGTGTGGATCACAATGAACTGTGGAAAATTCTTCAAAAGATGGGAGTACCAGACCACTGTACTTGCCTCCTCAGAAACCTGTATGTGGGTCAAGAAGCAACAGTTAGAATCAGACATGGAACAACTGACCAGTGCCAAATTGGGAAAGGAGTAGTACATCAAGGCTGTCTGTTGTCACCCTGCTTATTTAACTTATATGCCCAGTACATCACGTGAAATGTCTGGCTGGATGAATCACAAGTTGGAATCAAGATTGCTGAAAGAAATATCAACAACCTCAGATATGTAGATGTTACCACTCTAATGGCAGAAATTGAAGAGGAACTAAAGAACATCTTAATGCACGTGAAAGGGGGGAGTGAAAAACCTGGCTTGAAACTCACCATTAAAAATCTAAGATTATGGCATTCTGTCCCATCACTTCATGGCAAATCAAAGGGGAAAAGCAGAAGCAGTGACAGATTTTATTTTCTGGGGCTCCAAAATCACTGCTGATGGTGACTGCAGTCATGAAATTAAAAGATGCTTGCTTCTTGGAAGGAAAGCTATGACAAAGCTAGATAGAGTATTAACAAATACACAGAGACACCACTTTGCTGACAAAGGTCTGTATAGACGAGCTGTGGTTTTTCCAGTAGTCATGTACACATATGAGAGCTGGACCATAAAAATGGGTAGGCGCCAAAGAACTGATGTTTTTGAATTGTGGTGCTGGAGAAGACTCTTGAGAGTCCCTTGAATTCCAAGGAGATAAAAGCAGTCAGTTCTAAAGGAAATCAACCCTGGATATTCATTGGGAGGACTGATGCAGAAGCTGAAGCTCCAACGCTTTGGCCACTTGATGCGAAGAGCCTTACTCACTGGAAAACTTCCTGATATTGGGAAAGATTGAAGGCAAAAGGAGAAAAGGGCAGCAGAGGATGAGATCTTTAGATAGCATCACCGACTCAATGGACATGAATTTGAGCAAACTTCAGGAGATAGTGGAGGAGAAAGGAGGCTGGTGTGCTGTGGTCCATGGGGTTGCAAAGAATTGGACACAACTTAGTGACTGAACAACTAATGAATGGTAAATATGTTTGAAGATAGAAAGTTATAGTTGATAGAATCTGCAGAAAACAAGAATTCTAAAACGAGTTATTTAGCGCTTTTTAAAATAATGGAGTACATAAAAACAACAAAAGTGAAAGTTTCATCGGCCGATATTTTATAGACAATAGAAGTAGTCTGTTGCAAGGCGACAGAAAATAAGCTGAAACGGTTAGGAAATCTTTGAGTGTGCTACTCAGATGGGGCTTCCCTGGTGGCTCAGGCAGTAAAGAATCTGCCTGCAATGCAGGAAGACCCAGATTCAATCCCTTGGTTGGGAAGATCTCCTGGAGAAGGAAATGTCAACCTACTCCAGTATTCTTGCCTGGAGAACTCCATGGACAGAGGAGCCTGGAAGGCTACAGTCCATGGGATCACAAAGAGTTGGACATGGCTGAGCGACTAAGACTTACAGCAACTTACTTCCTTACTACTCACATGCAGCAATATCCATGATATTGGCCATGATAAGGTCTGACATATTTTGGAGGATCTTAAAAAGTAAACTTTCTATGTTGTTTTTATTCATAATGGCCAAAAGTTGGAAGCATCTAAGATGTCCTTTAGTAGCTGAATGGACTGTAGAATACCTAGAGAATAGAGTAATATTATTCAGCTGGAGAACATCCACACACTGGAGTATTATTATTCAGCACTGAAAAGAAATGTTATGGAGTCATGAAAAGACATTCAGGGAACTTAGGTGTGTGTTACTACTCCCACTATATGTCATTCTGGAAAAGAGAAAACTATGGATACAGTAAAAAGATCAGAGGTCACTAGGAGTTGAGGGGAAGAATGAATAGGCAGAGTATAGAAGAATTTTAGGGTAGTGAAATGATTATGTATTAAACAGTGGTGGATACACTGTTTATACATTTGTCAAAACCCCCAAAAATTCAGCAAAAGTGAACTTTAGTGCAAACTATTGATTTTAAGTGATAATGATACGTCAATGAAGGTTCACAGGTTTTAACAAATGTTCTGTTGTGGCGAGCTATCAATAGTGTGGAGAGGTTTTGCCTGTGTAGCTGAAGGAGGTATGTGGATACTCTGTACTTTCTTCTTAACTTTGCTATGAATCTAAAACTGCTATAAAATATAAAAGTCTACTTAAAATATGAATTGCTCAGGAGGATTTGATTGAAAAATTTCAGGAGCTGACAGACTGAATGAGGGGCCCAGTGTGTAGAGACCTGATACTTAAATGTATAAGCACTAAGGATAGTTTTACTTAGGATTTACTAGATTTGGTTTGGAGTTTGTTCTAAAAGTCTAGATGTCATATCACTGCATGTTAAATATATACAGTATTTTTTTCCATTTGTGTATGATAATGCACTTTAAACAGTACTCTTTTGTTTCTTACTTAGATTGACATGTCTTTAATATGAATGGGGGACAGGAAAACTTGTTCTTAGGGCTGTATATGTTTATGTCATTGAAATGAAGGACAACACTTAAATCAAGAAAATTGAAAACAGCCAGACTCACAGGCGGTCTCAAAACAAAAGCAATAAAGTTAAAAAATTTCCTCTTGGTTTAGAATGGGGACAAATAAAATGATAGCTTTTCATTATTAAATAATAGCCATTATTTATACAAGGATGTTTATACTATTATCTGAGAGAAATAAATAAATACTCAATTTGGATGTTTCCATAGAGTAGGTAGGGGTTGGAGGTTTCCCTTCAGTCAAAACATGAAAGTGCTAGCAAATTTTTGGGAGACAGAGGAAAAAAAAATTCAGCTGTCATTTCCTTGCTGGTTACTTAAGTGGATTGCCTGAGTAATTTCTTATCATTATTTGACTGACAGTTTGTTGCATTTTGAAGGAAGAGTGAGAAAGATCAGGGGCCTGAGAAAGAAGAGATGGCTTTTATGCTGTTGTTTTTAATTCTAATTTAAAGTAATTGTTCAGACAAAAAAAAGAGATAAATATTTTACAAATAACTTTAACATTTTTTCCTGATAATACCTAATATTTTAAAAAGTCACTACAAGACAAAAACAAGGGCCATCTCATTTTGACAAGGTAGGACTTGGTTTACATTAGGTTCCCCCGCCCCCCGCCCCATTTGCTGCCAGTTAAAACATAGAATTATAAATTTAAGCTTAGTTTAAAACAATGTACAAAGCTACAAATGAATGTTCTCAACATTAAAGAGAGGTTTCATAACCCTTCAGTCTGTATGTTTTGGTTCATTCCCCCATCCATCAGCCTGACCAGAGAATGAGAAACCAGAGTAACAACAGGAAAACATCCTTGAGAGAGTATTGTATCTCATTTAACTGGGACTACTTTTAACCTTTTCCACGTTCTTGGACCATCTGAAATCAGAGATGTTCTTCAACTCCAGGAAGATACTTCCTATTTTTATTCAAGTACCTCCCTGACAGAACTATTTCCCTGTTACCACTTTAGGGTCCTGTGGTGCTTCCTTAAATCTTACACATTTTTTACTCAAAATCTAGCTGAGCCCACTTGCTTCCTACTTGTTCCAGTCCAAGGTACGCGTTTTTCATTTTCTACTCCGTTCCTGTGTTTTATCAGAAATCATTTGGCACTCGGAATTTACTTCTTGAAGCACACTCAGTACTTTCTTAGCGTCTTTCTCCAGAATCCATAGGCTGAGCCTAGGATCAAGCTGGGTGGGAGGAGCATGCGACAGCACTGTCCATGGTCCTGAAGTATCGTTCCAGGTTGAGGGATTTTTTTTTTTTCTTCTTAATCCTACATCTGGTGACTCCTGTCTATTTTCTCCCACGGATTTTTTTTTTTTTTTTAAGAATGGTTAAGTGGTGATGACAATAGAAAAGAAAGGCAAAAAGATATTGGGGGAGAAAGAGAGAGGAATAGACAGAGATAGAGGTATAAAGTCATCGCCTGGAGAGAATAAATCACAGGGGCTTGACAATCTTAAAACAACTGCAGCTGATACCAAGCTGGGAATGAGAGGGCGTGTAACATACCTGACGCTGCCAATGAAGAAGGAGTGTAAAAAATGCGTGCACCATGTGATATAAATCCGTGCATGAACAAACACACTGATGCTTGTAGGCGAGGAGGCCAGTTTACATGTTGTAAATACGGTATCACTTCTATCATACCAAACTGGCATTGGTTTGTCTTTATTTTTCTCTCTTGATTTAAAAGTCACTGGGCACTGTGGCAAAACAAAGGCAGCTATAGCTTACCTTTCACGTTTGATACAGCTGTGCATCTTTTTTGCTTAGCACTTTTGTAACAGTTACATTCCACTGTCATCAAGCCCGTGGTAGGCGGAGCACGTGCTCCATGAAATCTCCATGTAAGTTCCTCAACTAAAGCATAACCTCCACCTTATACTATACATTTTTGGCTATCTCAAAGTGCCTACGTAGAGTGCCTTGTACAAATTAGGGTCTCAGTAGTAGTCTTTGAATTGATACAAGAATCACAATGCCCTTTTCAGAGACAGCACTCAATACAGGCTTGTGAAATGAGCACGTTTCACTTGTTTTAATACTTCTATCCTCTTTTAGTCCCTTTTAAAGTGCAGCTCCCCTCCTCTTTGTGCCCCCAAACCTCTCTCCTGGGTCGGTCACTACCTTCACTACACTGGGGCCCTGCCCTCCTCCAGCGACGCGCCTTCTCCCGCTCACCCTTTCTTCCTGCTCTGCAAACCCTATCCCCTTCTCCCCTAGGACCTCTCCCGTACTCGGTGGGTGTCAGTTCCTGGTCTTCGGGCGGCTTACTGCGTCCCCGCCCTCAGGGTAACGCTGTTGTCATGGACACGGCACCTGCGCCCTTCGGCAGTGCCCCTTCGCCACTGTCCCCTCCCCCCACCTGCGGCGCGGCCAGCCTCGCTCCCCAGCTCTACCCCGCCCAGCCCCGCCCAGCCCCGCCCAGCCCCGCCCTCTCAGCGCTCCCCAGGCCGCGCGCGCCCGTGGCCCCCGCTCCGTGCCTTCCCTAGCCCCGCAGAGCGCCGAGCCGCGGGGGGCCGGGGGCCGCGGGGGCGCGCAAACGAGCAGGCGGCCGCGCCTGCGCACTGGCCGCTTCCCCTAGCGGCGATCCGGGCCGCTGCCGCTCGCGCTTGGGCAGGACGCGGGGCGGGCGGGGGGAGGGGGGAGCGGCTTTGCTTCCAGCCGCGAGTGAGGCGGAGACCCGGGCTGGCGGGCGGAGCGGGAGGCACCGCACCTCGGCCAGAGGCGGCTGCTGCAGCTGCTGCCCTCTTCCCCGCCGCCGCTTCTCCAGTCCCGTCAGTGGTTACCCCTCCAGCTGCTGGGAACGGACGAGAGAGGAGGAGGGCGAGAAACTCCCACCGACCCACAGAGGTGAGTCCCGGGCAGAGCATCCTCCATCCTTGCCTGCCTCCCTCCCTCCCTGTCTCCCTCCCATCCTCTGCGTCCTCCCCTCCCTCCCTGCTCCCCAACCCTCCCGCCCTCATCCTTCCCAACATCCCTCTCTCCTCTCCCCTTCCAGCCTTTCTTTCATCCCTTTCTTTTCTCCCAGCCCCGCTTCCTTCCCACCCTTTCTTTCTTCCCTGTCTTCCTTGAAGCCAGTCGCTCCGGAGCGCAGCTCTGCCTCGCTTTCCTCTTGTCTCCATCTCTTTTTTTCCCTCCTTTCTTCACCCTTTCCCCAGTGGGAGATCCCTTGCCTGGTACAACTGTCCGGATTCAGGGGCTTCCAAAAAATTGGGCACATCTACTGAGAGACACGCTCTTGCACAGCGGATGCCCTGTGGATCTCTGTGTTGTTTGGATTAAGGGTCAAGTTGGATAGAGTACCGGGAACTGGAAGGAGAAGAGGGTTGAGGAAGAATCTGTGGATTTGTGCTGTATTAGGGTGGGGGTGGGGAGGGTTGTCACTTAGACATGTTGCCAACACCCCCCCCCCACGCCCCTCTGTAGCAGTTTCTTTTTTTCTTCTGGGAAATTACATATTCCCAGTGTGTGTGTCACTAATTTAAAACCCAGTTTTCCCGGCTTTGATTGTCTCTGTGTGAGAAGCCACAAGGAGGGACGAGGAGAGAGGAGCAGAACAAGAGAGGAAGAGGGGAGGGAGAGGGAGGGTGGTGGCGGTGGATGCCTGTATCTCTTTTCCCTAGGCCTCTTTGAATTGATATTTTCAAACCACCCGCCCAATATTTGCCTTAAAATTGAACCCTTGTGTCCTTAGTTCTGCCACTGTCTACTTTAGAGGCAGAAACTCTCTAAAACTTTAATGTGTATACCCCAGCATTATTTGTGGAATGTTTGGGTCAGCATACAAAACACTAGGGTAGATGGATTTGGGAAAACAGAGAGCAGAGGAGTGAAAGAGAGGCACTTTTGTTCATCATGAGTTAACTTCTAAAGGAGGACAATAGACTGGAGTGATGAGGTTATATTCCACAGGCTTAGAAATATATCGTTTTGATAGAATTAGCTGTATGATACCGTTAGCAGATACCCTTACCTTTTCTCATGCACCTTACAGAAATCCTGAAGATGTTTGAAAAGTACTGTGTGATTCTGTTTGTGGTGTATACCAATGGGAAAGTTGAATTATCTTTGAGACCCTTGTGAACAATTTAAAATTTCAGTTGGTTTTGCACCGTTTATTTTCACCAAATGATATATTTTATTTTGCTTTCTTTAGCTTACACTCTAACGCCTTCTATTATATATATTAATAGTGATTTGGCAATGCTACTTTTAGCAAGCATTGCTGCTGAAAGTTTATTCATACCTGGTGTGATAGCCCTGCCTCAGAATTTTTAGTGTATTCATCATTTCAGAAAGATCCAACAAGTAGGATAGGTATAACTCAGAAATGGACTATTTAGAAGCCTGTATTTTATCTATACTCGCCTTTAAAAAAATGCACTAAAACAAAAACCCTTAATTTCTACAGATAGCTGTATTTTATGTTTAATGGGTGTGTGGGGAGGGACTGAGGGACTGAAATGAATGGTGGATTCAATGAAGCTTCCCGTAAGAAACTATGCTGTGGAGCAAATTGTTGATTTTTTTTTCTTTTCATTTAAGTTATTATATGCTAGTGGTGTAATATGCACTTTAATATTTTATGGGAATGTAAAGTAGGAGTTGAGTTGAAGAGAATTACCTTCCAAAGTGATTGAGTGCTGATTTGACAAAGAGCTGACAGTTAATCATCTGAATCAGTTTTTTTTGGGGGGAAGTGCATGATATTAGGAATGATGGATCCACCCCTTGCCCCAACTCCCCTTGATAGGATTGCAATTCCATTAATGGCTTGGCTGAAGCTTGGTGGAATTGTCAGCATTACCATGTCCTGATGCAGAATTGCCGTCAACCGTATCCATATCTGAGTGGTTACCTTACTTAAGAGCTAACACAATTGTAGGCAGGGCTGTTCTGTTTTGTTTTTGTTCATTTCTCTGGAATGCCATGAAGCTAGTAAAAACCTTTGATAGTAGTTATATATGAAAACAATCCATTAGTTTTGTCCTAATTTACTTTCAAATGACTTTCCCCTCTTCTAACATCTCTACTGTTCTTTCTCTGTGGAGCTTTGTGGTTGTGAGCTAGGGGAGGAGGCAGCCCCTCAGACAGCCCTCCTCTTCTTGATTGCAGTTTTGATTTACAGAGTGATGTGGGTGTATGCCTCTGTTTTTAATACTGTGCTTACTATGGAAAGAAAAATACTGTTTATTTGTCTCCTTTGTAAACATTCATCTAGTGAGTGAAAACAAAATTTACAAGTTATTAACAGACAGAAGAGAAAATAACATTTGTTTACAGCAAGATTTTGAGAGAGGCTTGAATAAAATGAACAAAATATGAAACTGAAGAACTAGTGTCTTAAAAAAGCAGCCCTGCTACTCTGATCGTTATTCACTTTACAGATAAAGTCCAACCAACTTCCTCTGTTTAACTTCTGGAGACTTCTTGCTTTACTTGACTAGACCTTTAACAATGTATGGTACAGATAAAAGCCCAGTAGTACATCTTATGGACCCTGTAGCAAATATTCTGGAACATTCTCTATGGTTTTCTCAGAGCTCTTAAAACCACTCAACCCTAAGCTAAGTGCATGAGGTTTTCAAAAGAAGTAAAAAGACATTGTCTTTGACCTTAGCTTGTAGCCTAGTTGAGAACAGGCTTTTGCATGAGGTCATATTTCACAGTGGTAAAGAGCAAGATCTTTGGAGAGAGCTTTAGATTTGAGTGCATGCTCTACTTACATAGTAGTGTTATGCCCTTGTGTATTATTTAAGACCTTCCCCTCATTTGCAAAATGAGAATTATGCAAATTCCTTGATTCTTAGGATTACTTAAAGGGTTAAATGTATTAATCACAGTACTTGGTATAAACAAAGCATATCTTAAACAGTATTATAATTAGAAAAATGATTTAAAACAATCTAAGACACAATATATGATTATATGCTGGAAAGAAATAAAAAGCAGGCAAGTGGTTAGAGGGATTCTGGAGAGGACAGTTATCTATGTAGTCTAAGAACGATAATATTCAGGAGTCGCAGTGGAGCTTGGACAGACTTGTGGGAAGGGTTTCATGCAGGGTGGGTAAACAGCTGGAACAAAAACAGAGGGGAGAAACACCGGTGTGTTTGGGAAGACTGATTACTTGACTACTGGGGAGTGTATTAAACAGTGTTAAACACATACGGTAAGAGTAATTAGCCTCTCACTTGGGACAAGACAACTTGTTGTATTGTGGGATCCATTTTATCACAGAATGTGCAGCTACCCAGAGGACCTGTTTCAGTTCTTTGTCTTACACAAAACCCCACACCAAGACACAGGATTCAAGGTCTGTGTCACAGTGAGGACCCAGAGTATTCTTCCTGTCTCTTTTCTTTAAACTTCAAGTCAGAAAGTTGACCTTTCTAAATAATAAAGATTTAATATCATGATTATCTCAACTCTCTCTTGTTTTGCCTTAACTACAAGAAATATTCCAGAATACATATTTGGAGTATAGTAGCCATGATTATTTTATTTTGTCATACATAAAACTGGGCATTATTAGGGTAATTGTATTTGCTGGAACTTTATCTTTTTTTCTTTTTCTTTTTTTTGGTGTTCGAGATTCTTAATTATTCTCAATGAGTTATGCTCTTTTCAAGTGTTTGCTGGGAGACTAGGATATGATGGCAACAGAGGGTCTGTCTGGGATTGTGCACTGAGCAAGGTAAACACCAGCTCAGTGTGGGGTGATAGTTGCCCATTGGCTATGTCTGTTGACATGTCTTTAGCTTTGACTTGTGTTTATTGGATCCAAAAGCATAAATGCTTTGTGTTATTTTATCAAAAAAGGATTTCCAGAAAAATTTACCTACAAGTTACAAGTTTCAGTGTTTATAGTACTCATGTTTAATTTATTTTTAATAGATAGACATAATTTCATTCTTTTCTCCAAAATAGTAAAGTACTCTATAATTATTTTTTGTAGTTCTAATCTATCCAAAATTAATCTCATGGATATTATCTTAAGATATATATGGTTAAAAACATGAATGTATTTCCCAAAACTAGAAGTTTAACAGACATAGACTGTAGCATTTTTATTTTCCATTTTGGAAGTTTTCTTAATATTCTGATATTTTAAGGATGCAGCAGATGTAAATAAAACATTTTCCAATGTATCACTTCTAGTCAGTTTCATATTAAAGCACCAGTGATTTTTGAAAAACTACTTTTAGATGCTTTAATTTTCCTCATAAGTGAATTTTTATATTGGAGCTGAATTCTAACTCAACCACAAATATGCATTCCACAGCTCTTTGAGATTATAACTCATTATATAAAAGTGATAGTCTGACCTTATACAGCCTGCTTTTATAGGGCTTTTATTCATTCTTATTTAAAGGCCATATCTGTATATACAACTCAGACTATTATTTTTCAGATGTGAAGATAATGTGCTTTAACAGGAATGAAAAAGAAGCAACTATGTTCTCTGTAAATTAAGCAATGACCTTAACTTATAGAGAACATGGAAAAGTAGAATAAGAATGAGATAAAGTTAATTTTGTTTCATCTATTGAGCTAAAAAAATTTTAACTGCTTGTTCAGTTAATAGGACACTTGTAATATGTTCATATGTGTAAATTGGGCTTATATTGTTTGTTACATATCTGCGATAAATCCAAGATCCTTTTTTTCATGGCACCTTGATATTTCACAACTCAAGCCATGAACTCTAGTGGGGGTATGTCAGTTCTTTGACAGCTACTCAGAAACCACAGTGACTTGGTAAAAGACCAGAGAATCTGATATTTGTACCAGAGCAAGTTGGCAAAACTCAGATCTGTCTCCATCAACTTTTGAGTTGGGTATTTATTCTGTAAGTAGAGAGCAAGAGGGCAAGAGGGCTCAGAAATGATGGATGGAAAGAAAGTGTAAATTTCATGTTAGTTTTTGGAGCTCTCTGCCCAGGAGGTTCAGCTATCCTTCTTGCCTCTTTACTGCCTCTTCACTGGTGGCAAGTGTAATTTCCGAGGTGGGGAAGCCGATTTTCTTATGTAACATGGGATCAGCTTGTGACATCTAAACCTCACTATCAGTCATCCCAGTCCCTCGGTGTGCCTGTGGGAGGGACTGTCAGCAAGTTTTTTCCAAATCTGTTTCTCTGGTACATTGCAAAGCAGTCCTGATGTTCTCTGTGTATCATTTTATTTCTTACTGTTCCTTTGTATCTATCTTATTTCTACCTTATGGTTCTTGAGCTTAAAGATAACAGGGTATGGTTCATTCTCTTCTAATTTTGTGATTAGACAACGTTTTGGTGAGAAGAATACAGTCTTAAAATTTTATCTTTAATTTATAGGGCTTGAGTTCAGTCCAGTCAGTTCAGACCAGTCGCTCAGTTGTGTCTGACTCTTTGTGACCCATGGACTGCAGCACGCCAGGTTTCACTGTCCATCACCAAACTCCCAGACCATACTCAAACTCACATCCATTGCGTTGGTGATGCCATCCAAGCATCTCATCCTCTGTCATCTACTTCTCTTCCCGCCTTCAATCTTTCCCAGCATCAGGGTCTTTTCCAGTGAATTGGTTCTTCGCAGCAGGTGGCCAAAGTATTGGAGTTTCAGCTTCAGCATCTGTCCTTCCAATGAATATTCAGGACTGATTTCCTTTAGGATTGACTGGTTGGATTGAGGCAGTTGTTAAATATCATTGATGCATCTTTTAGTAAGGAGGTAGAAATGTCCCTTAACTACCTCATAAACAGCTAGTTGCCCTCAACTATTTCTTAGAAAAGGTGTCCCCTAACTCTTGAGAGTTGACCAGTTGTCCCCGGTATTTTTCTTTAGATGTCAATACCTGCCAGAGTAATTTCACAAAATGTGCTTCTGTTTTCCTTCTTAAATGCAGAAATGGCATAAAGAAGTATATACGGAACTCATTGGGGAAAAAAAAGTGTCATCATCTAAATTTATCCCTCTATTCAGTTATGCTTTCTATGCATTTAAAAAATCACATTTATCTAACATGAATTCATTCAACAGGTATTTTTTTGAATGTCTGCTCCATGCAGAGCATTGGGCTAGAAAGTACAATTTTATCACAAAACTGAATCAGGAATCAGGACACCTGGGTTTTTCCTCCAGATTTTCAGCTGATTGACTAAGTGAAGTGAAGTGAACATCTCCCAGTCATGTCTGACTCTGTGACCCCATGGACTGTAACCTGCTTGGCTCCTCTGTCCATGGGTTTCTACAAGAATATTGGAGTGGGTACCTATTCCCTTCTCCAGGGGACCTTCCTGACCTAGGTTTTGACCCTGAGTCTTCTGCATTGCAGGCAGATTCTTTACTGTCTGACTAAACAAACCTGAAACCCTCCAAGGCTTATTAATTTAATCTGTACCGTTTTAAAGTGACTTGGAATGACGATATAGAGTGTCTTCCAGCTATAAAATTCTATAATCCCACATGAGAAGAATTTCCCTTAAAATTTCAAGGGTAATGATTTATTCCTTACTCTGTCCTGTTTGTTTTTTCCTTTCTTTTGAAGTATACACTGCTGCTGCATGAGAACAATTTTTACCCTCAGTGTCATATGTTTTCCCTTTCCCAAGGAAACTGCAAATTTAGGTTCATAGAGTCTCTGGGTCAGGGAGAACTAAAAAATCAGTCCCTTTCTTAACCTCTCCATCCTTCCCTTTCTCTCCTTTAAAAAAAAAAAAAATCCTTCTTGGATTGGAGATACAAATAAGCTGCTACCTCCAGATAGGGACTAGCCTAGTATATGTTTGGCTTGTTGGAGTAATGCCACTGTCTTTGAAACACTATATGACATTAATGAGTTTAGAATTAGGAACTATTTTTAAAAGTAGTTAATTATACTCTAAGGTTAATATTTTTGCCTTGGGCACAAGCAAAATTTTGCTTGTCCCTTAAATCCTATCCCATAGGACTGTTTTGTTGTCTGTCTTTCAACCAATCCAGCTCCATTAAATTTTTTTATGATCAAATTTGTTGAGATATAGTTTATATATAAGAAATGCATCCATTTAAATTGCTGTTGTGCATTGATAAATATACCTGTGTAACCACCACTGCAATTAAGATATAGAATATTTCCATTGCCCTGAAAAATGCCCCTCTGCTTGATCTGCTTTCTGTCTCTATAGACTAGTTCCAAAAGTGAATATTGCTGTTCCAAAAGTGAATATAGATTGAATCATAGAATATGTATTCATTTGTGTTTCCTCCTTTCAGTGAGTATCATGTGTTTGAGGTTTGTGTGTGGCTAGACTTCCCAGATGGCACAGTGGTAAAGAACCCGCCTGCCAGCGCAGGAGACACAGGAGACCTGGGTTCAATCCCTGGGTCGGGAAGACCCCCTGGAGGAGGCATGGCGACCCACTCCAGGATTCTTGCCTGGGAAATCCTATGGACAGAGGAGTCTGGTGGGCTACAGTCCATGATGTTGCAAAGAGTTGCACATGACTGAGCACAAAAAAAGAGTTTAGAGTTTATAAACTTCTAGAAGAAATTACAGGAGAAACTCTTTGTGATTTGGGGTTAGATAGAATCACTGCAGATGGTGACTGCAGCCATGGAATTAAAAGATGCTTACTCCTTGGAAGGAAAGTTATGACCAACCTAGATAGCATATTCAAAAGCAGAGACATTACTTTGCTGACTAAGGTCCGTCTAGTCAAGGCTATGGTTTTTCCAGTGGTCATGTATGGATGTGAGAGTTGGACTGTGAAGAGGGCTGAGTGCTGAAGAACTGATGCTTTTGAACTGTGGTGTTGGAGAAGACTCTTGAGAGTCCCTTGGACTGCAGGGAGATCCAACCAGTCCATTCTGAAGGAGATCAACCCTGGGATTTCTTTGGAAGGAATGATGCTAAAGCTGAAACTCCAGTACTTTGGCCACCTCATGCGAAGAGTTGACTCATTGGAAAAGACTCTGATTCTGGGAGGGATTGGGGGCAGGAGAAAAAGGGGACGACAGAGGATGAGATGGCTGGATGGCATCACCGACTCGATGGATGTGAGTTTGGGTGAATTCCGGGAGTTGGTGATGGACAGGGAGGCATGGCGTGCTGCAGTTCATGGAGTCACAAAGAGTCAGACACGACTGAGCGACTGAACTGAACTGAACTGAAAGATGAGTTAGATAAAGTAGGTCCTAAAAGCATTAATAATAAAGTTAAAGGAAAAAGATAAACTAGACTCTATCCAAATTAAAAAAAAAATTGTTTTTCAAAAGACTCCAGATTTGCTAGACCTATGTATCTCTTTTTTTTATCTCTATATATCTGAAAATGGAGTAGTTGTTCTGATTGTATATAGAACGCTTACATCTCAGTAAAACAAACAATCCAACCAAAACAAAATATCTGAAGAAATATTTCATAAAAAGATATATGAATGAGCAGTAAGCATATGAAGAGGTGCTTGTCTATTGTTCACTCAAATAATAAAATATAAAAGCCACAATATGCTACTACTGTACAAACATGAGAATGGCTAAATTTAACAATACTGACAACATCAAGTTTTGGAGAGGATCTGAAGCAAATGAAGCCCTCATACCTTGGTGGGATGTAACACTTTAGGAAACATTTTCTTCCTACTGTTAAAAATACTCTTACAGTACAACCACTCCCAGATGAAATGAAAACCTGCACAAAGGCATTTACATGAAAATTAATAGCAGCGTTACTCATAGTAGCTTCAAACTAAAACCAACCTGAATATCCAACCAATCCCTATGTTAAAGTTACTTTTGTGAAGTAGAAAACAAAACTGCTGAGATATGCCCTTTACTTATCTGTAACCTAGCAGCAGAGGAAAGGGAATGCATTCAAAAGAATTTGTAAAAATGACAAGAAATGCTGAGGGTGGGTGGCTCCGGTGGCAGACATTGGGTCAGTATCCCCTCCCTGCTCTTCTCCATGATCCCTCTGCATCTAGACTTCATCCTTAGCTTTGGTGTTGTCTTGGCTGCTGCAGTTTTGAGCACACCATCATGCAGTAGTGATGTCTGCCAGAAAAAAAAGAGGAAACTTTTGCCAAAAGTCCTCCCTTATCTCTGATCTCACTGGCCAGCACTGGATCCCTAGTCCAGCTAGCTGTAGGGGCTGAGACGGGTCAGCTTTCCATGAAGCTCCTGGCTGTCGGGAGGAGGTGAAGAGGATGGCTGAGCTAAATGGAAGTTCAGTTAAGAAAAGGAAATGGACTCTGAGGGAGAGGGAGAGGGTGGGATGATTTCGGAGAATGGCATTGAAACATGTATACTATCATGTAAGAAACAAATCGCCAGTCTATGTTCTATGCAGGATACAGGATGCTTGGGGCTGGTGCACGGAGAGATGATATGGGATGGGAGGTGGGAAGGGAGTTCATGTTTGGGAACTCATGTACACTTGTGGTATATTCATGTCAATGTATGGCAAAACCAATACAGTATTGTAAAGTAAAAGAAAGTAAAAAGAAAAATTAAAAAAAAAAGAAAAATAAATAAATAAATTAATTAAATGACTGTGGGGGAAAAAAAAAAAGAAAAGGAAATGAACAGTTGGGTCAGCAAGCAAGTGTTTGTTTCAAGTTGATTTAGCGGCCTGCCATGATGTTGTCAGTCTTGTGGGAAAGAGATTGAAGCAAAAAACAAGGATTGTAGTCACAGCTTGTTATTGTGGGTATGTACATAGCAGCACATAGAAACAGGTGACAGAGGTACCCTAGGAAAAGAAGGGAGAAATTTAGATCCTAGATCATAGCTTGTACCAGAGCGGGAGGGAGTCTAGATCCAGGGGAATTGTGCATAGTGAGCAAGCATACAAATGATGATAGGGAGAGCCAGGCACACTGGGGCCCATGGAGCTGGGACAGGAGGCAAAAGTCAGTGCTGGCAGTAGTCTGGAATCCAGGCAGGCAAACTCGATTGCAGTTTGCCCATCTGTGAAATCAGGACCTCAGGCAAGAAGATTTTCATGTTTTGCTTGTTAAGGCAGAAGCTAAAACAGTAATTATTCTTTTTTTTTTAAGTTGTCAACCTTAACTGTGTCAAGGAGAGGAGCCATACCTTTGCTTATTCTAATATTTCCCTGTTACAACCCTGGGCCCCCATTGGTTTCTTGATAAATGCTAGCTGATTGTATTAATTCTGCAAACTCATTCTGCCTTTGAACAAATCAGACAAGTTTCTGGTTCAACAAATGTTGCAGTCATTCATCAGATACTTTCTTACAAATTATTCAAAATGCTGTTTTGGGGGGCATAGCCCTGGCTCTGTATATGAGTAAGAATAGTGTTAATACTTGATCCCCATAAATTGACAATCTAGTAAAGGTGAAAAGTGCCTGAGTAGTTTAAATGCCAGAGTATAATACAGTGTGTATTACAGTATGGTACTGACTTCTCAGGGGCATGGATCAAAAGTCTAGGCAGACCACAAATTGGAAACATTGCGTTAGCAAAGGATGGGGCAGAGATGGGGAAGGAGAGGACCTTGTGTTAGTACTTTTCAGTTCAGTCCTGCCTTGGTCTGGGAACTGGGACAGGGCTGAGCCAGCAGGAAGATAGGATCAATGAGCACAGCAGTGGGAGAGGTGAAGTCACAGCCAGGAGAACTGAAGCAGGGATGCTGCTAACTGCTAAGTAGGCAGCTGACAAGTGGGACTGAAATGAAGGGCAGAGGCTGGGAGTAGAGAAATATTTTGGCATTATCTGTATAAAGGTATCTCAAGAATGCAGTAACAGAAAACACACTGTTTCAGAAAGAACATGTTTTGTCTTTGACCCTTCGACAATACATGCCCATTGTATAACATCTAGAAAGCAACCAGAAAAGAAACTTAAGAATAAAAATTATTGCCGCCCAACTATTCATTGAACATTGAGCTAATTTTGAGCTTTTTCCCCTTTGAGTGTACCTGAGTTTGGTGGGGGACTTGTTAAAGCAAAGCTGAGATACAATTTTGTGTCCTGTTTTTTTAAACTAAACATACCAAAGCACTTACTAGGATAATAAAAGAAATCTTCCTCTATGTTACTTTCTATATAATATTACATTGGTTGGAATTTAAGTTTCTAGTTTTTGGCTGTCTACAGAGGTGAAATGTTTCATAGATCTACTTTCAACTGTGGGCTGTGTTATGGACAAGAAGTTGACTTTGGTGGCCCCATGGGAGTGCCTCAAAGATATAGATTGTTAATATCTTTGGGCCATATATATATATATATATACACACAAATATATAATCAATATAATATATATTATGTATTATATATACATATATCTAATAAATATAATATATATTATGCATAATGTATAATACTTAAGTGATAGCATGGTTGTATACATTATTTTTGATTCACATACACCTTAGCTGGTAGCATGAGTTATCACTATTATTTTTTCACTGCTGCCTGTTTTTTTATAGTATGATTATACCATGGTTTATTTAATCTGTATGTTTTCATAGACAGTTTGTTCCTGTTATTTTCCCTTGTGCCTTTTATTTTACTTTTATTTCAAACTTTGCTATGATGAATATTCTTGTGTTAGTTTCTTACCCACATACATATTTTTGAAGGATAGCTTGATACCTGTTAATTTTGGGTCATGAGATATGTGCATTCTAGATTTTAATAGTTGATGCCTAATTGCTCTTCAAATTAGTTGTACTGAATTATATTCCACAAGTAGATGTGAAAGTGCATATTTCCTTGTTCTTCTAATAAAACATAAAACTTTTAAACTTGGAAAATTTACCACTGGTAACTAAACATGGTATTGTTACTGAAAGGTATGTGGGGTCTAGCTGTTTGCTCCTCAAAAGCCAATAAAAAGCCAGGTTAGTGGAAAGATAAGTTTGCTTTGGACTCCCCTGGTGGCTCAGATGATAAAGAATCTGCCTACAATACTGGAGACACAAGTTCAGACCCAGGGTCGGGAAGATCTCTGGGAGAAGGGAATGGCAACCCACTACAATACACTTGCCTGGAGAATTCCATGGATGGCAGAGTTTGGTGGGCTGCAGTTCATGGGGTCACAAAGAGTTTGACCTGACTAAGTGACACACACACAAACACACACGCACACACACAGTTTGCTTTATTTCAGGTGATGTCTGCTCTCCCTTCAAGTTGCCAGCATCTGAAATAAAGCAAACTTTCCTTTCCACCAGCCTGGGCTGTTTATTGGCTCTTGAGCGGTGAGCAGCCAGACCCCACGTGCCTTTTGGTAACAGTATCCTTGTCATAGAGCTTCTTTCTCTGGTTTTTAGAAAGGTTGATTATCTTTCCTTTTTTTTTTTTTTTCTTTTTGTGCCTAATGGCCAAGTTTTTACTCTGTTCTGATGAGTGTGTTCATACTTCAGCACATGTTTTCCTGGTGGGTTATTTATCTTAAGTTATAGGACTTTTTTATTCTCTGGGTCTAAAAAAATTTATTGTTGTTATACTGTCATAACTGTTATTGATAGGAGTGTACTGTAATATCCAGTAAGTGATAGCTTTCCTTTTTCCAAAGTTCCTTATCTATTTTTGTACCTTTCCTTCAGAAGACTATGATACCAGGTTATCAAATTCATAAATAACACCTTTGGTATTTTAATTGGTATTGTACTTAAGATAATTTGAGGGAGGAGTAACAATCTTCTAATTCATAGTCTTTCTATTGCCATGTCTCTCCATTTATTAAGGCCTTTTTTGTGTGTGTGCCCTTTAGTATTATAAATTGTGTTCTTCCTAGTAGAAAGTCTTTCTCATATCTTAAGTTTATTACTGTCTTGTTTGAAGTTTCTTCTGCTGTTAGGAAAAGGTTTACTTTTCTTTTACATTTCCTGAAAAGATATTGTTGATATAGAAAGTACTCCTTTTGATTTTTGTATTTGGTTTTAAACTGAGTCCCTTGTTGAAATATTTTCTTCTAAAAATTTGTTTTTTATCCTGTGTCCTTCTTACTGGTTTGTATGACCTCTTTGTATATTATAAGAATTCATGGTTCAATTTATATATATATACACACACACACACACACACACACACACACACATGAAAAGAATAGTACTCATTTTTTCTTAGTTTTTATTTCTTAATTTATTTCTTGATTCCTGACAGGAATCAAGCCTGTGCTCCCTGCAGTAGAAGTTGAGTCTTAACCACTGGACCACCAAGGAAGTCCGTAGTTTTTTTCTAATTTTAAGTAAAATATTTTTTATTGTTTGATGTATGAATGATTTATTCTTCATATATGAAATAGATTATACCATAGTCTAAGCACACCTTTTTGTTTTTAAAATTTTTCTCAATATTTCTTTCTTCCATAGTAAGCCAAATATATTATTATATATATACCAATATCGGTATTTATTTATTTATTTGACTGTGCCAGGTCTTACTTGTGGCACGCAGGATCTTCAATCTTCCTTTCGGCATGCAGGATCTTTAGTTGTGGCATGTGGACTTGTAGTTAAGGCATGTGGGGTCTATTCTCCTGACCAGGGATTGAACCTGGGCCCCCTGCATTGGCAGGTGGTGTCTTAGCCACTGAACCACCAGAGAAGTGCCAATATCAGTATGTGTTGAGCGTTTCTCTACATACACAGGGTATGCATAGATTTCTTCTACTCACTTCCAGATATTCACTAAGTGCATTTCTAGGTCTGTATGAACAGTTTTGTATGTGACCCTTCAGGTCGGGGTTTTGTCTTTTCTCAATCTTGGACTGAGTTGATTAAACAGTGTTCTGAATACAGTATTAACATGCTTATGATAATGCTCATGGTATTGAACTTTAAAAATTTATCTAAATGACTTTATTATTTAGCTGTTTGATACTTTAAGTATTATGTTGTCATCACTTTCATATTGAAGCTGTTGTAAGACATACTCTTTCCATCTTACAGGCAGCATTGTTTTTTAGATATGTGTAAATCTTGACACTGGCCAGTTCAGCACCACTAAGAAGCTTTGGAAGTCTCCAGTTCCTGCCCAGAATTAAATTTTTTGGCACTAGATCTTCCTTTTCAAACCTTGGGGGACATTTAAATTTAGTTATTTTCATGATCTTTTATCACGGGAAATTATTATTTTGAATGAAATCCCTTCACTGATTCTGCAAATTGAGAATATGGGCAAATTGCCTTGAATTGTAATTATTCATCTGGTCTAGGCTTTATGCATACATATCAGTATTGATTTGTCATTAATGAACCCATCACCTTAAGATCCTGTGATCCATGCTAACATACTGTAATAGATGATATAAATTTACTATTGAAAAGTGGAAATTTTTTTGTTGTAGAATGTTGAGTGTGGATATAAAATTTGTAGCAAGTGGCAAGTAATGATTCATAGGGTTATAAGATATTTGCATTAATGCTGAATCACTAAATCTAGTTCTCAAAAATGTGGTTAACTTTATAATAATTTTGTATTTCCTTAAGAATTACAGAAATAAGTGTAAGTTACAAAGTAATCAATATAAGCTTGAATAAGAATATCCATGAGCAGCATATATGTGTTTTCTGTTGTAGTCTGCTTAAAAAATTTGAGATAGATCTGTATATCTGAGGAAATTTTCTTAATGCCTGGCTACCAGTGAAAGAAAGTTTGTTGCCATTGCTATTATAAACAGCTGACCTCCTAAGTCCAGATATATTACATTTTATTTTTGCTTGCCTAACTTGTAGTTGCAGAATTGCTCTTAACAATACCATTATTGTACAAAAATAAATACTCATTTTGGGTATTTATTTAAAATATTCATATCAAAAATTTATAAGTAATGACATCATAAAAGTTTTATTAGAACATTAACTTTGAACAGATTTGATTTCTATTCTTATTATAATTATAAAACAACCTATACTGTTATAGTTTTGCCTTTCATTCAAGAAAGTGCAAATATCTAATAGTACAAAAATACCAAACACTTACATGCTGAAAATCACCCCCTAATATTGAAAGAAATTGAGGCAGTTCTAAAGACATCCATGTTCACAGTGAGAAGACTTAATATTGTTAAGATGGTAGTATTCCTGCAGTTATCTAGAGTCAGTGCTATTGCTGTCAGAATCCCAGCTGCCCGTTTTTTTCTGACATTGACAAACAAATCCTAAAATTCATGCGGAATCAAGAATGCCAAGTACAGTTCTTAAAAAGAAGAACAAAATTTGAGGATTCAAGTTCTCCATTTCAAAATGTACTATAATACTATTAATCAAAGTTGAGTGGTGGTGTTGTTGATCTAGACATGTAAATCTATGGAATAGAATCGATCAGCTATAAATAATCTCATATATTTATAACCAATTTATTTTTCAACAAGAGTGAAAAGACAATTGGGAGAAAAGTAGTCTTTTCAACAGTTGATTCTGTGACAACTGAATTGTTGTTGCTCAGTTGCCCAGTCATGTTCGACTCTTTGCAACCTCATGGACTGCAGCACACCAGGCCTCTCTGTCCCTCACCAATTCCTGAAGTTTGCCCAAGTTCACTGTTATCAGTGGTGCTGTCCAGCCATCTCATCCTTTGATTTTCTCCTTTCCTTTTGCCCTCAATCTTTGCAGCATCAGGAATTTTTCCAATGAGTTTGCTGTTCATATCAGATAACAAAAATACTGGAATTTCAGCTTCAGCATCAGTCCTTCCAATGAGTATTCAGGGTTGATTTCCCTTAAGATTAACTGGTTTGATCTCCTTGCTGTCCAAGGGACTCTCAGGAGTCTTCTCCAGCACCACAGTTCAAAAGCATCAATTCTTCGCCGCTCAGCTTTTTTCACAGTCCAACTCTCACGTCCATACATGACTACTGGAAAAACCATAGCCTTGTCTAGACGGACCTTTGTTGGCAAAGTAATGTCTCTGCATTTGAATATGCTATTTAGGTTGCTCATAACTTTTCTTCCAAGGAGTAAGCCTCTTTTAATTTCATGGCTGCAGTCACCATCTGCAGTGATTTTGGAGCCCCCAAAAATAAAGTCTATCACTGTTTCCATTGTTTCCCCATCTATTTGTCATGAAGTGATGAGACCAGATGCCATGATCTTCATTTTCTGAATGTTCAGCTTTAAGCCAACTTTTTCACTCTCCTCTTTCACTTTCATCAAGAGGCTTTTTAGTTCCTCTTCACTTTCTGCCATAAGGGTGGTGTCATCTGCATATCTGAGGTTATTGATATTTCTCCCGGCAGTCTTGATTCCAGCTTGTGCTTCTTCCAGCCCAGTGTTTCTCATGATGTACTCTGCATATAAGTTAAATAAGCATGGTGACAATATACAGCCTTGATGTATTCCTTTTCCTATTTGGAACCAGTCTGTTGTTCCATGTCCAGTTCTAACTGTTGCTTCCTGACCTGCATATAGGTTTCTCAAGCGGCAGGTCAGTTCAGTTCAGTTCAGTCGCTTAGTCGTGTCCAACTCTTTGAGACCCCATGAATCGCAGCATGCCAGGCCTCCCTGTCCATCACCGTGGTATTCCCATCTCTTTCAGAATTTTCCACAGTTTCTTATGATCCACACTGTCAAAGGCTTTGACATAGTCAATAAAGCATAAATAGATGATGTTTTTCTGGAACTCTCTTGCTTTTTCCATGATCCAGAGGATGTTGGCAATTTGGTCTCTGGTTCCTCTGCCTTTTCCAAAACCAGCTTGAACATCTGGAAGTTCACGGTTCATGTATTGCTGAAGCCTGGCTTGGAGAATTTTGAGCATTACTTTACTAGCATGTGAGATGAGTGCAATTGTGCGGTAGTTTGAGCAGTCTTTGGCATTGGCTTTCTTTGGGATTGGAATGAAACTGACCTTTTCCAGTCCTGTGGCCACTGCTGAGTTTTCCAAATTTGTTGGCATATTGAATGCAGCACTTTCACAGCATCATCTTTGAGGATTTGAAATAGCTCTACTGGAATTCCATCATCTCCACTAGCTTTGTTCGTAGTGATGCTTTCTAAGGCCCACTTGACTTCACATTCCAGGATGTCTGGCTCTCGATGAGTGATCACACCATCATGATTATCTGGGTCGTGAAAATCTTTTTTGTACAGTTCTTCTGTGTATTCTTCGCTTCTCAGGTAGTGGTAAAGAACCTGCCTGCCAGTGCAGGAGACAGGAGATGTGAGTTCTATCCCTGGGTTGGGAAGATCCCCTGGAGGGGGGCATGACAACCCACTCCAGTAATCTTGCCCGGAGAATCCCATGGACAGAGAAGCCTGGTGGGCTATAGTCTATAGGGTCGCAAAGAGCCGGATACAACGGAAGTGACTCAGCACAGAATCACATGGACATCTGGAAGTTCTTGGCTCACGTAATGCTGAAGTCTAGCATGCAAGATTTTAAGCATGACCTTACTAGCATGGGAGAGGAGTGTAACTGTCCAATGGTTAGCACATTCTTTAGTACAACACTTCTTGGGAATTGGGATGAGGATTGACCATTTCCAGTCTGGTGGCCATTGCTGGGTCTTCCACATTTGCTGACATACTGAATGCAACACCTTGATGGCATCATCTGTTAGGGTTTTGATTAGCTTTACTGGAATTCTGTAGCATCCACTAGCTTTATTAACAGCAGTGTTTCCTAAGGCCCACTTGATTTTGCTCCTAAGAATATCTGCCTCTAGGTTGCTGACTACACCATTGTAGTAATCTGTTTCACTTGGATCTTTTCTGTACATTTCTTTTGTGTGTTCTTTGCATCTCTTCTTGATTTCTTCAGTGTCTGCCAGGTCTCTACTGTTTATATTCTTTATTGTGCCCATCTTTGGGCAAAGTGTTCCCTTGATATCTCCAATTTTCCTGAAGAGATCTCTAGTCTTTTCTCATCTGTTGTTTTCTTCTAGTTTTATACACTGTTCATTGAAGAAGGCCTTCTTTTCTCTCAGTGCTGTTCTTTGGAAATCTGCATTTAGGTGGGTATACCTTTCCCTTTCTCCCTTGCTTTTTGCTTCTCATCTTCCTTTAGCTATTTGTAAGGCCCCCTCAGATGGCCACTTTGCCTTCTTGTTTTTCTTTTTCTTTGGGATGGTTTTGTTTGCTGCCTCCTGTACAATATTAGGGACCTCCGTCCATAATTCTTCAGGCATCCTAGTTACAAGTTCTAATCCCTTGATCTATTCATTACCTTCACTACATATTCATAGGAGATTTGATTTAAGTTGTACCTGTATGGCCTAGTGGTTTTCCCCACTTTCTTTAGTTTAAGCCTGAATTGCTATGAGAAGCTGAAGATCTGAGCCACAGTCACTCCAGGTCTTGTTTTTGCTCACTATATACAGCTTTTCCAACTTCGGCTACAAAGAATGTAATCAATTTAGTTTTGGTATTGGCCATTGGGTGATGTCTGTGTGTAAATTCATCTCTTGTGTTGTTGAAAAAGAGTATTTGCTATGACCAAGGCATTCTCTTGGCAGAATTCAGTTAGCCTTTGACCTGTTTCATTTTGTTCTCCGAGGCCAGACTTGCCTGTTACTCCCAGTATCTCTTGACTTTCTACTTTTGCATTCCAGTCTCCAGTGATGAATAGAATATCTGTTTTTTGTGTTAGTTCCAGGAGGTCTTGAAGGTCTTCATAGAACTGATCACCTTCAGCTTCTTCAGGACTGGTGGTAGGGGTATAGACTTGGATTACTGTGATGTTGAATGGCTTGCCTGGGAAACGAGCCAAGATCATTCTGTCATTTTTGAGGTTGCACCTAAGTATTGCATTTCGGACTCTTTTGTTGACTAGGAGAGCTACTCCATTTCTTCTATGGGATTCTTGCCCACAGTAGTAGAGACAATGGTCATCTGAATTAAATTTGCCCATTCCCGTCCATTTTAGTTCACTGATTCCTAAGATGTCGATGTTTATTCTTACCACCCCTTTCTTGACCATATCTAATTAACCTTGATTCATGGACCTAACATTCCAGGTTCCTATGCAATATTTTTCTTTGCAGCATCAGATTTTACTTTTATCACCAGACATATCCACAGCTGAGTGTCATTTCTGTTTTGGGCCAGTCACTTCATTCTTCCTGGGGCTATTAGTAGTTCTCCTCCCCAAGTAGCATAATGGATACCTTTAGACCTGGGGGGCTCATCTTTCAGTGTCATGCCTTTTTGTCCTAAACTGAATATTTGCAGGCAAAAGGATGAAACTGGACCCTATCTCAGCCCATATAGAAAGCATAGCTTCAAATATATCACAGATCTTTATAAAACTCTCAGAAAAAAAAAATTGATGTAAATTTTGATGACCTTGGATCAAGCAATGGATTCTTAGATATGACACCAAAGAGAAAAACAGAGATAAATTGAATTTCATCAAAATTGAAAGCTTTTGTGCTTCAAAAGACACCAACAAGTAAGTGAAATGACAGTCAACAAAATGGGAGAAAACGTTTGTAATCATATATCTGATGAGAATGTGTATATTATAGTAATAATTATAATTTAATTGTAAAAAGACAAATGCCTTGTTTGTCTTTGGGGAAGGGTTAAAATAGATATGTTTCTAAAGAATATATACAAACAGTAAATAAGCACATGAAAAGATACTCAGCATCATTAATCACTAGGTAAATGCTAATCTAAAGCATAATGAGATAGCTATACATACCCACTAGGCTGATTCTAATAAGAAAGAGGCGCCTGTCAAATGTTGGTGGGGGTGTAGAGAAATTGGGATCCTCATAGATTGCTGTGGAATTGTAAAATGGGCAGCCTGTTTGGGAAACAGTTTGGTACTTCCTCAAAAACAGAGTTGCCTGTGATCCAACAATTCAACTCCTGGATTTACACCCAAGAGAAATGAAGACATCAGTTTACACAAAGCCCTGTATGCCATCATTCGTAGCGGTGTTATTTGTTGTAGCCAAAAAGTGAAACTAACTGATGACTATCAATTGAAGAACAGATAAACAAGGTGATATATCCATCTCTGTGTTAGTCACTCAGTTGTGTCTGACTCTGTGATGCTATTGACTGCAGCCCTCCAGGCTCCCTTGTTCATGGAATTCTCCAGGCAAGAATGCTGAAGTGGGTAGTCATTCCCTTCTCCTCTCCAGGGGATCTCCCTGACCCAGGGGTCAAACCTGGGTCTCCTATATTGCAGGCAGATTTTTTACTGTCTGAGCCACCATACTTTGGGATAAGTACTAATACAGGAATAAGTACTAATACATGTGAAAACATGAATAACCTTGAAATCATTTTATTAAATAAGTGAAAGGAGCCAGGAATAAAATGTTTGATCCCATTTAAATAAAATGCTCAGAATATGCAAATTTATAAGGACAGAAAATAGCATAGTGGTTACCAGGGTTGGGGAGAGGAGAATGGTGAGTGAATATGAATGGGTATGAATTTCCTTTTTGGGTGATGAAAGTTCTGAAAGTATATATCATTTTGATGGTCTCAACTACTGGTTGTGCATATACAGAATAAAAAATCACTGAATTTTACACTTTAAAATGGTGAACATTATAGCATGTGAATCATATCTCAATAAAAATTGTAAGGCTAGCAATTTGAATAATTATTTGTAGTTTTAGTTTTTCCATTTAGAAAGTAAAAATTACTCCTTGTCATAATTTTAAATCATGCATTTTTTACAAGAGATGAACTGAAAGCTAATACACATTATAGAGTAGAATTTTACTGTGTTCCTGTAATCATGAAAAGGAATATTTTACTTTGAAAATTGATATTTAACTATTGTACTCACATCTAGCTATAATATAGCTGAAAAAACATTTTAAGTTGCCTTTCTTATGTAAGATGCCCTATTTATAATACCAGTATGAGTGCGAAGTGCTTTCTCCTCTTAGGATATATAGTAGGAAAGGCAGACTTTTAACACATAGCTGAAGAATATGACTGGGAATGGGGCTTCCCAGTGGCACTAGTGGTAAAGAACCTGCCTGCCAGTGCAGAAGAGAGACATAAGAGACACAGGTTCGAGCCCTGGGTCGGGAAGGTCCCTTGAAGGAGGGTATGGCAACCACTCCAGTATTCTTGCCTGGAGAATCCCATGGACAAAGGAGCCTGGTCGACTACAGTCTGTAGGGTCGCAAAGAGTCAGACATGACTGAAGTGACTTAGCATGTATGCAAAGGATTAAACAGAGTTCTGGGTAGCAATAATGAAGAGTATTTAAGGTTAAACAAAATTAGAAAAATGTCAAGAAGATTCACATTTGAATGGAAATTTGAAGAGCATATAGAACTTTCTTGTAAAGCAAAAGCAAAATCAGAAAATGGCATTCCAGGCTGAGGAAAATGCATGAAGGTAGGACTGTAAATTATTTAGGGATCAACGGATAATATAGTTGCCATGGTGCTTAGAGAAAGGCTGATGTATGACGTGGCAGGAAGGATGGAGAAAACAGCACTGATTATACAGGACTCAGAGGACTTAGGGATCATCTAGATGTAAGAGACAGAGGGCAAAGGCAAAGACAAGGGTAACTGCTTTTTATTATTTGTCCTCCTCATGTAATAGATAGTTTGGGAGCAAGCTGATGTTTAGTTTGGATGATGTTAAATTTGAGGAGCTTAGAGATGCCAATTTTCAGTAGACATTTATGAATAAGGTCTGGACTTCTGAAGTTATTTGTACTCAAATTTGAAATTTAGGAGCAAAGACGAGGCAGTTAAAACCATAGAAGTAGATGAATCATCCCAGAGGTTGTCTGAAGTGCTCTAAGAAGTGTGGAATCCTGATCCTCAAGAACACCGATCATTTAAGAGAAAAACAAGAAATGAAAAGCATTTAATGAGAAAGAAAGTGAGGAAACAACAAGATATTTACCACTGAAGTCAAGGAAATCAGCAAAGTGAAAACAAAACAAAACATGGCAGAGAGAGAACTGCTACTCTCACTTTGAACGCTTAGTTCAGATTTTTGCCCAGAATAGACAGAGGCTAAGAAAGGCAATTTGTAAAATCAAATCTTACATCTGTTCATTGCTTCCACCCATGAGGTCTCTGGGTTCTGAGAGCCAGTGGGAGGAAGGAGGGTAAGAGATGGCACAACCAGCTGGGAGACTCTTCTGTGGCCAAAGCTTTAGGATTTCAGCAGTCATACAGTCTGGTCTCAGGGACCTGTGAACTCAGCTGGCCATGAGAAGAGGCAGTGAGAAGTGGCCAGATAAGCAGCCAAATGATGCGTGGTCTGCTTCTAAGGCTGCAGTGGTGTAAGATTTGGTCTCCCTTTATCCTGATTTCTGATATTTAAGCCAGCAGAATTTTCCTTCTAGTTGCATTCTTCTTCCTTATACTCACTGATCAATTATTGGCACCAGTAACTTTTAAAAAATGTAGCTTGCTAAAAGAAACTGTAACTCAAGAGTTTAGTGTTTTGTGCGAAATATGCTTTCAGTAAAAGAGGGAAAAGCAGTATCTCTTGATAATAGTGTGTGTCACATCTCTAGCAAAAAATAGAGATATTTTTCTAATAGTGTCTATATAACTAGCAGAAATAGTTTTATCAGTAAAAAGGGAACTTCTCTGTATATCTGGCCCTTGCCAAATTGTTTTCACACCATTGTTCTGTGCACAGGCAGAGCAATCACTTGATTTTATTGTAGGAGGCAGGGTGGAGGTGAGCCCTCCATTAGTTGGTTTTCCTCAACTTTCTTCTTGGATGAGAAGAGTTTCCCAAGTGTGCAGTGTTTCCAGGGATGAAACACAATCACCAGATGCTGTCCAGAGATCAGGGAGGGTCAAGACTAAAGAGAGGCCACTGTATTTTTCAGTAAGAAGTTGATCTCATGTTGATCTTTGCCAGAATAGCTTCAGGAAAATGGTCAGCTCAGAAATCTGAAGTAGTATTGAACTGAGAAGTGAATAAAAAGAAAATGAAAGAATCGCTAGAATGCTGGAGTAGGTAGCCTTTACCTCCTCCAGGGGATCTTCCCAACCCAGGGATCAAACCCAGCTCTCCTGCATTGCAGGCTGGTTCTTCACCAACAGAGCTATCAGGGAAGCTGGGAAGGCAAGGGAAGGGGGGAAGCAGAAAGGGAAAGGTTAGTTTGCTTAATTTTCAGAGAAGCAGCTCAAGCATGAGAAACCATCATGAATAGGGAGTTCACTGGCAAATCAGGCAGTAGGAAGAAAGCAATGAGTTTTAGAATGTTAGGGAGAGGGTGTGAGGATTTGAGAGAATGGCATTGAAACATGTATAATAACATGTAAGAATCGAAATGCCAGTCTATGTCTGATGCAGGATATGACACGCTTGGGGCTGACGCGCGGGGATGACCCAGAGAGATGTTGTGGGGAGGGGGGTGGGAGGGGGGTTCATGTTTGGGAACGCATGTACACCTGTGGTGGATTCATGTCAATCTATGCCAAAACCAATACAGAATTGTAAAGTAAAAATTAAAAATAAATAAATAAATTAAAAAAAATGAAAAAAAAAAGAATGTTACCACTTTTTAAAATTTTATGCTTCATCTGCACAGTTACCACTTACTACCTGATTGCAAAGCTCAAATTAGAGAAAACTTGATGGAAGGGTGGAAAGAAGAGGTCAGTTATACCTTTCTTGATATGATAGGTAACTTGCTGACGTCCAGTTTTGTAATTATCATAGCCTATTGTGAATCCTAAGTATAAGGGAAGTTATGATTTAAAGAAATCCCTTTTTTAAAATCAATGTCACAACTTTTTTTTTTCTGTTAGTAAACAGATATTTTCATATAGTTTAAGGAGAAATAATGACTTACATATGTTTTTTGTCCATTCTCTCATTTATCTTGTGTACAACAGATCAGTTCATAAACATTAAAATGCAAGACAGGTTAAATTCTTAATTCTTACTTAAAGGAACTGTTGAAAACATTAGAAGTTTGTCCTCAGATGTGAAAAATAGAATCAGTTGCCACACTTGGTAAATAAGCAAATGTTATGGTTTTGCATTTATATACCTACTAATTAGGAAATTAAATGATATTTCCATAGCAGCAAAAACATTCACCTTGCTCACTTGCTTCACGCCCACAATAATACACAACAGGTGTCTAGAAATAGTAGCCTAAGGTCCTAGATAGGCAAGGTGTGTAGGTATTGATACATGAGTACGCAGGCAGGGGAGGTTACTGCACTTCTAAAAATGATATTTGAGTTGCTAAAATCATAAGACAATGCCAAAGAATGCTCAAACTACTGCACAATTGCACTCATCTCACATGCTAGTAAAGTAATGCTCAAAATTCTCCAAGCCAGGCTTCAACAGTACGTGAACTGTGAACTTCCAGATGTTCAAGCTGGATTTAGAAAAGGCAGAGGAACCACAGATCAAGTTGCCAACCTCTGTTGGATCATTGAAAAAGCAAGAGAATTCCAGAAAAACATCTACTTCTGCTTTATTGACTATGCCAAAGCCTTTGACTGTGTGAACCACATCAAACTGTGGAAAATTCTGAAAGAGATGGGAATACCAGACCACCTGACCTGCCTCCTGAGAAACTTGTATGCAGGTCAGGAAGCAACAGTCAGAACTGGACATGGAACAACAGACTGGTTCCAAATAGAGAAAGGAGTATGTCAAGGCTGTATATTGTCACCATGCTTATTTAACTTCTATGCAGAGTACATCATGAGAAACTCTGGGCTGGATGAAGCACAAGCTGAAATCAAGACTACTGGTAGAAATATCAATAACCTCAGATATGCAGATGACACCACCCTTATGGCAGAAAGCGAAGAGGAACTAAAAAGCCTCTTGATGAAAGTGAAAGAGAAGAGTGAAAAAGTTGGCTTAAAGCTCAACATTCAGAAAACTAAGATCATGGCATCTGGTCCCATCACTTAATGGCAAATAGATGGAGAAACAGTGGAAACAGTGTCAGACTTTATTTTTGGGGGCTCCAAAATCACTGCAGATGGTGACTGCAGCCATGAAATTAAAAGATGCTTACTCCCTGGAAGAAAAGTTATAACCAGCCTAGCCAGCATGTTAAAAAGCAGAGACATTACTTTGCCAATAAAGGTCCATCTAGTCAAAGCTATGGTTTTTCCAGTGGTCATGTATGGATGTGAGAGTTGGACTTATAAAGAAAGCTGAGCGCCGAATAATTGATGGTTTTGAACTGTAGTATTGGAGAAGACTCTCGAGAGTCCCTTGGACTACAAGTAGATCAAATCAGTCAATCCTAAAGGAAATCAGTCCTGAATGTTCATCGGAACGACTGATGCTGAAGCTGAAGCTCCAGTACTTTGGCCACTTGATGCAAAGAACTGACTCCTTGGAAAAGACCCTGATGCTGAGAAAGATTGAAGGCTGGAAGAGAAGGGGATGACAGAGGATGAGATGGTTGGATGGCATCACTGACTTAATGGACATGAGTTTGTGTAAACTCCAGGAGTTGGTGATGGATGGGAGGCCTGGCATGCTGCAGTCCATGGGGTCGCAGAGTCAGACACGACTGAGTGACTGAACTGAACTGAAAATCATATTAGTAAATATTTTAAATATTAACCCAAGAAGGCAATGGCACCCTACTCCAGTACTCTTGCCTGGAAAATCCCATGGATGGAAGAGCCTGGTGGGCTACAGTCCATGGGGTCGCTAAGAGTCGGACATGACTGAGCGACTTCACTTTTACTTTTCACTTTCATGCATTGGAGAAGGAAATGGCAACCCACTCCAGTGTTCTTGCCTTGAGAATTCCAGGGACAGGGGAGCCTGGTGGCCTGCTGTCTATGGGGTCGCACAGAGTCGGACAAGACTGAAGTGACTTAGCAGCAGTAGTAGTAGCAGCAAATGATTAAGGATATTAAAAAGACCTAAGTACTTCCCTGAAAGGTGTTACATACCCTGGATTTGATAATTGATTCCTCCAGCCTCAAGAGTTCTCCCACTGTGTCATGGTGTGCTTGAAGATGCTGAAGTAACCAATTTCTGTTCCACTTCTGTTGAAATAGACAGAGTTAATGGATAAACAGATGTTACCCTCTCAACCTGTTACATTTCAGTAAATAAAATTATAGAGGTGGACTCAAACCCCTAGGTAGTAATTCAGCCCTAGGGATTAGGGAGTGACTTCACAGATGCTTGAACAAGCTTTTTGGAGCTTTCTGACCCTGGTGATTTTGACAGGTGAGAGATATTCTCTTATCTTACTTCTTTCTAGCCTTTGTCCCACATGTATATTATGATTGTGTTATTTTGCAAAAGTACTACTGTGATAGCATTAAATTTAAATATGATTCTAGATGGATTCATTGAATGTACTTAAGATTATATGTCCTGTTAAGATTTCCTTCCTGACCACATTCCCCTAGTTAAGTAATTGATTTTTTTTTCAGCATCATTGATTATTCTTGACATATGAACTTTCTAAACTCTTTTCTCTTGCTGGTTTTGTGATGTCAGATTTTTGAGCCATCCAAAAATGTCCAAGCTGCTGCTTAATTCTCTACTGTCCTCCTGTCACATAATTTAATCTCCATTCCCTCTCTCCCTTCCTCTCCCCCCTCTCTCTTTTCTTGAGAAAAGATCCATGCATAGTTTCCATGATCTCCTAATCATGACACACACCTGCACCAGATTAGTCTTTCATAGTTTTAAATTTTCCTTGCTTTTCAACATTTGGTGCACTTCTGTGGCTACCAAATTAAATCTAAGTACCTTAGCCTGCCACTCAGAGTACCCATGTTCCAAACTCAAGCTCATGTTCCAAAAAGATATTCCCATGCTCCTCTGCGTGAACCTTTGTGCTGGCATGCACGGCATTGCTGTCTCATTATACCCCTTTTCTCCTTCACGGCTGCCTGTGAGACTCATTTTTGCTGCCTACTCAGGAGACATTCTACATGTTCTTTAAGTGTGTCTAGTATGCATCCTCCCTTCTTGATGACTCTGACTCCTTAAAATGATTCCCTCTCATTCTCTTAACTTCTGGATCCCTTCTTGTATCTCATCTGTTACACCTCATTTAGATTTGTTTCCATAGTTGTTGCCTTGGATCCATATCCCACTACACAGCCTGCACACTTGACTGTGGATGGGTTTAAAGCTAGGATAAGTTATATTCATCTAAGTATCACTTTCTGTATATATCCATAATTTAGTTTATGTTCAGTAAGTATGGGAGTAATTTAGTAAACCTACTGAATTTAAATATGTTCACCCTTTTAAGATAGGAAGTGAATAAAATAAAATAGGAAGTTTGTATAAATTTGAGGGTATTTGGAAATGTCAGCTTTGCAATATCTAAAAAGTTAAGAGTTATTCTTGGAGAAATAGAAAAAAACACAGTGAGTTCCCATGAGTTATCATATTGCATAGTTTGCATAATTATCTAAGATCATAACCTTTGCATTTCATCAACCAGAGTATATTAAAGAATACATAATTTAGTAATTATGATATAGATTATGAACAATAGAGTAACCCCTAGACTGATTAAGATCTTAATAATGCTGTATATTTATAGTGATTTGAAAATATCTAGAGGAGCATAGGGCTTCCCTGGTGGCTCAGTGGTAAAGAATCTGCCTGCAATGCAGAAGACACAGGAGACCCGGGCTCGATCCCTGGGTAGGAAAAAATTCCCTGTAGAAGGGCATGGCAACCCACTCCAGTATTCTTGCCTGGAGAATCCCATAAACAGAGGAGCTTGGCAGGCTACAGTCCATAGGGTTGCAAAGAGTTGGACATGACTGAGGTGACTAAGCATGCTGCTGCTGCTGCTTTTAAGCCGAGTCAGTCGTGTCCAACTCTGTGCAACCCTATAGACAGCAGCCCACCAGGCTCCTCTGTCCCTGGGATTCTCCAGGCAAGAACACCGGAATGGGTTGCCATTTCCTTCTCCAATGCATGAAAGTGAAAAGTGAAAGTGAAGTCGCTCAGTCGTGTCTGACTCTTAGCGACCCCATGGACCGCAGCCCATCAGGCTCCTCCATCCATGGGGTTTCCCAGGCAGGATGGGGAACACATGTACACCCATGGAGGATTCATGTTGATGTATGGCAAAACCAATACAATATTATAAAGTAATTAGCCTCCAATTAAATAAATTTATATTTTAAAAAAAAGTTAAAAAAAAAAAAGAGTACTAAGCACGCAGAGGAGCATAAAACTGTCTTCGGTGGGAGGTTAGTCCCAACCATCGTTTCATGCAAACAGATGCTATATACAAGGAAACTTTGGAAGTGATGTTTTTTGCTGTTTTAAATAGTGTTTGAAAGTTTCTGTCAGTTAACAGGCAGAAAAGCAAACAACAAAATTCAGTTGAACTGCATTTAAATATCAGATATCCAGATGCCTATATTCATTTGGCAAAACAAAGCAAAATCAAACAAACAAAAAACTCTTAACAGCCAGCTCTCTTGTGCCCAATCCTGCTGGAATAACGATATCCTACAAAATACACCAGAGGAAACACTGATCTGAGGCATTTATAAAGCTTTCTATTAATTATTTTTGTTGCACAAATAATATTGTAGTCAAGGAACTTTTTCTAAAAAAAGAAATTGTAATCCTTGTGTCTCCATCGTGGCATATGTTGTTCGCATTTCTGTGTTGGCTTTCTCAATAGCACACATATGGTTATTTCTGAAATTTATAAGTGGTCTCCTATTATTCTGTACTTTGGTAATTATCATTTAATGGCTATATATTTCATTGCATTTAAAAATATTTAGATTATTTCGGATTCTTGTTTGCAAACAGTTTAGAAATGAACACCTTTTTGTGCATAGCTCTCTATTAAGAAGCTGTTGTTTGGTCACTAAGTTGTGTCCGACTCTTTGGGACCCCATGGACTGTAGCCTGCCAGGCTCCTCTGTCCATGGGATTTTTCTAAGCAAGAATACTGGAGTGGGTTGCCATTTCCTTCTTCAGCGGATCTTCTGAACCCAGGGATCAAACCCACGCCACCAATGTCTCCTGCATTGGCAGGCGGATTCTTTACCTCTGAGCCACAGGGAAACTCTTCTATTAAGAAATCAGTATGCAAATCCTAAGACTACAGATAAGAATCAAGGGCTCTAGTGCTTATGACCATATTGTTTGCTGTAAGTTTTGAATTGGCTTATATAGCTTCCTGCAGAGTTTGATTATACCCAGGACTTCTGCAGTCATGCTACTAACAGATATTCTATTCAACTTAATTGACATGAAATAAAAACTTGTGAACAGGCATTTTTATTCTACAGACTGATATAGATTAAAATTAGTTTATTATAAAAATGATTTACAGATAACATTTGCTGCTCTTAACCCATGACCATCTAGATCCAGATGTATTTGTTCTAGTACCTATAGTGCCTTTTATCCCGACCTACTCATTGCAAAACAATATTATGCTTGTTTTGTCAAATTTCTCAGATATACATTGTTCATGATTTTGTGATAACTTTTTAATATATTTTAAGTAGCTTTTCATTTGTGTCATTATGGGATCTTATTAAAAATATCAGGTTTTAGAGGGATTTTTTTTTTTTTAACCATTTCTGGACTTCTGTTAGCTCATTAGAGCCAATTGGTAAAAATTAATTTAAAAACTACTTTGTGAAAAATTCTCACAAAAATAACCTAGAAAGAAATACATGTGACTTTGATATCATGTAGGGAAAGCCTTTCTAAGCATAAAAAAGAAAATAATTTAAAAGTAAACAACTGGTAGGTTGACTATGATACACATTTTTAAGTAGTAAAAAAATAAGACAAAATAAAGTAGTAAGTTAGTGTTAGTCACTCAGTTGTGTCTGACTCTTTTCAACCCCATGGACTGTAGCCTGCCAGGCTCCTTTGTCCATGGAATTCTCCAGGCAAGAATACTCTTTGTCCATTCTCTTCTCCAGAAGATCTTCCTGACCCAGGGTCAAACCTAGGTTTCCTGCATTGCAAGTGGATTCTTTACTGTCTCAGCTATAGAGGAGCCCAAAGTAGTACACTATACATATAAAAAATTTTGAAATGTATTATATACAAAGTCTTATTACTCTATTTCATAGTTAATGACCTCTTACAGATCAGTAAGTAAAAAGCCTCTTGAGGAAAAAAGATAAGTTTTTTTCTCTAATAAACATGTTTTGCTTTTATAATCAGGAAAAAAGAAAATTTATTTCAGGAAAGGGTTGTAATAAATAGAACATAAAGGGCATTTTGCAGTTGTGCATCTTTCTAAGTCATTTACTCTTACTATATAATAACACAATCTTATTTTAAGTAAGCAGTAATCTTTTTTAGAGGCTGCCCGGGTGGCTCAGCCGTGAAGAATCCACTTGCCAATGCAGGAGAGGCACGTTTTATCTCTGGGCTGGGTAGATTCCGTGGAGGAAGAAATGGCAACCCACTCCAGTATTCTTGACTGGAGAATTCCATGGACAGAGGAACCTGGCAGGCTACAGTCCATGAGCTCCCAAAGAGTCGGACAGAACAACTAAACGACAACAACAAGAAGTCTTTCTTAATATAAACAGTATCGTCTTATATAAATGCCAGGGAAATTTGAGTTTCAAAAGATCGATGAAATATGAAGAGAGAGCAAAATAAAGTGTTGAATGGGTATTCGAGATAGTTATGATGAGTTTGGGCCTCCCTGGTGGCTCAGTGGTAAAGAATCTACCTCCAGTGCAGGAGACAAATTTCTATCCCTTGGTCAGGAAGATCCACTGTAGAAGGAAATGGCAATCCACTCCAGTATTCTTGACTGGAGAATTCCATGGACAGAGGAGAGCCTGGTAGGCTGCAGTCTGTGGGATTGCAAAAGGGTCAGACACAACTTAGCGACCATATAACAATAACGGTGAGTTAAGATTTTTATTTTCTTTTTCTCCCAGTTCTTGTATGATTACACATTGACAGCTCTGTCAAAGAGGTGAGAAAATACCCACTCAACTGTCATGATTAGACCTTCCTTGCCAGAAAGTATCACTAATGTTACTGGAACATCTCAAAGGACACATAAGTGACTTGTTCTCAATTTCTTTCCTGATTTAGGCATTTATCATGTTAACTAGATCCACCCAAGCTCCTTGAAAAAAGAGCCCTGGATAAATACTTTTCAGAGAGGACAAACCTGGAATGACTGGCCCAGGGTCATAGGGCACTGAGCAATGTTTGCTGAAAGGGGAAGAGAGGTTGCCAAAAAGTCAGACACAAAAGAAAACTGTACCTGAATTCACATCACTAGCCTCACTTTCCTGACTAGCTAGGTTTTTTGTAGTTTGTCAAGAGTTGAGTGGTGGAATTAATCAGATGAGAGCATGATCAGTGTTCTGTTGATTTTTTATATATATCATCCCTATTAGGGCTTTCCTGATAGCTCAGTTGGTAAAGAATCTACCTGCCATGTAGGAGACCATGGTTCGATTCCTGGGTTGAAAGATTTGCTGGAGAAGGGATAAGCTACCCACTCCAGTATTCTTGGATTTCCTTTGTGACTCAGCTAGTAAAAAGTCCATCTGCAATGCAGGTAACCTGGGTTCAATCCCTGGGTTGGAAAGATCCCCTGGAGAAGGGAACAGCTACCCACTCCAGTGTTCTGGCCTGGAGAATTCCATGGACTGTATAGTCCATGGGGTCTCAAAGAGCTGGACACGATTGAGTGATGTTCACTTTCACTTTCATCATCTCTGTTAAGATGCAAACTCTGTGCTTTGTCACTATCCAGATTGGTAGCAAAAGTGTGGGCACATTCACTCAGCCTGACTCCTCAATAGGCCATCCTAGCTGGATACGTAGCCCCCTAGTGAAATGGTAAGTTCAAATATATTCAGCTATTCCTGATTCTATAGTACCATTTTAAAATTCCAAAATTGTGACAAATATTTTTGACTAATAAAATTTTCAATATGAATGAAAATTATAGCAAGGTTTACTGAGTAATTAAATATATCTATATCTATCTACACACAAACACACAGACACACACATATATATATATAAGTATAAAGAAGATGTATGTGTGTATGTGTGTGTATGTTTGCATGGTGGAAGAGGTGGTGTGTATACACATTTGCTTTTGGCTCATTCTCTCCCACTTCCATTGGCCTCATGGTTTTTAACGGGAGTTCACTTGTGTCTCTTGATCTTCATACTTGCCTTTTGTTCTTCACCTGGGATTCTTATACGTTGCTCATCTCCTTTGTCTTTGTTGACTGAATTGGCCATTCTTTCCTACAATGTCTCTGCCCTTTTTATGTGCACGTACAGGGTTCAGAAAACTCCACTGGTTCTGTTGGTGAAAGTGGTTCTGTTGGTAAACTGAGAAAGTAACTCCTTTACCAAGTGATTTGACCTGTTTGATTCACCAATCTGCCTTACCATGAAATGACTACTATTTCTAGAAATTATAACCTAATACTACTTTGTTTCCCAATGTTTTCCCCCAAATTTCTCCTCTTCTGAGATTTTGCCATATGGTCTCTCAGAATACTATTTCTTATATCCTTGTATCACATTTATTCATGTTATCCTTTTGTTATGGTTCCAGTGACTATGTTTGGGTTTTTTTTCCTACATTTTCCAACAGTGAGAGGAATCACATATTTCACCATAGGAAAACCCAACCTGAGTAGAAGAGTACTGGCTTCTGGCAGGACAATTAAGGTGTTTTTTTCCTAATCCAAATCCAGTTTGGTGACTGGAAATCACTCTTGCTCAAATTCAAGGGTTCCCTCAACACCTAAGACTATTTGCTGCCCACACCGCATGAAAATAGAACTTGGGAACCATCAGAACCACTTTTACATTTATACCATAAATACTCATGTCATTATTTTTACATTCTAGAAGAATATAATCATTTTGTTCAACACATTTAGTGTGTCTTTCTTTACCTCTCCATAGGAAGTTGTGCGTACAACTTACTTTGATACCAGTAAGATTTTAGATAATAGAGCTTTGTAATTTTATACTCTAGATTCTAAATGTAGGATCATTTTTCATGTGCATGGTTTAGTTCAGCTTCATTCAATAAGAGAATATAAGATTTACTGATTCAACTTTTGGTAGAAAAAATAGGTGACCATGTTCATGCTGAGAGAGAGAACCGCTATTTAAACTCCATTTATTCAGTATCCAGGTATAAGACTAGAGTCACAAACACATGCTTTAAACACAAGGATAATATGTAAAAACCTAATAATGCATGCATACATGCATGCTAAGTCACTTCAGTCATATCCAGCTCTTTGTGACCCCATGGGCTGTAACCTCTTGCCATGCTCCTCTGTGGAATTTTCCAGGCAAGAATACTGGAGTGGGTTGCCATTTCCTATTCCAGGGGATTTCCTCGACCCAAGGATCAAACCTGAGTTTCTTATATTTCCTGCATTGTCAGGCGGGTTCTTTACCACTTGAGCCACACAAATTAAAAATTTTATAACCTGCAAATTGTGGTTTTATCAGCTTCTGAAAGAATGACACTGCAGCAGTAGTCAGTTAAAGAAGATTATTTGAAAAAGTTTATGTACTTGGAACCAAAAGGTATCAAAAAGAGGTTTATTTTTTAAAACCTTATGCTAATTTTATAATCTACAACTATTAATTTTTTTCATATTTGCCACTTATTTTCCCCCAGAACTTGAACAGGCCAGTCCTATTATTCCAACCATTGTGTTTAGTGACCCTTAGAATCCTTGAGGAACTACTGGTTTAGAATAGTGATGCAAAGTACTATGGAAGCACAGTGGATGCTAGGGCATGTTGAATGAGGTTATTGGGGAAAATATGGAACATGGCCTTAACATTGAAAAGATTTATAGGGTAGAAGTAAAGGCTAGGGCTGGGAATGGTGGCATTCTGGAAAAACAGAGCATGAACAAACCCAGTGGAGCTCAGAGAATGTTGTGGAGAGGTGAGGAGTCTTGTGTGCTTGATATTTAGGCTCCATGGGGTCAAAATTTAGGAGGAAAAAGATTGGGTGCAGATACAGAGGCTTTTGAATGTTAGTCTCAGGGATTGGAGCTTCCTTTTTCCATAAGGGGAAGCTGTCTAATTATTGTCTTCTGTTGTCTGAAGCATGATATGATGACTGTGCAAGGAGAGGATCGTCATTGGGAAAGGTGGTGGCAGACAAATCAGTTAGGAGGCCTTTCAAGGAAGTCAGGGGAGGCCTTCTGGGGACCCGAAAAAGTGTAGCATGCTTGAAAATGGTGTAATTTAGAGAAGTGATGTGCTGAAACCAAAATCAGAATCAATAAGGGTATACCCAAGGCTCTTGTAGGCATCCAACTAATTTCACAGGGAACGGTTAAGAAAAGACTAACTAGGCAGGCACGAGTACAGCAGACAGAGACCTGGGAGTCCAAGAGGACCATATGGTGAATGTGAGTCAGCAGTGTTGTGCTGTTATTAAAAACCAGAACCAACGCTGTGGAGAAATATATTAATAGGAGTGAGGCGTGCACACGGCAGGGAGTGGCCTTTCTGCTGTGTGCATCACTGTTCAAACTTTTACTTTTCTTGTGAACCCTGTTGGTCTTCACATTTCAAGAGGGTGTTTAGAAAGTCAGAGAGGCCTAGAAAAGGCCCATTCCAATTCTAGAAGTAACAGAACATCTTGGGTCCTTGGGATAAAATTGTGTAAGCTAATTCACAGTAAACCTTTTGACCTGTGAGATCCGTTTGTGCCATGGAAGTAGTTAATGTCAATTCTAGCAGTTGGAAGAATGAATCTTTCACAAATATCCCTCAGCATTATTCATAATTCCCTCCTACTTTTATCCTCAACATAGTAAGTAGTTGAGGAGGGGGTGCTTTAATAGGAGAGGAAGAGACAAGGAGGCCTCTAAGCACTGCCTTTACCCCGAAGAGGGCCTGTGTTAGCCCCAACTTATCTGGTCCTGTCATCTCATTATACTTGTATGGACACCTTTGCTAGACAGCGTCTGGAAATCCCTAAGATATGGATTAGAGCAATCTGTCTTCTCACTCCTGCAGCAAGGAACTCCTCAGCTGGCCTCACTGCATGGAAATTACAGGAATTATACATTTCCAGCCCCCTCGCTTCTTCATCTGGTTAATGACAAAGCATTTAGTGCTCCTGCTTGATATCACGTTTCAAGGAAACCTTCCCTGACTGCCGAGACCATATCAGGTTCCTTGTCCTGTGTTTTGAAAGAACCTGCCTTTTCCTCATAGCACTTACCCTAATTAGCAATTTCACACTCATTTGTGTAATTATTTTGTAATGCCTGTCTTCCCCAGCAGACTACAACCTCCATGAGAACAGGAACAATGTCTGCTTTTGCTTGCTGTTCCCTAAGAGCCTATATAAAGATTGGTTGATGAAATAATCATTGTGCCAGTATCACAAAAGGGAATGTAAGACAAAGAGGGAATGCAGAAATGCAGCACATCAAATAGAGGGCAGGCTTGGACCATTCGAAGTGGCCAGCACATTCTAGTGGTTGGGGTTGTGGACTGTTTGGTTCCTGGCTCTGGGACCCACATTTATTTTCTTGGGCAAGTTTCTGAGTCTCTCTGTGCCTCGATTGTCTCATCTGTGAAATGGACATGATAATGCAACTTACCTCCTAGGGTTGCTGTGAGACTCAAAAGCTTAATATTTGTAAAGCACCTACAAGAGTACTTGGCACAGTGTAAGTGCAATAAATGTCCTTCAAATGAATAGAACAGAAGCAAAGTTTTGCTCTTGAGCTGACTCTTTCTCCATTTGGAACAGCCACACTGTAAGTCTTCCCCACTAATCTTCAGTGTATTCTTGTTGTAATCTTCTGCACTGGAGGCCCTAAAGGATGGCTTAAATGCTACTTGCTTTGCACAAGGGAAGTGTTCCATTATTTTAGTTAATTCATAGGATAAATGAAATTTTAAATAATAGTTACATGTTCATAACTAGTACATTAAATAGATGATTTCATTACAATGAAGCTAAAAACATTTTTCATGGTAAATATATAAATGAATCCATTTTCTTGAATATTAATGAAGTCACATATAAGTTTTAAAACGTTTCATTCTATGAGTTTGCTTTGTGTAGTTTTTGTACCCCATTTAAGTCATTAATGATTTTTTTTTTCTGAATTTTTTTAGTATTGAAAAATTTTTCTACTTCCCACATGGTTTGACCAAAGAAGCTACTTTAGGCATCTTAATGCTATCTGGAGAGTAGGAAATCGGTACTTTTTCCTTAACAGCTTTCTGACTAGTGTGTTAAATGTGTACTTTTAATGTATCGATCAAAGGGTTTTAGCTTGTTTGCTTGTGATTTTGTACCTTGTAAAATGTTCATGAAACATGGCCTAAAGCAATATTTTTTTGTTAGGTGTTAAATCTAAAATTGTAATTGTGTTTATCTATCTGTGTTTTGTCAACATTTTCAACTTTGGAAGTTTATTCTAGACAATACGCTTAGTAACAGAGTGGATTCTCAATATCTAGCCCTAGTTCCTAGGGCTTAGGAGTTGACTGAATAGAGAGCACGACGTTTAGTGCCTCAGTTTACTGGAATGGTACCTTTGAGAATATCTGGAATTTGCATTTCCCGATCTTTATGATCTTTATGGAGTATTTGATCTGGTCCTTATGATAATTTTTCATAGTTTTAGAAAACTAATAAGGCCATTTAACTGAAAGCTTTCTGGCCTTCCAACTTCTTTATGTCTTTACCCTTTAAAAACCCTGTTTTATATTTCTGTAACTGAAATATACCCAACATTTTAGACTGAAAGTACTATGTATTGTGTGCACATTCTTAGTATTGTTATTGTTTGTCAGCCTGCTGCAATTTCCTTTTGCCAGTATCAGCCCCCATTTTCATTCCCCTGTATAGGCTATTGTCTTTAGTCTTTCAATGTTGAAAGAAAGAAATTTGGTATTACAAAATGGACTGTAATATTATCTGACATTAAAAAAAAAAGATTCACTTAAAATAATTATTTTGTTTAGAATTCTTTATGTTGAGTTTTGCAAACTTAAGCAGCAAAAGTTACTTTTCCTTTGTGTATGTATTGTTTGACATTTTTTGTTCCTATGAATCAAATGCTTTGAAATTAAGTTGCAAACGTTTAAACAGAGTATCTCCATTTTTTGTATGTCTTGAACTTTGGAGCAGAACCCCTAGATTCCAATCTTAGCTCCATTGTACACTAGCACAAGCCAGATGTAATGAGCATTTCTGAGCCCTAATTAACTTATCTGTAGAATGAGGTAGTAATGCTAACCTGCAGAGTTGTTGTAATGATTAGAGAGAATGCATATAAAATTCATAGCATAGTACTTGAAACATTATCATAAATTATCATCTTACATATTTTAGAATAGAATATAGCTGTTTTTACCACAAAAATAAAAAGAAAAGAGAACAAGTTGAAATATGTTAATAAAATGTGTGATTCATGAACATAAAAAAACAATAACTTTGGAAATCTTATACATATATCTATTCATTTCAAAAAGTTAATCTCACTATATCCTAGTAAATGTCAGAACTTTCAAGAAGAAACATTTCTTTTATATTTTAATGTCTTTTTTTTTATTATGATGCATTTATGTCCTTAATATGCTACTAAGAAATTTTAATATATTAGAATTTGGAGGAGTTCAATAAACTTAATGAATATCAAAGTAGTTTTATATATACTTTGCCATTTAAAAATTAGAATTCCTATGTTTTTAAAAATTTCTAATTCCTTTTCAACCATTTATAAATGCTCTCTTTTTATTTATGAGCAGTTATTTTGATTACCTTGTATTGGCCATTTTCCCTCTGCCAACTTGTTTTCAATAATTTAACTGCTTCCATCAACACGGTTGAACCTTTTTTTTTTAGTTTCATACTTGACTGGCAAATGAAGAGATCACTTTATTGATGTCCATATTGGAAAAATGTTATTTTATAATAGAAATTATTTTATAAGCTTCACAGTATTGCAGAACTATCTGGAAATAGTGCATTGTGTCTATCTCTCTTGCTAGGTCCAGTCTGTACCTTTATCATAAAGTCAAAATTTTATTTGGAAATATTAAATGATAAAGAAGAGACTACTTAAAATTTTTTATAAAATTATTAAAATAGAAAAAGATAGCTGTAGTAGTTGCAATGCATCAGTTGAACTTATAGGTCAAGTCCAGCAAAGTCAGTCTAAACCTCTTGTGATTAAGAGACATAACACACAGTGGCTTTCTTGGCATGAGAATCTATAAATACGACACTCTTCTTCTTGTAAGTGAAGCAGTTGAAAGAAATTCTTTTGGATAAAGGGAATGGGTGGGTCAAAATGAATTTGTTAGTTCCATCAAGTGAGGAAATTTCTGAGATTAGAAGATAACTCTTGCCATTACAAGTCTCTTCTATGGCATAGAAGATATAAGCAAGTTCACCTGGCTTTTATGGATATAGCTACAATAGGGACATAGCTTAACTAGGCTTCAGTGACTTGGTAGGATTATATAATATATTTAGAGCTATTTCATGATGACACTAACAGGGTGCATTTTTCATGGGGCTCAGAATTAAGATGGATCAGTTCTTAAATTCTGTGAGTCACACAAGGAAAATATTTAGCAGGTATTTAGAGAAAATGGCAACCCACTCCAGTATTCTTGCCTGGAGAATCCCATGGACGGAGGAGCCTGGTGGGCTACAGTCCATGGGGTCGCAAAGAGTTGGACACGACTGAGCGACTTCACTTTCACTTCAGAATTCAAGTGGCCTACCAGGAATATTTCTTTGACTTTCTTCTTTCCTTGAGTTCTGGATGGACTGCCAATTTCAGACAGGTGGACATTGGAATATGAAGCAAGTAGCTGTCAATTAAAAGACTCTGTTTGAAGACCATCAGTTTACTCTAAACAGCGGGGCCAATTATACTTCAGTTGGAGCATAAGATAATGGTTCTGTTTAATTAGCAACAGTTCAGGGATGTACGGAAGGAAGATAAAAGGAAAGAGAATGAACCTGTATTGAGTGCCTACTTGAATGTAGTTGTTTTAGTAGCAGTATGTCGGTTAATCCTAGAAGATTATTAGGCTAGCATTATCATCCATGTCTGGATGAATGCTAAGATATCATATATGCAACACTATAGCTATGTTTCCATTATAAATTATTTTTTAAAGTGCATGTTGAATCACTTCAGTTGTGTCTGGCTCTTTGTAACCTTATGGACTGTAGTCCACTAGGCTCCTCTGTCCGTGGGATTCTCCAGGCAAGAATACTGGAGTGGGTTGCCATTTCCTCCTCCAGGGGATCTTCCTGACCTAGGGATTGAACCTGTGTCTATGTCACCTGCATTGGCAGGCGGGGTTTTTTTGTTTTGTTTTGTTTTACCAATAGCATCACCTGGAAAGCCCCATTGTTTAAAGTGTATAACATCAATATGGATGTAATAGATTACACAGATTCACATTTTTCTCTAGTTCCAAATATCTATATGACATTTAAATTGGGCTACAGAGAATACACTAGTTCAGAGACAACATTTTAGCCCCCATATGCATTCTCATATTCTTTCTTTGGTAAGAATTGTTTGTGTTGTTGTTCAGCCTCTAAGTCATGTCCAACTCTTTGCAACCCCATGGACTGCAGCCTGCCAGGCTCGCCTGTCCTTCACTGTCTCCCAGAGTTTGCTCAGATTCATGTCCATTGGTGATGGAGTTGGTGATGCTATCTAGCCATCTCATCCTCTGCCATCCCCTTCTTTTGCCTCCAGTCTTTCCCAACATCAGTGTCCTTCCAATTGGAAAAAATGGAATCCCTGAATTAGACATAGGTTAACACATACCCCAGGCTCCTTTGCATCTAGACATGATCGTTGACTACGTTATGTCCAATAAAGTGTAGACTGTGGTGTGTGCAACTTCTTCGCCCTGTGCTTAGAGAGATGAGGCATGCTTCCTGTTCTCCTTCCCTGCTACCCACAGGCTGGATTGTTATGGGAAAGGATTTAGAGCACAAGATAGAAGCTACTTACTAATAAGATAGAAGGAGCCTGATGCATGGAGTAACCATAGCAATTATGAACTGCATTCACTCCAGATGTTACATGAGAGATAAGAACCTTCTTTAATCCTACTCTGTTGGCTTTTGTCATAGCAGCTGGCTCGGTATCGTAACTGCATCAACACTTTCAACACTTTAATTATCAATACACTGAAATGATAAAATGGTGAAACAATACTTTTGTGTAATTAGAGAATTTTTTTTCCTTTTAAAAATAATCTTAAAAGTGGTTTATTTACTTTCAGAAGTGAATGTATGTACCCACAAGGAGTGAGAGATCTCTCAAGTTAATAACTCCTGATTTAGGCAAAAGGGCAGAACATGTGTGACTGGGAGTGAAGTAAGTACTCAAGCAGGTTTAAATTAGGCTAGGCAAAAGGAGAAAAGGGTGGCAGAGAATGAGATGATTAGATAGCATCACTGACTCAATGGACATAATTTGAGCAAACTCCAGGAACCAGTGAGGGACAGCAAAGCCTGGCATGCTGCAGTCCATGGGGATGCAGAGTCAAACACAATTTAGTGACTGAACAATAATAACAAGGATAATAATAATAATAAACATTTATAGTAATTATAAGCACTTAATACATGTCAAACATTATTCTAAACCATTTGTGTGTTAACTGATTTCATAAAATAAGCCTGTGCAGTCAGTACTATTTTAAGAAACAGGGAGATGTGTAATTCAGGCACATGGCCAAGGTCAGCCAGCTAGTTAGGGGAAGAGGTGGGATTTTAACCTGGGCAGTCAGGCTCAAGTCTCTACTCTTAACTATGTTTTGCTTTTGAAGATTAAAGACCTTTGAGAATGGTGGTGGTGGGGCAGCTTTTGCAATGTTATGTTTATCATTTGAGCACAATTACTATGTATAGAGAAGGAAATGGCAATCCACTCCAGTATTCTTGCCTGGAAAATCCTGTGGACAGAGGAGCCTAGTGGGCTACAGTCCACGGGGTTGCAAGAGTCAGACACGACTTAGCGACTAAACCACCACCACCACCACCACTATATATGTTATCCAAGCACATGTTCCCACTCAAATGACACCTTTCCATGAGCTGTCTGTTGCTTCCTCTAGGTCCCAAATTGAAGATAATTACCTGGTTGCCAAATTCTCAGGAGTTTTAAAACCATGTCTCAGAGAGTAGTACACTATAACCTAAAACAACATAATTCCCAGGACAGTTTCCTAGCAAGTTGTATCCAAGCTTCCTTGACCTTATTATAGACAAACTAGATATCCTTTTTAAAATATTTAAATTTTTATTCAAAATATTATTACAGGAGTTCTGAGTAAACTATAAAAAGACACTTCTTTATAATCTCTTTATTTACTAAATCATTTCTGTTCATTAATCTGTAGGTGTTTATTCAATCCTTATCCATATGCAGATATATTTAAAATAGATACTAAGAATAGTATATATTTCTGTTTGTTGCCTTACATTTCCTTGCTGCTAACCAGAATGTGGTCTAGAGAAGACACATATATTAAAACCTATTAAATGTCTCAAAAGGGAAGCAGTCACATAAACAGCTGCTTATTAACTCCCTGGAATATTGTTTTCCTACTTTTATTGTAAGAACTATATACAGTTCTTGGCCTTCTCAGCAACATGCCCTACAGTGGCATTTTTATTTCTTGTTCTCTCTGAAGAAGATAATGAACCTGGAACACTTTTCAACAACAACTTGCCTGTTAAATGGTTCTTTCTCAGAATCTAAGCTTAAGATTTGGTCAGGAATGCTTTAGACCAGCAAGCTGTGTCCATCAACAGAAGAATGGATAAAAAAAGATGCAATATGTGGTGTATATAGTTTCAAATGGAGTATTAGCCATAAACAAGCATGAAATCTTGCCGCTTGGAAAACATGGAGGTTATGATGGTAAGTGAAATAAATCAGACAGAGAAAAATAAATGCCATGTAATCTCACTTCTGTGTGGAATCTAATAAAACAAAGAAGCAACCAAAATAAAATAGAAAGCCTTATAGCAAGCAGACTGGTACATGCCAGAGAGAAGTGGGTGAGGGGTTGGGCAAATATGTGAAGGAGATTGAGAGGTACAAAATTCCAGTTATAAAATAAGTAAGTCACGGGAGTGTAGTTCAGTGAAAAGGGTATAGTCAATAATGTATAATAATTTTGTATGGTGACACATGGTTACAAAAATGTGGTGATCGTCTCAGTGTATTTAAATGTTGAACCACTATGTGGCATACATGAAGTTAACATTATGTATGTCAACTTTGTGTGTGTGCTAAGTCATTTCAGTTGTGTCTGACTCTTTGCAATCCTATGGACTGTAACCCGCCAGGCTCCTCTGTCCATGGTATTCTCCAGGCAAGAATTCTGGAGTGGGTTGCCATGCCCTCCTCCAGGGGATCTTCACAACCCAGGGGACTGAACCTGTGTCTCTAACATCTCCTGACTGGCAGACAGGTTCTTTAGCATTAGGGCCACCTGGAAAGTCCAGGCCAACTGTACCTCAACTAAAATGCCTTCAAGGCCAGTTACAGTTGTATGAATTTATGGAATTTTTGAAAAGAAGAAAATCTGATATCTCTGTTTACTGAAGTGTGTGTGTGTGTGTGTGTGTGTGTGTGTGTGTGTGTGTGTGAGCGAGCGCATGCACACGTGTGCGTTTCTCTCCAGGACCAGTTCTCAAATGCCTTGTAGGGTAATAACATGATTTATTGGTTTAAAATATTTCTACATAGATGAAACTTACAGAGCTTCTCTCCAAAATAATTTCTTTGATACAAAATAAAATTATTGGTGACTATTTTTTCATATTTTTTATATTAGTAAGTATTTTCTCTAATATGACTTTTGGTACGTTATAATGTTAAAGCAATTAAGAAGTACAAATAGAGAATTCTGGCTGAAGAAAATTTCACATTGATTACGTACTCTTTCAGTATATGTTATTTGATGCTCAGTAAAGTTTTTCTTATGGATGAAGTCTTTCCAACATTTGACAACATTCTTATAATTAATTTGCATATGAATTTTTCAGTGAAAAATTAGGGCAGAACTCTGGCTAAAACGTTTTCCACACTGATGGCATTCATACAACTTCTCTCCTTTATGGGTTGTCTGGTGTGAGAAAAGGTGACAGTTTTAATCAAATTGTTTTCCATAATTTTTGCACTCATGGTTTTGTCCAATTGTGAATTTTGTAATGCATAGTGAGATGAGATTTCTGTTTTTTAAGAGTTCCCACATTGATTTCATTCATAGGGATGCCCTCTTATATATGAGTTCTCTGATACATAATGAAATAGGTGTTCTGTCTGAAAGATTCTCCACATTCAGGACTTTCCTAAGGTTTCTTTCTGGTATGAGTTATTGTATATCTAATAAGCTTACAGATATGAAAAATACTTTTCCTCACAGATTTTGTGTATATAGTTTGTCTCCAGTATGAGTTCTCTAATGTGCAGAAAAAGCATAGAAGCAGCTAAAGACTTTTCCACAGACTTCCACATTCTTTATATGCATAGGTTCCTCATCAGTATGATTTATGTGATGTCAGTGTGGTAACAACCGCATTCAGGCATCCCTCATTTTATCATTCTTCAGGGTATTGTGGTTTTTTTTTTTTTTTTTGAAGTTTTGTGGCAACCCTTCCCCAGGGTCTATCATGCCATTTTTACCCAACAGTATTTCTTTACTTCCTGTCTGTTTCACATTTTGGTTAATTCTCAAAATATATCAACCTCCACCAGCAACAATAAGCAGGGTGACAATATACGTCCTTGACATACTCCTTTCTCTATTTGGAACCAGTCTGTTGTTCCAAGTCCAGTTCTAACTGTTGCTTCCTGACCTGCATACAGATTTCTCAAGAGGTGGATCAGGTGGTCTGGTATTCCTATCTCTTTCAGAATTTTCCACAGGTTGTTGTGATCCACACAGTCAAAGGCTTTGGCATAGTCAATAAAGCAGAAGTAGATGTTCTTCTGGAACTCTCCTGCTTTTTCGATGATCCAGCGGATGTTGGCAATTTGATCTCTGATTGCTCTGCCTTTTCTAAATCCAGCTTGAACATCTGGAAGTTGACGATTCATGTACTGCTGAAGCCTGGCTTGGAGAATTTTGAGCATTACTTTACTAGCATGTGAGATGAGTGCAACTGTGCGGTAGTTTGAGCATTCTTTGGCATCACCTTTATTTGCGATTGGAATGAAAACTGACCTTTCCCAGTCCTGTGGCCACTGCTGAGTTTTCCAAATTTGCTGGCATGTTGAGTGCAGCACTTTCAGAGCATCATCTTTTAGGATTTGAAATAGCTCAAGTGCAATTCCATCACCTCCACTAGCTTTCTTCATAGTGATGCTTCCTAAGGCCCACTTGACTTCACATTCCAGGATGTCTGGCTCAAGGTGAGTGATCACAACATCGTGATTATCTGGGTTGTGAAGATCATTTTTGTACAGTTCTGTGTATTCTTGCCACCTCTTCTTAATATCTTCTGCTTCTGTTAGGTCCATATCATTTATGTCCTTTATTGGGCCCATCTTTGCATGAACTGTTCCCTTGATATCTCTAATTATCTTGAAGAGATCTCTAGTCTTTCTCGTTCTATTGTTTTCCTCTGTTTCTTTGCATTGATTGCTGAGGAAGGCTTTCTTATCTCTCCTTGCTGTTCTTTGGAACTCTGCATTCAAATGGGTCTATCTTTCCTTCACTCCTTTGCTTTTGGTTTCTCTCCTTTTCACAGCTATTTGTAAGGCCTCCTCAGACAGCCATTTTGCTTTTTTGCATTTCTTTTTATTGGGGATGGTCTTGATCCTTATCTCCTGTACAGTGTTACAAACCTCTGTCCATAGTTGATCAGACATTCTATCAGATCTAATCCCTTGAATCTATTTGTCACTTCCACTGTATAATCATAAGCGGTTTGATTTAGGTCATACCTTAAAGGTCTAGTGGTTTTCCCTGCTTTCTTCATTTAAGTCTGAATTTGGCAATAAGGCATTCATGGTCTATGCCACAGTCAGCTCCTGGTCTTGTTTTTGCTGACTGTATAGAACTTCTCCATCTTTGGCTGCAAAGAATATGAAAGGAGTCCATCAAGGCTATATATTGTCACCCTGCTTATTTAACTTATATGCAGAGTACATCATGAGAAATGCTGGGCTGGATGGAGCACAAACTGAAATCAAGATTGCTGGGAGAAATATCAATGACCTCAGATATGCAAATGACACCATACTTATGGCAGAAAGTGAAGAACTAAAGAGCCTCTTGATGAAAGTGAAAGAAGAAAGTGAAAAAGTTGGCTTAAAACTCAATATCCAGAAAACTAAGATCATGGCATTTGGTCCCATCACTTCATGACAAATAGATGGGGAAGCAATAGAAAAAGTGATGAACTTCATTTTGGGGGGCTCCAAAATCACTGCAGATGGTGACTGCAGCCATGAAATTAAAAGACGCTTTCTCCTTGGAAGAAAAGTTATGACCAACCTAGACCGCATATTAAAAAGCAGAAACATTACTTTACCAGCAAAGGTCCCTCTAGTCAAAGCTATATTTCCAATAGTCATGTATGGATGTGAGAGTTGGTCTATAAAGAAAGCTGAGCGCCGAAGAATTGATGCTTTTGAACTATGGTGTTGGAGAAGACTCTTGAGAGTCCCTTGGACTGCAAGGAGATCCAACCAGTCCAGCCTAAAGAAATCAGTCCTGAATATTCATTGGCAGGACTGATGCTGAAGCTGAAACTCCAATACTTTGACCACCTGATGTGAAGAACTGACTCATTTGAAAGGACCTTGATGCTGGGAAAGATTGAAGGCAGGAGGAGAAGGGGACAACAGAGGATGAGTTGGTTGGATGGCATCACCAACTCAATGGACATGAGTTTGAGTAATCTCTAGGAGTTGGTGATGGACAGGGAGCTTGCCATGCTGCAATTCATGGGGTTGCAAAGGGTCCGACACGACTGAGCGACTGAACTGAACTGAACCAGGAAAGAACAAACTATGACTTGTTGAAAGCTCCGATAGTGGTAGCATTTTTTAAGGAATAAAATAGTTTTTACTTAATGGATATAATCTTTTTTTAGACTGCGTGCTATGGCACACATAACAGTGTACAGAATAATGTAAACATGACTATTATATGCACCAAGGGTTTCCCAGGTGGCGCTAGAGGTAAAGAATCTGCCTGCTAGTGCAGGAGATGCAGAAGACACAGGTTTGATCCCTCAGTCGGGAAGACCCTCTGGAAAAGGAAATGGCATCCTACTCCAGTATTATTGCCTGGGAAATCCCATGGACGGAGGAGCCTGGCAGGCTACAGTCCATGGGGTCACAAAGAATTGGGTTCAGTGGAGCACAACACAGCAGCATATGAACCAAAAATTCATGTGACTTATTGTGTTGCAGAATTTGCTTTATTGCATTGATCTGGAAATGAATTTGCAGTTTCCCTGAGGTATGCCTGTGTTGTTTACATTCATTAGGCTTGTGTTTTTATTTATACTCTCCGATGTACCAAGGGATGTACTATTAGTAAAAAATATATATATACATTGCTATCATTTGTACAGTTATCTCCTGCTAGAGTTCTTGCAAATTGAACAAAATGACTGTTTGTACAAAATATTTGGCTATATTTATTTTTTCTTAATTACATAGCTATCCTTATGTCCACTAAGTTAAACTGTGTTTTAAACTTTTAACACCTGAGTCATATTTATAGACCTATTCCCTAAGCATAGCTCAGCAGGAAGAATGCGTTCTCCTCAATATTTACCATTTCCATAGACTCTCCTAAGTAAGTACTTCTTTTGGGTGAATGCAACTTGCCTGAAATGTCTGTCCTCATTCTTGCAATAATTGTTCAACTTGCCTTTACATTTCCAGACTTTTAATGATAGGTACTAGAAATCATTTCTTACCATTTCTTCCATTTAAATGTCATAGAACTATTTATCTTCAAAAGTGCTATTATTGAAGATTAATGATTTAATTTCAGCTACAATTTCTGAATCTGGCCAGGTCTTTTGGTGACTCGTTCTCTCTATCAGCCTTGGTTATTCCAAGTAGAGGATTTACTTCTGTTTGGAAAGCTGTTTCCCCAAGGAGTCCATGTTCTTGTGTTTATCAAGCATCACATTTTTGTAAATGACCTGCTGAGCAGTGTGCAGCAGCTTTGCTCCTCCTTGGTGTAGTTCACAACCAGTTCCTAAAGGATATGTGGAATTAGACAATTATTGACTCAGCTTCTGGTCCCTCATCTTTTCTTGATGAAGATTTCTTGAGTTGGTGGAGAGAACTGAAAATGCAACACTTCCCATCAAGCTGGGGCAGTTTGGCTTGGCCTGCATCTCTTGACCTGATTCACACGTGGCAAGGTCCAACTGCTGTAGCCTTCTCCACCTCACCTCTCTAGTCCCACTCCCAGGCACTTGGACTGACCCATGCCGAGTGCTGCCAGCTTGCATAGAAATGTCTTAAAAGAAAGGGCTATTCATGCTGATAAAGATTGTTGTAATATGAGGATTATGTGTTCACAGGTCATGCAAGATATAAGAATATTTTGGAACTTAGATCTACTTCTGATTACTCATACAAAAACTACTGATTGTAAATTCTTTTTATATTTCAGTACTCACTTAAAAATAGGGTATTGTAGCATAGGGATTAGAAATCTGATTTAGAAAGCAGAGTGTTTTTAAAACAGTGAACTTAAAAGTCTTTGGGTGGAGTTTTATTGTCTAGTTCCTATGGTTGCCATAACTACTCTGACACTTAGCACATGGGTCCGGGCAGGATTCATACATGTGGAATGTGCTGACTGCACAACCCAAAACATTTTTTCTTCCTGCTCATCTGGCCTGACTAATTTGATTTCACTGACATAGGAGACAAATGTCATGTTTTTCAGAACTTCCAGAATGATTCAGCTCTCTTCAGACTTCAGTATGACAGAAGACAAGAGTTAATATAGCCCTAGTGCAAGACCATAGATGTATGTTGTTTTTCTTCCTGTGTAAATATAAATGGCTTCTGAACATACTTCTTAACAGAGTTAGTAAAGAATCTATTAACTAGTTCAGTAACTGCACACGTAACTCTGTGTTAATCGGTTGTAGTTAGAATACCGTATTTCACACCGTGGCTGCACTTGGGGTTACATCTTGATTATATTTGTGATAGTTTACTGTCACATTCCAAGTCCCATAGGGTTTTTTAGAAGTCAGTCTTCTGAAATAAATAGGGAAATGATGGGGACCATCTCCCCTGGATCCTTTAGATCTTATAGTTCACACTAATTTCTGCTATTCACCCTATTAGCAGATATTGTTTGTTGTATGACATCTTGAAAGAACCAGGAGGAAGGCAGTATCTAAGGCTTCAACTGGCTCTTTCCTTCTGTATTATTTGAAAATAAAATAAGCATTTTATTTTAAAGGACAGTGAGCCAGACTGGGAGTTCTGGTGTCTGCAAGTGTGTTTATTTCATTTATACTTTCAGGGACCACTGACTCTCACCACTGGCTGGATCCATAGACCCAGTGGACCTGCTGTGAACCAGACCTGAGCTAGGATTCCTTCTGTTGAAAGTGAAAGTCACTCAGTCATGTCTGACTCTTTGTGACACAACGGACTATACAGTCCATGGAATTCTCCAAAATACTGGAGTCAGTAGCCTTTCCCTTCTCCAGGGGATCTTCCCAACCCAGGGATCAAACCCAGGTCTACCCACATTGCAGGTGAATTCTTTATCAGCCGAGCCACAAGGGAAGCCCGACCCTCTAGTGGAGGGTGGATGTAATGGTGTTTCTAGTCCGCAGAGAACAATGCTAATTCATAGTCTGTGTCTAACAGTTCTCAAAATGTCAGTTTCCCCCTTTCTCTACTATGTAGCTGCATTGATCCTCAGCTGATCTCACTTGGAGCTGTGAATTTAGAATGGTCTCTATTCTGCTTGAGGTAAAAGGATCATATTGTTGAACCCCTAGATGGACCAGTCACTGAATGCAATCTTTTCCTGGGGAGACTGCATAACAGTGGCAAGTTATCTATCTGCAGCCAAAGAAAGAGACTTAGACATAAACCATCAATAAATCTCTCTCCAAATATCTGGCAAAATGAATATTTTGTCCCTGAGAAGGAGATCTGGGCAGCACACCACAGCATCCACTGCAAAACCATAACCAAATTATAATAGCAGAACATGATGAAATATAAGAAAAGAAGTAAGGTAGTGAGAAGGCCAAATGTCAAAACACGTCACCTTGTAGTATTATCACAGGATCACTGAATATAACATTCATTCATTAATTGACAGTTTATACCAAATACCTCACATTGTGACCAAAGTTAGGGATTCTGCCATTATTTGGGTGAGTGACAGTTAGAACCCAGGTCTGCTTCCAAGGACTGTTGTGCCCTTTCTACTAAAACTAAAGGTCTTTCAGAAAAATTTAACCAAGGTAATCGCCTAAAGGTGGAGAAATAAAGTACATTGGATCAGTGATTCAAGTCAGTGAGAGACATTTAGATAAATAAGAATTATTATTATTCCAGGAAGTAAGAGCAATTTGGAACTTGTTCTTACAGTTGTATCTTTTAATATTTTATATTATTTGGCACACACTCTCTCTATCTCTATCTCTATCTCTCTCTATCTATATATTCAAATAGCTTTTGGTTGTTGAATGATTATACTTGATCTGCTGTCTTATGCTTCAGTGTGATATACTGTTAATGTAAAGCCTTTGCTGCATTAAGCAAAGGTGGGTGGAGAACTGTTTGTCATTTATCTGCTGGCCCCTCTTCATGAACCTTGATGTCTAATGGTGGGTGAAATTTTGTTTTGAGTGGCTGTTAACAGTATTAATAACTTCTTATATGTTGAGGTGAAATGACATTGCAGCATCACTTGAGGAAAATCCCTGAACATCAGTTTGCATTAATTGCTAGAAATATCTCCTTTAAGATTGTTTAGGTGAAAAATGTATGGAGATCCTTAACATTTTGAGAGGACATATGCTACATAATGTTAAAATATAGTTTCGAACACTTTAGTTTGGAGAACAGTGAGATCAGCCCAGGGATAATTCTAGATGTTTTCTTCTAGTTGGACTGGCGCGTTGAGTTATTGAAGTTAGTTTTGGTATACCAGAGTCAACTAGCCCAGAAAATCTGGATTCAACTTCTTTTCAGTTGTCAAGGTTCCTATATGAATATCTCTGTAAAAAAATAAAAATAGGTTATTAGGAAAGGAGACCTGACCTAACCTCATCCAAAGTGTCAGATTGCACTAGATATTCTGTTGATCTAAATGAATCCTCTTCTCAAAACAGTCCCACAAAAATGGGAATTATTGTTCTTATTTCATAACTGAGAAAAATGGTGATAACATCCATGGTCTTGGGTTTGTTCTTTTTATTTTCTTTCTTGGCAGCTTTGCCTTATTCTGTCCAAAAGAGGCATGAAACAAAATCCAGAGAGCTAAATGAATATTAAATCTATTGATATTTGGTATCAGGGTATTTTAAAGATCATTTTGAAATGATACACAGTTGACCCTTGAACAACACGTGTTTGGACTCCATGGGTCCATCTATATGTGGACTTTTTTTTTTCAATAAGTATGTACTATAGTACTACAAAATGGATGGTTGGTTGAATCCTCAGCTATGGAACCACAGATACGGAGGGCTGACTGTAAAGTTAATCAGGGCTTACAGGGATTTTTTACTTGGATTGGGGATGTTCAGTGCCCACCAATCCCTGCATTGTTCATCTGTGTGTGCTCCATGCATGCCAAGTCACTTCAGTACTGTCCAACTCTTTGTGACCCCATGGACTGTAGTCCTACAGGCTCCTCTGTCCATGGGATTCTCTAGGCAAGAATACTGGAGTAGGTTGCCATCCCTTCTGCAGGGGATCTTCCCAACCCAGGGATCGAACCCACGTTGCTGACATTTCCCACATTGGCAGGTGGGTTCTTTACCACTAGTGCCACCTGGGAAGCCCAAACACATTGTTCATGGGGCAACTGTAATTGTCTTCCTCTACTTTAGAGATAAAAACCTAAAGAGCCCTGTGGAGTCTGAGGCCCCATGTCACCCAGCTGGTTAGTAGGTGGGTGTGGTGCCCTTATTGCCTTAGAGCCCATTCTTTTGTGAGTTACATTTTTGTATGCAGATAGGATTGCAAAGCAACAAGGGCTTTAAGCTTTGTAGGTGACAAAACAAAACAACAAACAAAAACTGTTCCTCTTTCCTCTTTTTTTTTTTTTTTGGCAAATTTTATTTTGCCTTTTCAAGAGCAAAATGTGAAAACTATTGTTGAAGGGCATACATTGGAATATACAGTAGCTGAGAAAACAGCCAACAGCATGACCTCTGGTTCTTTCCCTGTAGTGTGTGCCCCTGAATGGCAAGGTGTTGAGTGCTGGGAAGGAGAGGTGAGTGTGCAATCAGCTTCATGTTAAGCCTTGAAAGAGTTTTACTTCAAATCTCCCACGCATGTTGTAAGTTTCAGTAATTAATATGGGTCTGTCACTAATTTAGAAAAAGCCATCAGCCATCTCATTCAAGAAGTTCCTTATTTTGTTTTAATATTTCACCTGCTCTATTTTATTTGAATTGTATCTGAATATACAACTTTCTTTTCATACCTTCAAAAGTATTACTTTTTCATGTAACAAACAGATACTTTGTCCTCTATCATGGGCAGAATTCTGACTGGAGCACTAGTTCTCATTGTTGGCTATGTGTCATTTCCGCTTGGCAACAGTATTTTACATTAGGCTTTGCCAAGGTCACTAATATACCAATTACTCAGAAGATAAGAGAGATGCTCATTCTTCAAGCATAGTTCACTGTTTCCCACTGACCTTGACTAAAGAAAGACTTCATGCAGTTCCTTTCAAAGAATGAGCTCAACAGAGTAAACTGATATGAAAAATGTAAATCTTTTCTTTGGCACTTGTGAGAATTTAATTTCTCATTGAAATTTAAGAAATACACCTACTCTGACACCTTTCTGGTTCTATAAATTGGTCTATTACAATTTTTGTAAAGGTCTCTTTTTTGAATCTAATTATTGTCAAAACACGTTAACTTCAAGTTTCAAAGAGAATAAAACTCTAGTCTGTCCTTGTAGTTTTATTTACCATTTTTACCATTGCTTTATTTTTCTGATGACGTAGTGTATTATCCTTCACATAACGGAATACTCTTCTGACTCACCATTAATAGAACAGATTCTAAGAGTTAATTTTCTAATAGTAATGAGAGATGCTATGGTCTGAACGTTTGTGTCCTCCTAAAATTCGTATGTTGACATCCTACTGCCCAATGTGATAGTATTAGAAGGTGGGGCTTTTGGGAGGTGATTAAGTCATGAGTACAGAACCCTCATGAATGAGATTAATGTCATTATAAAGGACAGGGAGCTGGCTTGTACCTTCTATCATGTGAGGACACAGAGAGAAGTCCATGGTTTATGATCCAGAAGAAGACTTTCACCAGATCCTGACCATGCCAGTACCCTGATCTTAGACTTCCAGCCTTTGGAACTGTGAGAAATAAATTCCTGTTGTTTATAATCTACCCAGTCTGTGATGTTTTGTTACAGCATCCTGAATGAATTAAGACTATAGGGCTTCCCTGGTGGCATAGTGGTAAAGAATCCTCCTGCCAGTACAGGAGACACGGGTTCAATCCCTGTGTGGGAATATCTCCCAGAGTAGGAAATGGCAACCCAACCCAGTATTCTTTCCTGGAAAATTTTATGGACAGAGTGAAATTGGCAGGCTGTAGTCCATGGAGTCTCAAAGAGCTGGATATGACTGAGCAGCTGCACTCATGCATAGGTTGTACTGAGCTGTCCCAGTTCTCTCATTTAATGTGATCTGCCACCGTTTGCTTAGAAACTTGGCAGGGTTACAGCTGAGCCTATGCTAAGAATTAGAATTCTGTCTAGTTCACAGAAGATTTGTAGTGGTAAACTTGACCTCCCTGGCAGAATGCAACATTGTGCATACTGATGCATCTAACCCTTTCATTCTTGGTTCGACATGCATCTGAAAAGTAGGAGGCAGGACTAACTTTTTGGTCTAGAACATCTTCAAACATACTTGATCGTGATGGCTTCTTGTAATACTTGAGATAAAACCAGTACCCTGATATATTCCTTAGTTATACTGCTGTGTATAAACTGGGCACTCAAATGATGTGTGATGAGTATGTGTTCTGAAGATCTCTGGCACTTAGACATGCCTCTCTGAAATGTAACCCCCGATACTTTATGTATTTGCCAGTGCAAAAGTAGACAAGTGTTAACATCTGTTGTTTTCATCTATGTGGAATAGTGCAGTGAAATGGGATTTGAAGTCAGACAAGCATAGCTTTAAATACTGACCCCCCTCCCCCCCCAGATTATGGTAATTTTGTAACTTCTCTTTGAGTTACATAATGCCAGTTTTAAAATCTGGAAATAGTATTTTATATGTATATATATTCAGTTTAGTTCAGTTCAGTTCAGTCGCTCAGTCGTGTCTGACTCTTTGTGACCCCATGAATTGCAGCACGTCAGGCCTCCCTGTCCATCACCAACTCCCGGAGTTCACTCAGACTCACGTCCATCGAGTCAGTGATGCCATCCAGCCATCTCATCCTCTGTCATCCCCTTCTTCTCCTGCCCCCAATCCCTCCCAGCATCATAGTCTTTTTCAATGAGTCACCTCTTCGCATGAGGTGGCCAAAGTACTGGAGTTTCAGCTTTAGCATCATTCCTTCCAAAGAACACCCAGGGCTGATCTCCTTCAGAATGGACTGGTTGGATCTCCTTGCAGTCCAAGGGACTCTCAAGAGTCTTCTCCAACACCACAGTTCAAAAGCATCAATTCTTTGGCGCTCAGCCTTCTTCACAGTCCAACTCTCACATCCATACATGACCAAAGGAAAAACCATAGCCTTGACTAGACAGACCTTAGTCGGCAAAGTAATGTCTCTGCTTTTCAATATGCTATCTAGGTTGGTCATAACTTTTCTTCCAAGGAGTAAGCATCTTTTAATTTCATGGCTGCAATCACCATCTGCAGTGACTGTGGAGCCCAAAAAAGTAAAGTCTGACACTGTTTCCACTGTTTCTCCATCTATTTCCCATGGAGTGATGGATTCCATGATCTTCATTTTCTGAATGTTGAGCTTTAAGCCGACTTTGAGTGAGTGAATGAGTGAAGTCGCTCAGCCGTGTCCGACTCTGCGACCCCATGGACTGTAGCCTGCCAGGCTCCTCTGTCCATGGGATTTTCCAGGCAATAGTACTGGAGTAGATTGCCATTTCCTTCTCCAGGGATCGAACCCGGGTCCCCTGCATTGTAGACAGATGCTTTACCGTCTAAGCCACCAGGGAAGTCCCAAGCTGACTTTATATATATATATATAAAGGCTTTATATATATATAGGCTTCCTGGATGGCTCAGTGGTAAAGAATCTGCCTTTGATGCAGAAGATGCAGGAGATGCTGAGGGTTCAATTCCTGGGTCAGGAAGATCCCCTGGAGGAGGTCATGCCAACCCACTCTAGTATACTTGCCTGGGTAATCCCATGGACAGAGGAGCCTGGCAGGCTACAGTTCATAGAGTTGCACAGATTTGGACACAACTGAAGCAACTGAGCACACACACACATACACGCACACACACACACACATATATATATATATATTGGTCATATAAATATATATGACATATATATATATGATTTTATATATTTATAAAATTACTGACTAAGGACATGAATTTGAGCAAACTCCAGGAGACAGTGGAGGACAGATGAGCCTGGTGTGCTGCAGTCCATGGGGTCGAAAAGAGTTGGACACAATTTAGCAACTGAACAACAACAAATATATGTGTGTGTGTGTCTGTGTGTATAAAATAGATTGGTCTTAATATTAAATGATAAAAGCAAGTGTTTGGAAATGTTAATTTTTATTGGAGAAAGTAAAAATGTTTTCTTGAATTACCTAGCCTTTAAGAATATAAAATAAAATGAGAGGGACATCTGAATCACTGAAATTTCCTATCTTTATCTTCTGGGTTGAGTCACCTTACATAGATGCAAAGATCTTAAAGATCTTCAGAGAGGGGAATGCTAAACTCTTTTTGGCAGATTATTCTAGAACCTAAAGTACTCATAGTCAACAATGTAACTAGGAATATATCAGGGCATTGATTTTATTTTAAGCACTAGAAGAAGCCATCATTATGTATGTTTGAAGATGCTTGATAACAAAAAGTCAGCCATGCCTCCTACTTTTCAGATGCATGTGAACTCTTTCTAATATCTAGTCTGCATCTGTGCTGATGCTAAAATTTAAATTCACTTTTCCTTGCAACTTAACATTTATTATGCTCATAGTAACCGTGAAAATGAATTTAAATGATGACTTAAGTTATCCTTCAGATTATGTTTCTTTGTAACCTAAAACCTTTGCCTGTCAAGATAGTTCAAGGCCTCAGGTAACCCTCTTAATTTTGAGGTAATGCATTTATTTTCTTGGCGTATATTGTCCTTGATGATTGTCAGTGAGAAGCTCTTTGTTTCAGTAACTGGAGACAGAATATATTGGGTGAGCTTTCAATGCTGAAATTTAAGTCACTATCCAGGAAAGAGGTCTGGGAGGAGCTAGTAGCAATGTATATTTGAAATTAAATGTATTTCAATTTTTAGATCTCCTTAGTTTAAAAAAAAAAAACAAACAACCTAAGCCATGTTTACAATTTGCCTGTTTAGTATTAAATTCATTGCCTTTCTAATTGTTTGAACCCCTTATTCCTTGGATATGAAAGACACTTATAAAACATATTGAGCTCTTGGAAGACTATGTTAGGTTCTTCAGTTCTGGATACCTTTTGCTTTCAAAATGATGGCTCTGCTTATGGTGGCATATTCTATATGAAGTCCTGTGACTGGAAAATGCATTATGTGATTTATTTCTTTTAACCCTATGTTCATATGTGTAGATTAACTATTTGCTCTGCACCTATAATTACATATGGTTGGCTCCTCAAATGGCATTAACATCTCTTATTTTGCATGCATACTACTGAGGTATAAGCCCAATTAAGTTAAAACTTCCTGTACAGTAGAATTACATATTTAGCTGTACATAGGATTTTCCTAGTGAGGCTTGGGCTTGATTTTGTTTTGCTTTGTTTTTAAGTATGAAGCTCAATTGACAACATTGCACAGAAGCTCCAGAGTATTTATACATATCCAGATATACACACATATAAACATTTATGAGATACACCCTCACATTTCAGACCAGATTATAGTCATTAACAGATTCTAGTTCTGTGTAAGTTTTCTCAAGAAATTTAGATAATATTCTCGGTGTGTGTATTCTTGGTAGTTTCTCACACAAAGCTTAGTTTGCAAGCAAGCATGCACATAATTGTTACTAACACTGCTGAAGATGGTACAACCATGCAGATTGATCCAGCCATCTAATGATAAGGAAATGATTATACCTATATCTCATTTTTAACTATAAGTGAATTAACTATCAGTTTATATGTCATTTTAGTGAACTTTTTCTCTTCAAATAAAGCTCCCAATAGGTATTAGAATTCAGATTTTTTAAAGTATTAGTTATATATCCATGTTCATTAATTAAATACAGATTTATGAGTTACAGGCTTCCCTGGTGGCTCAGATGGTAAAGAATCTGCCTACAACGCAGGAGACCAAGATTTGATTGCTAGGTTTGGAAGATCCCCTGGAGAAGGGAATGGCTGCTCACTCCAGTACTCTTGCTGGGGAATTCCATGAACAGAGGAGCCTGGTAGGCTACAACCATAGGTCGCAAAGAGTCGGACATGACTGAGTGACTAACACTTTCAGTTACACTTTTTACTTTATGGGTTACAGTAGGTGCTGTGAGGGTTTAATGAAAGACTCATTATGAATCCTGCCTGAAAGGGGCTTTTGATGTAATAGGAAAGATAATGAATATAAACTATTTATTGATATTACATAGTATAGAAGGTACTCAGTACTGCATGAAGCTTAAGAAGCTTGAAATAACAGGAAAACTGATTTCTGTTTGGGGAATTAATAAAGGCTTTCAGTTCAGTTCAGTTGCTCAGTCATGTCCGACCCTTTGTGACCCCATGAATTGCAGCATGCCAGGCCTCCCTGTCCATCACCAACACCTGGAGTTCACTCAGACTCACGTCCATTGAGTCCGTGATGCCATCCAGCCATCTCATCCTGTGTCGTCTCCTTCTCCTCCTGTCCCCAATCCCTCCCAGCATCAGAGTCTTTTCCAATGAGTCAGCTCTTCGCATGAGGTGGCCAAAGTACTGGAGTTTCAGCTTTAGCATCATTCCTTCCAAAGAAATCCCAGGACTGATCTCCTTGCAGTCCATGGAACTCTCAAGAGTCTTCTCCAGCACCACAGTTCAAAAGCATCAGTTCTTCGGTGCTCAGCTTTCTTCACAGTCCAACTCTCAATCCATACATGACTACTGGAAAAACCAGGGCCTTACTAGACGGACCTTTCTTGGCAAAGTAATGTCTCTGCTTTTGAATATGCTATCTAGGTTGGTCATAACTTTCCTTCCAAGGAGTAAGCGTCTTTTAATTTCATGGCTGCAGTCACCATTTGCAGTGATTCTGGAGCCCCCCAAAATAAAGTCTGACACTGTTTCCACTCTTTCCTCATCCATTTCCCATGAAGTGATGGGACCAGATGCCATGATCTTCATTTTCTGAATGTTGAGCTTTAAGCCAACTTTTTCGCTCTCCTCTTTCACTTTCATCAAGAGGCTTTTTAGTTCCTCTTCACTTTCTGCCATAAGGGTGGTGTCATCTGCATATCTAAGGTTATTGATATTTCTGCCAGCAATTTTGATTCCAGCTTGTGTTTCTTCCAGCCCAGTGTTTCTCATGATGTATTCTGCATAGAAGTTAAATAAGCAGGGTGACAATATACAGCCTTGACGTACTCCTTTTCCTACTGGGAACCAGTCTGTTTTTCCATGTCCAGTTCTAACTGTTGCTTCTTGACCTGCATACAAGTTTCTCAAGAGGCAGGTCAGGTGGTCTGGTATTCCCATCTCTTTCAGAATTTTCCACAGTTTCTTGTGATCCACACAGTCAAAGGCTTTGACATAATCAATAAAACAGAAATAGATGTTTTTCTGGAACTCTCTTGCTTTTTTGATGATCCAGGGGATGTTGACAATTTGATCTCTGATTCCACTGCCTTTTCTAAAACCAGCATGAACATTTGGAAGTTCATGGTTCATGTATTGCTGAAGCCTGGCTTGGAGAATTTTGAGCATTACTGTACTAGCTTTTGAGATGAGTGCAATTGTGCGGTAGTGAGCATTCTTTGGCATTGTCTTTCTTTGGGACTGGAATGAATACTGACCTTTTCCAGTCCTGTGGCCACTGCTGAGTTTTCCAAATTTGTTGGCATATTAAGTGCAGCACTTTCACAGCATCATCTTTCATGATTTTAAATAGCTCCACTGGAATTCCATCACCTCTACTAGCTTTGTTCATAGTGATGCTTTCTAAAGCCCACTTTCTAAGGCTTCACATTCCAGAATGTCTGGCTCTAGATGAGTGATCACACCATCACGCTTATCTTGGTCATGAAGATCTTTTTTGTACAGTTCTTCTATGTATTCTTGCCACCTCTTCTTGATATCTTCTGCTTCTGGTTGGTCCATACCGTTTCTGCCCTTTATCGAGCCCATCTTTGCATGAAATGTTCCCTTGGTATCTCTGATTTTTTTGAAGGGATCTCTAGTCTTTCCCATTCTGTTGTTTTCCTCTATTTCTTTGCATTGATCACTGAAGAAGGCTTTCTTATCTCTTCTTGCTATTCTTTGGAACTCTGCATTCAAATGGGTATATCTTTCCTTTTCTCCTTTGCTTTTCACTTCTCTTCTTTCCACAGCTATTTGTAAGGCCTTCCCAGAGGCCTTAGGGATAGTCTTGATCCTTGTCTCCTGTACAATAGCTTGGACTTAAAAAGATGAAATGGACTAGTATAGGGAGATGTTCTAGCTGAAGAGCAAAGTATAAGCCAAAATTTATACACAGTTTTGTGGAAATAGTGTGAACTCTTCGTTTTGATTGGAGCTTGGGTAATGGTGGTAAATAAGGATGAAGCCTGTGGTGAGGGCTTTGAACGCCAAGCTAAGGAGCAAGTTAGTTGCAACTGTACATACTTTGTTTAGCATGTTAATCAGTTCAGTTCAGTCGCTGAGTCATGTTCAGCTCTTTGCGACCCCATGGACTGCAGCACACCTGGCCTCCCTGTCCATCACCAGCTCCCAGAGTTCACTCAAACTCACGTCCATTGAGTCGGTGATCCATACAACCATCTCATCCTCTGTCATCCCCTTCTCCTCCTGCCTTCAATCTTTCTCAGCATCAGGGTCTTTTGAGATGAGTCAGTTCTTTACATCACATGGTCAAAATATTGGAGTTTCAGCTTCAGCATCAGTCCTTGCAATGAATATTCAGGACTGATTTCCTTTACAACGGACTGGTTGGATCTCCTTGCAGTCCAAGGGACTCTCAAGAGTCTTCTCCAACACCACAGTTCAAAAGCATCAATTCTTTGGCACTCAGCTTTCTTTATGGTCCAACTCTCACATCCATACATGACCACTGGAAAAACCAAAGCTGTGACTAGAGGGACCTTTGTTGGTAAAGTAATGTTTCTGCTTTTTAATATGCTGTCTAGGTTGGTCATAACTTTTCTTCCAAAGAGCAAGTGTCTTTTAATTTCATGGCTGCAGTCATCATCTGCAGTGATTTTGGAGCCCCCCCCCCAAAATAAAATCTATCACTGTTTCTACTGTTTCCCCATCTATTTACCATATAGTGAGGAGACCAGATGCCATGATCTTAGTTTTCTGAATGTTGAGTTTTAAGGCAACTTTTTCACTCTCCGCTTTCACTTTCCTCAGGGGGCTCTTTAGTTCTTCGCTTTCTGCCATAAGTGTGGTATCATTTGCATATCTGAGGTTATTGATATTTCTCCTGGCAATCTTGATTCCAGCTTGTGGTTTAATCATTCCAGCATTTTGCATGATGTACTCAGCATGTAAGTTAAATAAGCAGCATAACAATATACAGCCTTGACTACGTCTTTCCCAATTTGGAAACAGTCTGTTGTTCCATGTCCGGTTCTAACTGTTACTTCTTGACCTCCATACAGATTTCTTAGCAGGCAGGGCAAGTGGTCTGTTATCTCCATCTCTTTAAGAATTTTCCACAGTTTATTATGATCCACACAGTCAAAGGCTTTGGCATAATCAATAAAGCAGAAGTAGATATTTTTCTGGAATTCTCTTGGTTTTTCGATGATACAACAGATGTTGGCAGTTTGATCTCTGATTCCTCTGCCTTTTCTAAATCCAGCTTGAACATCTGGAAGTTCACGACTCACATACTATTGAAGCCTGGCTTGGAAAATATTGAGCATTACTTTGCTAGCATGTGAGATGAGTGCAATTGTGCAGTAGTTTGAGCATTCTTTGGCATTACCTTTCTTTGGGATTAGAATGAATTAATATGTTATAGGTATTGAATAGATGCCTGTATACTTCCCATCTCTCTCTGTTTTCTCACTTTCTTTTTTTTTTCTCACCCTCTTTCTGTCCTTACATCCATATCCTTCTGCCTCTGTCTTGCCATCTTTAGACTGTTAGGTCATCCAGGCTTTAATCTTTGGTTTTCATATGCTCAGGCATCTAATACTGGAGATGCGAAAACAGATATTGAGGAGTGAATGTCAGTTAATCCAAATGCAACTTTATAGGTGGTTGAGAGTGCATGTTTTAGGCTCAGAGTTTGGGAATTTGAAATTTTGGCAAAAAAAGAGGGCATTGTTGGGTAAGAAGAGCTGATACCCAAGTTATACTGTTAAATGTTGTTTCTGAATTGTATAGCACTAACTTCTACATCTGGAACTTTATGCTGATCACCTGGAAGTTTTTCAATCTGATTGATTTCTAAGCTTTACTCTTTGGCCGTTATGATTTGGCAGATGTAGAGTGGTGCCAAAGATCTGGATTTGAGTGTGACATTTTGCCAAGTCCAAGAACCACTTATGAGTGAGATGTAATGAGGGTCTGGCCTCATTTTCCTGTGGAAATTGAGGACAGGGGAGGCACTCAGAAAATGTTACAGAGATGTATTGAGCAGACTTGTAAACAAATTCCTTCCTAATGGTAGGAAAGAATCAAAACTGACACCAGACTTTCAGTCCTGATGGTGGGATGCTGGTAATATCATCAATGAAGTATTGGTGTTTAATGATTGTTTACAAAGGTGATTGATTGTGCTTTTGATTGACAGAGAGTGAGAAGATCTAGAAGGACATCCTAGATCTCTGTCCAGAAGAAGAATCCAAGGTTGCTTGGAAGAGAGGACAGCACAGAGCTTGAGTTTAAAGTTGAATCTTATAAAAGTGTATATGAGGACTTCCATGGTGGTCCACTGGTTAAGAATCCACCAATAAAATGCAGTGGATGTGGGTTCAATCCCTGGTCCAGGAGGATCCCACAGGCCACAGGGCAGCTGAGCCCTTGCACCATGACTACTGGGCCTGTGCTCTCGAGTCTGTGGTCCACAACAAAAGATGTCAATACAATGAGAAGCCTGCACACCACATGTAGAGAGTAGCTCCCACTCACCACAACTAAAGAAAGACCCAGCACAGCCATAAGATTATGTGCCTGCCAGCACAGCAGGTAGAGGTTATGATGATATGAAGATATAAATCCTACTTATCATTATAAGGGCTTTCCCTATGGCTCAGCTGGTAAAAAATCTGCCTGCAATGCTGGAGACCCGGGTTTGATCCCAGGGTTGGGAAGATCCCCTGGAGAAGGGAACAGCTACCCACTCCAGTACTCTGGCCTAGAGAATTCCTTAGACTGTATAGTCCATGGGGTCACAAAGAGACAGACATGACTGAATGACTTTCACTTTCTTTCTCTTTCATCATTATAAAAACTACAATTTATGTAATAGGATACTACTAAGAAATTTACATACAATGTCTAATGTCATCCTTACAAAAACCTTGGGAGGTCCCCAATTTACAGAAAAAAATTAAGACTCAGCTTTTTGTTTTCCTGTGTTCAACTAGTGAATTTTCAGTGTGTATGTTTTGATGACTCCAGCCCTTGACACAGTCCTTTGTGACAAAATAGTAAAGAAGGATCAGCTAAAGATTTTTCTCTTAGTTGAAAGAGAAGATGACAACTTGGACAAAGTGGTTTTCTTAAACAGCAATAATTGCTTCAGAGAAGTAAATTTGTTCTTTTTCAGAACTTGAGAAAATCTACCAGTTTGGGCAATTAGGGGGTTGTTAGCAATCTCTGAGATTAGAATTTCAGAGAAATAGAGATGAAAGAGGACAAATTAAAAGGTATGGTAAGTCTGTCTTCTGAGACCAGGAGAGACTGAGTGTAGAGGCTCTATCAGCAGGTTGGTGTTTATGGAATAGCGAGAAGAGAGACCCTATCTGTGAATGTTCAAGGTGAAAATATTCACACATTCTTAAAATATAGAAATAGACTTGGAAGAGTCTGATTGTTGCATAACTGTAAAAGTGTCACTGAAATTGGCTTTAGTTCAGGTTGCTGGCTTCTGCGGGTAGGAAAAACAATTGGAGAATGTGGCAAGTGTGGGTGGCTGGATGGATAATGATGTGATTTTGTCTCTTTAGATTCTTGCTATTAAGTAGAAAAAGACGATGAATATTGGAAAGGCAAAAGAATGTGTTTTCCTAGAAAAGGCATACCTCTTAAACCTCTCAGTTAGAATAGAGTGTGAATGTGGTAGAAAAAGAAAGGTAAGCACAGAATGATCTAAAGAGCCCCAGACAGAAGCTGAGTTGTGGCTATAGATCAGAAGTACCTTAACTGAAAGGATATGTTCACAATGAGCTATTTATTCAATCTCAGAACTGGGCATTTATGGAAAAAAGGGATCCCAGATTTCACCTTCTTGTATCTACATTTCCCAAATTTTATCATTTCAGTACTACTTTTTCTCATTTTTTATTGAGCTATAACTGACATACCATAAAACTCACTTTCATGTGTACAATAGAGCAATTTTTAGAATCTGTGCAAAGTTATAGAACCATCACCACTATCTAATCCCAGAACATTTTTCTAACCCCTAAAAGAGATCCCAAACTCATTAACAGTCATCATCTGCTTCCCTTCCCTTCAGCCCCACTATCTATACAGCGTTTTGACACTGCTCCAGACATTTCATATAAATAGAGTCATACAGTATGTGATCTTTAGTGTCTTTTTTTTCATTACCATATTGTTTTCAAGGCTCATCCATGCTGTGATGTTTATTTGCACTTTGTTTCTATTTATGGATGAATATTATTCCACTAATTTTATTTACCAGTTTTCAGTTGATGGACATTTAGGTTTTTATTTTGGGATTATTATGAATACTACAATGAGCATTAGAACATAAGTTTTATTTTGGGGGAAGATATGCTTTTGTTTCTCTTTGCTATATACAAACAAATTTTGGAAGTAGCAACTTCCGAACTATCTTTTAGAGCCAGGGTACCGTTTTACATTCCGTCCATCAATCTATGAAACTTTGTGATGATAGCTATCTTAGTGGGTGTGAAGTAGTATCTCATTTTGGCTTTTATTTGCATTTCCTTACTGAATAATGATGTTGAGCATCTTTTTCTGTTCTTATTAGCTGTTGTATCTATTTTTTAAAAGACATTTCTATTCAAATTCTTTGACCACTTTTAATTCCACAAAGAAGGGAAAGTCTATTTTGTCTGATATGATAGTTGTTGTTGTTTAGTCCGTAAGTTGTGTCTGACTCTTTGTGAACCATGGACTGTAGCCTGCCGGGCTCCTCTGTCCATGGGATTTCCCAGGCAAGAATACTGGAGTGGGCTGCCATTCCCTACTCCAGGGGATCTTCCTGACCCGTGGATTGAACCCGCATCCTTTGTATTGGCAGGCAGATTCTTTACCACTGTACCAGTTGGGAAACCTGATATTACTATTGCTACCCCTAATTCCTCGTCATCTGTTCACATATTTTTCCATCCTCTCACTTTCGCTTTTGTGTGTATTTAGCTCTGAGGTGAGTCTCTTGTAAGCAACCTATAAATGGGTCTTATTTTTTGTATCCAATCAGCTGCCATAAATGCCCTTTTGATTAGAGGATCTAGTCCATTGACATTTAAAGTGATTATTGATAGGTATGTATTTACTACCATTTTTTTTTCTTGTTTTCTGGTTGTTTTTGTATTAATAGTTCTTTGTTTTTAGTATCTTTTAGTCTCTTCCTTTGTGTTTTGATGCTTTCATTTAGTGGTATACATTTGTTCTTTTCTCTCTAGTTTTTTTGTATCTATTGTAGGTTCTTGATTTGTGGTTGCCATGGGGTTTGTATATGTTGACCTATAACTATAGCTACTTGTTTTACACTGGTAGTCATTTAATTTAAACATATTTTAAAAGATCTATCTTTTTACTCCCCTTCCCCACATTTTGTGTTTTTCATGTTATATTTTACATCTTTATGTTAACCCCTTGACTCCTTATTATAAACATTATTTTTTACAATAATGATGATCGCTAGCCCTTACTATATATTTGCCCTTCATAGTGGAATGTTTCTTTTTCCATAGGTACTTCTTGTTCTAGCCTTTTCAGCTGGGGAAGATCCTTTAAATTCCTTTGGGGTTGGTTTAGTACTGATGATCTCTTCATTTTTGCTTCTCTGAGAATTTCTTTCTCTTTCCTCCAATTCTGAATGATAACTTTGCTGAGTAGAGTATCCTAGATTACAGATTTTTTCCTCTCAGGACTTGGAATTTATCACGCTGTTCCCTTTTAGTCTTCAAAGTTTCTTCAGGAAAATCAGCAGATACCTTATGGGAGTTCCCTTGTAAATGACTGTTTTTTCTTTCTGTCTTTAGAATCTCTGTTTAACTTTTGCTGTTTTAATTGTGATATGTCTTGGTATGGATCTGCTTAGGTGCATCTTGTTTGGGACTTTCTGTGCTTTTTGTACTTAGATGTCTATTTCCTTCCTCAGATTAGGGAAGTCTTCAGCTGTAATTTCATCAAATGTATTTTTAGTCCCCTTCTCTCTCTTTTTCTGAGACCCCTATAATGCAAATATTATCTCAGAAATTTCCTAAACTGTTCTCATTTTTGTCATGTTTTTTATTTTCTTTTGGATCACTTCCATTTTTCTATCTTCCAGATCATTTATGTGTTCTTCTGTATGACTTAGCCTGCTGTTTATTTCTTGTAGAGTGTTTTTCACTTCAATTATTGTATTCTTTGGTTCTATTTTCTTTTAATATGTTCTAGTTTCTTGTTAAAATTCTTACTGTCTTCACCTATTCTTTTTCCTAATTCAGTTACCATTCTTATTACTAATTCTAAGTTGCCTTTTCTGTTTCATTATTTAAATTTTCAGAGATTTTCTCTTGCTCTTTCAATTGAGAATAGTTCATCTGTCTTTCCATTTTATTTAAGTTTTTCTGTCTCTATGGATTTACTGATAGGTGGAGCAGCTACCTATAATGGTGTTAAAGGGGTGTCTTTATGTGGAAGTGTCCTCCTAAACATGTGGGCCCAGTGCCCTTGGTGGGAAAGCTGGATTCGATGTGAACAGAAGTTGTTCTTTTCTCAGGGTGTGCTGGCAGCTATCACCATTGTAAGAGATAGGGCTGGAGATGGAAGGTCTTTGGCTGGAACTGGGTGTAAGGTGGGGTTTCCCCTCTGCTTAGTGGCCATCACTGCCCTATGGAGGGGAGGATCACATCCCAAATAGATAGGGCAGAAGTCTTGGGGCTCCGGGCTGAGCTGGCTCTGTTTTCCTTAAGTATGTTCTCTCCTCTCTTTCAGCACAGGCACCCTCAGCCCAGAGGAGAACAATGATGGAGCAGGAGAGGCCCATGTAGACTCCCAGCCCATGTCGGTGTGTGAGCAGTAGTATGCCAGCTGTAGACAGAGGTCTGAGCTGCCTCCAGGGCGCTGCCTGCTGTATCTGAGTCTGCCCTGTCTCTCACAACCAGTCACTGCCCGCAGCCTCTGCCTACTCCGCTCAGCTACAGAACCACAAAGCAGAGCAGGTAGAGCCATGTAGGCCACACGGGCTCTTGATGCGTGTCAGTGCACGTGCCATGGCAGTCTGGCTGCTGTCATAGACTGCGGTCACCCCTGGCGTGCTGCCTGTATAAGCATCCGCCGGTGGCAGTGCTGCGGTGCTACTGTCCCATCAGATGCCACCCAGGGCCCGAGTTGCCTTTTTGTCCCCCTGCGGAGCTCTTTCCCTGGTCTTGGCTGTCCTTGCTCCAGTGCAGAGCTGTGAGGTGAAGTAAGCAGGACTGGGATATTCACTGTTCAGCCTGGGACATGTCTTGGAGTGATCATAGATAACTGGGCAGCCACTGGATCAGTCCTCAGTCAGTCCTCTGTCCCATAGAGGAGCAAACCAGCTTTCCTATGCTTCTAACAAGTGGAGCCCAAGATTCCTACACCCCTTCTGTGAGTTTTGCTGGCTCTACAACCACCCAAGTAGGCTTATATTCCCTGGGTGAGATTCCAGTACTAGGGCACCAGATATGTGGTTTGAAAAGCTCACTCTCTAGGGCAGATCTCTGGGTCCTCTCCCAGGGACACAGGTCCTGATCTTATTGATTCTCTTTCCTTCTTACCTGATTCCATGTGGCTCTTTCTTACAGCCTTGTTTGTACAGGAGTCTTGCAGTTTTGAGTTAGTTTTCAGTGAGAATTGTCCCATATATAGGTGTATTTTTATGTGTTTGTTGGAAGAGGCAAGTTCCACCTCTTATACTCTACCATCTTGATTAATTCCCCCCATCTTTTTACTTTTTGGTGGTTTCTTTCAAAATACAAATATTGATGAGGTTAAATTTATCTCTTTTTTTTTTGGGGGGGGGGTGTTGCTTACCCTTTTGGTATCACATCCGAGAAATAGCTGCCTAATCCAAAATCACAAAGATTCACAGCTATGTTTCCTTTTAAGAGTTTCTTAGTTTTAATTTTCATATTTACATTTTTGATCTATTTTCAGTTAATTTTTGTACCTGTAGATTTCCAGTTGTTTCAGTACTATTTGTCTTCAAAAATTAATTGACCATAAATATAAGACTTATTTCTGGAGTTTCAATTCAAATCAACTTATCAATAAGTCTATTTTTATGTAAGTGCCAAATTGTTTTGATTATAGCAGCCTTGTAAGTTTTGAAATAATACTACCATTTAACATTAAATACCATAATACTTATGACTGCCATTTTTAAGTTTATATTTTTCTATAATTAAAAAAATTTTTTAAATTTATTTTTGGCTCTGCTGGGTCTTTGTTTCTGTGCTGGATTTCTCTAGTTGTGGCAGACGGAGTTTACTCTTTAGTTACAGTGCACAGCTTCTCATTGCAGTGGCTTCTCTTGTTGCAGAGCATAGCGCTAGGGCATGCCTGCTTTTTTAGCAGTTGCCTGCATGTGGGCTCAGTAGTTGCAGCTCAGGGCCTCTAGAGCACAGACTCAATAGTTATGGTGCACAGACTTAGTTTCTTCAAGACGTGGGATTTTCCTGGACCAGGGGTTGAACCTGTGTCTCCTGCATTGGCATGCTGATTCTTTACCACTGAGCCATTAGGGAAGCCCAAGTTTGTGTTTTTTAATAATATAATTAGGTGGAATAATTTGATAGTTTCTGTTCTTAGTCACCTTGGTTGAAAGTTGATTTTTTAGTCTCCCTGGCTGAAAACTTGATAGGAGTTTGCAGCCCTTAATTTTTCTAAATGGAGACAGAAGAAAAGTGCCTAGATGGAGACTATAATTCTGAAGAGAAATTGCTGGCTGTGGTCAATAGAAATTCTAGAAAAAATAAAATGTTAGCACTTCAGGTCTGTAATTTATATATTATTTGTTGCTTATTGGATTATAAAAGTTTTAAACTAAATATTTATGGGTTTCCTTTTGGAAACATGTGTAGCATGAAAAGAGAAGCTTTGGATATATATAATATATATATTATATCCATATTTTGTTTAGCTGTACCCAGACAGTTATGCATATGTGCAACTTGATCAGCATGAGATTACTTTCCTTTTTATTAAATCTGAAAGAATATATCTAGATAAATTGGAGTTAGATGTTATTAATAAAAAGCCAGAGTCCTTGTTTGATGATAAAATGGTAATGTATCTCTGTGTGACAAAGAAACAGAGAACAAGAATACTAATTCTCTGAGAATTTATTCTTAAGATGCTGCTGTTTTCTAAGATATGAATGTGAGTAATAAAATATGCAAACAACATATGCACTCACATGCCAGGAATGTGTTTTTTCAAGGTGTAGAACATTGAGTGTGATGTGTGAAGTGCAAATCCAGCTGCTACAATCAGGTATGTGATTCATCATATTTTATAAACATTGTTTTACATATGGGGAAAAATCTCATCTAATAATAGGATCTGTATATTCTTTCCTCCTTTCAATGTTGTTTTCTCTTCCAATTGTATGCCATTTATTTAGTGTATGAACATATATTTATATGAAAAATGTGTTCATTATTCTCATATAATTTATGATGGGATTTAGAGTTGTTTGGTCTGAATAGACACCCCCTCCCATCAGGCTGTAGGTAATAACATATCCTTTGTCTCTTTACAGCAAAAATAGATTAAAAAAATAAAAGTTGTATTGTGCATATAACCAATAAGACCATATACTACAATTAATTGGTTTTGTTTCAAATTCATTGTGTAGGAAATGGTGTAATTACACCGCTCCAGTTGCATTCCTTTCTCTCAACATTGTTGCTGTTTTCCAGTGGATTGTGGTCAATGATATTTCATTTTAAAATCCTGTGCCAAAGGTGGACAGATCTTGAATTACATGTTGTTCTTTAAACCAGCTCATAAACTGTGCTCTGTCACACCAAATATACTGATGCAACATTTATTTACTTTCGTTAATTTGGAAACTGCATGATTTACTAAATTATACACTGGTCATTCAGAGTCATCATATCAGGGGTAGTCAAAGGCCAGATTGAATGGCATGTTTCTGCTCCCAGTTGCCAGTCTTTGTCGAAGTAGAGCATGCAGAGTTGTTTTCAATCTTCATAATGAAGGCCGTCTCCAGGAGGCATTCCTCTAGCTCAGTCTGACCAGAGTGCACCTGTTGCAAGAATTCCCTTCCTTCTAGCCCATTTTGACTCTGCCACTTGTAGATTTATGCACATATTACCAACTTTCACCATCATTCAGAATAGGAGTGTAGCTACCTTGTTACAGGGAGGTAGTAAAAAATGCATTCTGAGCTAATGTTGTAAAAATATCCTATTAGATTTCATTTTAGTATTTTTATTATGTAATTTTGGAGATTCAACTGTTTTTTTTTTTTTTTTTTTTTTAGATAAACACCAATGGCAAACTCAGGTTTTTACTCTGTGCAACTCCATATTCCATAATATAACATACATGTTAGTGGAAGACAGTCTCCAAAAGGTGAACTGACAATAGTCACTGCTTGCTGCCACATTTTAATAGAGGTGTCTAAGGAGATAGACAGAATATTTTAAGCTGAGAGAGGTGAAGATGATTGAATTTTCTTTTTAAATGGAGAGGTTTACACATTATTAGTTTATTTTATAAATCCTACTCTGCAGCCTATACATATTTGCATTGATTTTTGTAGGACAAAAGTGAAATTGATTTATAACCCATCACATTAATGTAATTTATAACATCTTTTTTTTGCACATTAAAGTTTTTCTAAATGATGAGCTCACACTTTTTCACAAGTTTGCCTAAATTTAATTTAATACTGTGGCGAAGAGTAGAAAGAATGGCATCTCAGTGATTCTCTGTTCCTTAGAATATATCATACATTTTTTTTTCCTTTTTTGTTCTGGAGTTCAAGCATCATGTTAGTGATATTAATAGCTAATAGTTTGTAAGTTCTGCCATCTCTTCAGGTGTTTATTTCACTTGAGATGTTTTAATCAAGCACTGTTTTATTTACTTATTTTTTTATCTTCTTCTTCCACTAAAACAGTAAACTCTATATGGGTAGGGACTTATAGTGATCATAAAGGATCTGGCAGATCACAAGATAATGTAAACCATTATCTTGTGGGGAGTGGAGGGGGACAGGGCTTGAAGTGGGGCAATAACCTGATCCTATTTGCATCTTAAAGACAGCCAAAGTTCAGAGCAGGATCATGATGGTCTGGTGGTAGGGGCACATCTGGGGTCAGGGAGAGGACTTAGAAAGCTGATCCAACAAGAAATAATGATGGCCCAATTTAAAATATTGGTAGTAGATTTGAAAGTCATGGACTAATTTAAGCAATATTAAGGAGGTAGAATCTATGGGACTGGGTGATTGAGAGATGTAATTAGTGAGGGAAAGGTAGAGTCTAGAAACATCCTTGGGTTTGTTTTTGTGCAATTGGTGGAATCATGTGTGAAGACAAGCAAATATTTTTTCTAAAATAAAGTGAATTCAACTAGCAGTTTGTGTCTTGTGAAGCACCTGAAGGCTGCCAAGAAGAAATACCCAGTAGGTTATTAGAGGCAGGAATCTAGAACTCAGGAGACAGATATGTGCTGAGGATAATAGGGTTCAAGTTTACCAAGACATAAGTGGCTGTTGGAGCCATAGTTTGGGAGATTTTCCAGTTAAAAAAATCACAAAGAGAATAGGGGACTGTGGGTTGAATCCTGAGAATTGGCAGTTATTCCATAAATAGAGCCCAGGAAGACAAAATGAGTAGCATCCACAGAAGTAGACAAAGAACCAGGTACATAATGTGTCATAAGAAGAACATATCAGAGTGCTTGTGTCTAACAGTGTGTGTGTGTGTGTGTGTGTGTGTGTGCGCGCGTGCTAAGTCACTTCAGTTGTGTCCAACTCTTTGCGACCCTACAGACCGTAGCCTGCCAGCCTCCTCTGTTCATGGGATTCTCCAGGCAAGAATAGAGTGGATTGCCATGCCCTCCTCCAGGGGATTTTCCTGACTCAGGGATTGAACTCGCATCTCTTTTATCTTTTGCGTTGTCTGGAATGTTCTTTACCCCTCATGTCACCTGGGAAGACCCTGTGGGAAACAGAACACAATGATAAAGAGAAAGCAAGGGGGATAAATCTATTTGACAGTTATTGAAATGGCATTTATTGGGGTCTTATTGTGTGAGTGTGGTTTTCAAACTTACCCAGTAAATAAATGCTTACCATCAGCTTTCAAAGTAGTTCATTAAAAAAAAAATCACTGCAAAATTAATTCCTGATCATCTAATAACAGGCTGTGCCTTCTGACTGTTTCCACCTCTTAAAAGACCTTTCCCATGTAGCAAGGGGGAGAAAAAAAAACAGGTAAATGAAGAGCCATCTTTTCAGTATTCAGGTCCAAATGTCTACTTCTCTTAGGGAAACATTCTTTTCCTTGAAGAATAATTTCATTCATTAAGAGAAAAGTAGAAATTTTCATAGTGTTGTCAATCAAAGTAGTTCTCTACTTTTATTTTCAGCAAAGCTAAATCTACTGCATATTGAAATTGTATCTTGATATGCAGAGACCCCAAAAATGAAATGCTGACACACTTAACTGATTTTTTTTTCATTTCACTTTCTTAATGTTGGTTGTGCACATAGGCAGACAGTCATGTGAGATAGTTATGATTATTTGGATGAAAGAAAATATGATATTTTGCATAATATGATGAGAAAATATTAACTGGAAAACTGAAGGAAAACAGAAATTCAATCCTAGTCTTATTTTCTTCTCTTTAGTATGGTACTCTGTGTACAATGCATACCTGTCCATTGTGATGCAATGAAATGCTTTTAAGTTGTATGGTATTTGGAAAGTAAACTCTACTTTAATTTCTTGCCATTCGAATACCTCCTCTACTTAAAATTCTTACTAAAATGATATATTAAAAACAGAAGTAACATATTTATTATTTGCTCTAATCAATGAAACACATAATAAAGTGGTAAATACTCAATATAACAAGAATTTAAATGAAAATACTAAAAAAAGTTTGGATAAACATGTAGAAAGGGCATAACACATTCAAAAACTATAATTTTAAATTATAATTTACAAAGAAAAGTTACTTATTTTATAGATGAGAAAGCTGAGTTGGAAGAAGGAAATTTATTTGACTAAGGTACCTTGACAAGTAAATAGCCTTGAGATTGCATAAGGCCAATTTCATGAAGTCGCACTGTTCCTTTTTCCTTCAGGTGTTATCATTTGTAACACATTCTCTTTGCCAAATGAATTTCATCTCTTTTCTCTAAAAGATGAAAATTTCCCTGAATTTCTTATAAACCTTAATCTGGCCCTCCTAGGTATTTTACAACATTTTAATGTTTCCACATTTACTGGGTGAGTGATTGAGTGTGACTAAAGCAGGCGAGTCTGCTTGACTTCACCTGCACAGGCCTTTCAGTTTTATATTTTATACCATTACTCAAGCAGGAGAGCACCTCTGCTTTCTGCCTATTATTTTCTCCACCTGCACTAAGAGGTAAGGACTGATTTAAATGTTGTTGCCCTTGTATAGCCTTCATTTTTCCTCCTAGTCAGAGAAAGTTAAATCTTTACTGGCTCCACCAGTACCCCTTTTCCAGTCAAGCATAGGCAGAGATGTTGGAAGAATTCCTTGGAATTGCCGTCTGAGGTCAGGTGGCCATTGTTTATGGAGAGGCCACAGAAAGGGGAGTCGGAGGATGTCTTGTTTTACAATACAGCATCCTGGGAAGAGGCCAAAATCAGGCAATGACTCATCAACCCCAGATGGTTAGGCTTTGAGGAATGGTACAAACTAGAGGCTCCAATCGGATCAGAACAAATGGTTTAAAATAGAGGAGAGAGATGGCACCTGAAAAAAGAATCACTGAACCAGAGAAAACTGGACTGTTCTTAGCCTGTCTGCAGACTTGGTGGGGAAGAAGGCAGGCATTAAAGACACTGAACTGGGAAAGACACAAGACCTTTTTTCAGACATCATGTAGTGCTTCTTATACCATTTACATATAGGAGGTAGATAAATTTTTGTCTGATTGAATGTCTTCATAGTTATGTTTTTGTGTATTCTTTGTATCTTTTCTTCACTATAGTATAGTGAAGTATATAGTATAGTATAATGTCTGACATCATAATTGCTAGGTAAATATTTGTTTCATTTATTTAGTAAATGTTGAACCTATTATATATGTAAGTAGGATATATTGACATTTCTAAAGTAGGATATATTGACATTTCTAATTTTATAAATTCACTTAATCATACATTTATTTAAAAGGCCTACTAACTATGTATTGGGAATTATACAAAAAAGCAAAATTAGAGCTAATTTCACCATCTAGAGGATAAAACAAACAGTAAATGGTTGCCTTGGTTGCACTAGGTATGGTGACAGGTATCTGTACAGGGCATTATGGGAGCCCTTCTGGGAGTAGCTATATTCTCAGGGAGTGGTTATGGTTAGAGTCTTTTTAAGCTGAGTGGAGGAATCTGCAGGAGGCTGTCAGGAGAGTCATGGGGCATGAATGCATATAAATGTAGGGGAAATGTTTTAGGAGGGGATTTAGTACTGGGGATTGAGAAAGTAGGAGACAGCAAATGTGAAGAGGACTCAGGTCCTGAAGGCATGGTGTACTAAAGCATTTGAACTTGATTCTTTGTCTTAAGAAGCTCTGAACGATTTATAAAGGAATTCTAAGTGCATTTTGTTTGTTCTTTACTGCTTTATTTTTGACCTAATTTTTAATGTCCTATCCCATATGTGTTTCTAGGAATCTGGTAGGTCTTAGAACATTAAACCATCCAAGAGTTAATGGAGAACTTGATACCATTGTCACAAATATAATCACCAAAGTCACTTATTTAAAGGTTGTGTCTGCATTGGAAACACCATATTCCTATTTAATGACTTCTGGAGCAAATACAAATTTAATGTCAGTTAGGCTTAGGCAACATATGTAGACTGAGACTTTTAGAAAATCTATTAAGGTACAAATAAAACATTATAATTACTTCTCATGCCAAAGCTCTTTTGGAATTGAACATATTGATATTTATTGTGGAGAAAACCAGGCCATAAATTCTAAAAACCCATTTTATTACTTTTTAAATTAACACAGCTAAACTAAAATGAGGCCATGGTTTATAATGACTGGTTAAATTGCAGTGATGTGCTCTTGAACCCAGTAAATTGGAATCATTATGTACAATTCTCACATTATAACAGCATTACTTTATAATACTTAGAGATTTTTATTCTATATCTTGACTTGTAAATGTTTTAAACCAGGACTTTCAACTAATGGATAAGCTTAAATTCACATGTGTCAGTGATGTTGCCATTTATAATTAAGGACAGACTTCAGGGTTTTTATAGCTATCATTTAGTCCTGATATCTAAAGAAAGGTGGAATTGCTCTACTCTTCATTGGTATTCTGCAGATTTTATTCTTCAGGAATTTTTAATGAGCTAGAATTATATAAGAAAATGTGTTATTTATTTTTATTTATTTTAAAAATATTTATTTATTTGGTTCTACCAGGTCTTAAGTTGTGGCATGTGGCATCTAGTTCCCTGACCAGGGAACAAACCTTGGCCCCTTGCAGTGGAAGCACAGAGTCTTAGCCACTGGACCACCAGGGAAGTCCCAGTATATGGTTTTGAATTATGACAGATGGATGTCTAATTAACCCAGAGCAGATAGTTGCCTCTCCCAATCTATTATTTCTTGAAAAGTTTTCAAGAACATAGGTCCCACACTCTCTGAAGTTGATCAATTTAGTGGTTTATTCCCCTAGTATCAGGTTTCCTTCTGATGAGATAACTTTGTTGCTATTGTTCATTTACTCAGTCCTTTCCTACTCTTTGGGACCCCATGGACTGCAGCATGCCAGCCTTCCCTGTCCTTCACTATCTCCCAGAGTTTACTCAAACTCACTTCATTGAGTTGGTGATGCTATCTATCCATCTCATCCTCTGCCACCCCTTCTCCTTTTGCCTTCAATCTTTCCCAGCATCAGAGTCTTTTCCACTGAATCAACTGTTCACATCAAGTGGCCAAAGTATTGGAGCCTCAGCTTTAGCATCAGTCCTTCCAGTGAATATTCAGGGCTGATTTCCATTAGGATTGACTGGTTTGATCTCCTTGCAGTCCAAGGGACTCTCGAGAGTCTTTACCAGCACCACAATTTGAAAGCATCAATTTCTTGGCACTCAAGCTTCTTTATGGACCTAGTATCTCTTAAATTGTGTTCTATAAGGACTTAATATCACAATCCCTGGTGTTTAAATAGATCCCAGGAATAATTTTCCTTTATGTATTTCTGGGATATAAAGTGAGATATTGTTGCTGAAGCTGCTGTAAACACGGAAAAGAATTTCTAATGAATAACTGTATAGAAATTGTATGATCCAATTCAGGTAAAGGAATTAAGAACCTGATGATGAAATTTGCTGATTGTAACCTGTCAGCATAGGAAGTATGATGGTACTTGTAGATCACACTGGGAATACTTCAGACTAAATGTAGAATTCAAAGCACTTTTATAAATTGAAAAAGAGATGGGAAAATTTGATAGTAAATTTCATTGGGGGCACATTCAGGGAAGTACCCTGCAGAATAATAATAAGCTATGAATGTAGAAAATGAGAATGACTCACTATAAGTTTAATAAGTGAAAAGAGATCTAGAGATAATAGTGAACTAAAATTGAAGATGAATTAGTCACTCTTCTTTTTGCATAGAACATGTAGATTAAGTGCTTTGCACAGTTAAAAAGAAAATGAAACAGTATAATGCTGCCCTCAGGAGACCAATGAACTAATGAAAAAAATATAAATATGAAAGATCCAAACTATAAAGTATGTATGTTGTTCTCATTCAAACTCAGGGTAATTTTCCTACTGTTGAGTGCCTGTGTGGCTGGTTGAAAAGACCAAATGTTTAATGATTTTGCTCTATTTTATATCAGTACTGATAATAACCCAGTTCACTTTCTGAGCTATCTCCTTGATGTGTGTAACCTGGGAAAATGTGGGTCATTAAATCATTAGAAGCACTTGAATCTAGAGGATTATGTGCTACAATATGCTACTTGAATTTTTTTGGCTTAAATTATTCCAGCATTTTAAAAGAAATCAGGCCTACTTTCTGTTTGGTTTTCAGAATTGATATCTTACCTTAGAAATGATATCCATCATTCATGTAGTCACCCAAGTTTAAACTTAATTTTTGGCCACTACCCATGCCACCTTATCAGCATATTCAGTCTGTTACTTAAAATTTTAATTTTAGAATTGGAGAGGAACCTTAGAATTCATGTAGTTCAGTTATTGTCTGAAATATGCATACCCTTTATGAGATTTCTGGTAAATATCCAGTGTGTTTTTCTAATATCTAGAATGACAGATAACTTTTGAAGTCCTTTTAAATCTTCCTTCTTTCACATATATATATGTATACGTATATACACACATACATATATATATATATGGTGATGGTTTAGTCACTCAGTCCTCTCTGACTCTTGGGACCCCATGGGCTGCAACCTGCTAGGCTCCTCTGTTTATGGAATTTCCCAGGCAAGAATAGTGGAGTGGTTGTCATTTCCTTCTCCAGGAATATAATATAGTAATTTACATGTAAATTTTATATATATATATATATACCTTTAGCTTTTAACCTGGTTTGATCATTATCATGATTGGATGTCTTCAAATAACCTCCTAACTGATCTTTCTACTCTAGTTTTTATCTTTCCTAGAATATCTTCACACCACTGTTTCAATAAAACTCCTAAAACACTTTGATCACATTGTTACCTTGATTCAGAAACCTTCAGTAATTCCCTGTAGCCTTCAGGATAAAGTCGGAACTCATTAACTTGAAATAATCTAACTCAACATATGTTTCAGGGTTTAACCTCACCTTTTTCAGCTTTCCCAGCCTATCTTTTGAGCTTAGTTGGTATGCTTACTCTCTCTTGCTGAAATTATATTGTTCTTGTTCCAGTGCTATTGCTGATGCTGTTTTTCTTAATATGTCCTTGTTCACTACTACCTTCCTGTTATTTAAGTGTTAACTATATTTTAAGACCCAAGCTGACCTTGGAGAGACAGCAGTGAGTAGTGTTAAAGCAGGATCTTAGTTCCCTGCCTAGGAAGTGAATCTGGGAAACCTGCAGGAAAACCAGGAATCCTGGCCACTAGACCACCAGGGGCTAGATGCTGTAAGCAAAGCTGCCCTGGTTCTTGCCCCCATGGAAAACAAAAATATTTCAAGCAGGCAAAAACTATAAAAACAGGTATATTTATTATTAGCACAACATAACATGTGGAAGAGCGTGCAGAGATACAGTTTGTTTAGACAGAAGTGAAACAGGAATATACACCCAGAGGGAGGGTATAGGTGAACTCTTCGTTGCAGAGAAGCTCAACAAAGAGGCAGTTAAACCATTTATATAGGGTCTTTTTGGGTCGTTGTTCACCTCTGGTCAATTATCTCACTTTTTCTCTCACAACTGATCTATGTTTGGGCCCTCATCAATATGTGTCTGGGGCTTCACTCATAGTTCAGTTGGTAAAGAATCTGCCTGCAATGTAGGAGACCCAGGTTCGATTCCTGAGTCGGGAAGATCCTCTGGAGAAGGAAATGGCAACCCACTCCAGTATTCCTGCCTGGAGAATCCCGTGGACAGAGGAGCCTGGCAGGCCACAGTCCATGGGATCCCAAGAGTCAGACACAACTTAGCGACTAAACCACCACCACCACCACCAGTATGTATGCACATCTTTTTTCAAGATGGATTCCAGTGTAAAGGCCTATGGGAAGTTGATACCACCTATTATGGGGTGGCATCCCCTCCCTTGCTGACCCCCAAGGAGTCTTCTTGTGCATATACAGTCAGGGAGGTTTCCTTGACCTCAGGAGTGATTGATGATATTGTCTTATCTCTTTACTCCAGTAAAGCTTAGCTCCTGCCATTAACTTTGTCCTTGAAGTATCTAGGGATAACAGAGCTACAATTTACTCCACTTGATAAACTCCAGTTGTTCATTTCAGGGACTCATCTACCTCCTACCTCAAAGGCAATCCTCTCTTGCATAACTCACTCTGCACCATGGCTGGAACACTGGTGTTTTCTTTTCTGAACTCCTAAGGGTACTCATGTTCATCCTCATTCATTTGGTGCTTACTTATGAACTAGCTTGGCACAGTTCTCATATTGTTATATTGAACTGCAATCTCTCTTTTGTATTGATGTTTTAATTCATTTTCACATTTTAAAGCTTGAGAATTTTCCAGGTTTACTTTATGAGTTGATATGTAGAACATATGGCTTTCTAACTGTATTCCACCAAATCTTAGGGACTCCTGAAAATATGACTGGGGATGGAAAGAGAGTAGACTGGAACTTGCAGTTCCCCAGCAGCTTCTACCCAAACATGTCTGCTTTGATCTGGTTTTATACCAAACCTCTGTATTTGATTACTTTTGAGGAAAGCATTGAGACTATAATTACTTGAAAACAGTAGATGAGATTTCCCAGAAAACTTGGAGAGCAACTCACACTTGGAGTAGGAACATGGATTTTATATCCAATTTTGACTCCTCATTGTTCTCTGTTTTAGTTTCCTTATTTTAAAAATTACAAGGTCAATATATTTTACTTTATGTCTCTTAACACTGTAGAAGTCTCTGATGCTAAGAAATTTAGCAAGAGTGTTGGAGTGGGCTGCCATTTCCTTCTCCAGGGGATCTTCCCAGCCCAGAGATTGAACCTGGATTTCCTGCATTGCGGACAGATGCTTTACCACTTGAGCCACCGGGGAAGCCCATTAAAATATAGTGACATTTAATTTTCTCTTTCTAAAAATATTTATGGAAAGTATTTATTTATTTAGCCAGTTCTATTATGAAGTTGCTTGTAGGTTTTAGCTGCTGTTATGGCCAGAATGTTCTTCATATGGCATATTAACTACATGATAATTAAATATGAGAAAGGCAAATTCTTTTTCACTCTTTCCTTTTGATCAGAACATTATGTATGGCATTCATGTACCTTTTGCTCTTTGGTACTACTTGCAAACTCTTCATTAGCATCACACCGGAAATCACTGTGTAAACATTAAAACCTTAAGAACATTGTCTTCCAAAACCACTGAATTTAAAAAGAAGATGAGTGTTGGGTGTAAAAGCAATTTTAAAAACATAAAGGATAAATTATCTAAACTTATGGAAAGCCATTCCTTACATTAATCTTTTTTGCAATACCCCTTTCAAAGTAGGAGGCCACCATAAAGATAGGTAACAGATGTAAGGCAGAGGAAAGATAACTTAATCTTTCTTGTTTTGCTTGTCCTTAACTCATACCTACAAAGTTACAAATATGTAAGGATGCCAAGAGTTAGCACCAACAGAGAAGTGGAAACATTGAAATTTACCTAGTTTGAGGTCTGCTAGGAAATTACCTAACAGAGACATTACTTTGCCAACAAAGTTCCATATTCTCAAAGCTATGGGTTTTCCAGTAGTCACATATGGATGTGATGGTTAGACCATAAAGAAAACTGAGTGCCAAAGAATTGATGCTTTTGAACTGTGGTGTTGGAGAAGACTCTTGAGAGTCCCTTGGACAGTAAGGAGATCAAACCAGTCAATCCTAAAGGAAATCAATCCTGAATATTCATTGGAAGGACTGATGCTGAAGCTGAAACTCCAATACTTTGGCCATCTGATGCGAAGAGCTGACTCATTTGAAAAGACCCTGATGATGGGAAAGATTGAAGGCAGGAGGAGAAGGGGACAACAGAGGATGAGATGGTTGGATTGCATCATCCCTCGATGGACATGAGTTTGAGCAAGCTCTGGGAGTTGGTGATGGGCAGGGCGGCCTGGTGTGCTGCAGCCCATGGGGTTACAAAGCCAAACATGACTGAATGATTGAACTGAACTGAGGAAATTACACTTAACTTATCAGCTATGGTGAAACTGATCAAAGCCTGCACTCTGCAGATATTGGCACTCGGTTCAATAGATTTCAGTGATAAACCAAAGTCTGCAGATAAAGGACTGTTTCCAAGAAGTTAAGGATAGAACCAAGATTTTTCTACTTCTTGTTTTAAACACTTGTCTTGAGAAATGAAACAGAAAGCCATTAAAAATGTGAAAAGATATTAATACTAGAATTGAAAGTCTTTTATGCATCACAGTTGCATTTGGTGCTTATAGTTGTCATGAACAGTAGTACCTGGCACGTATCAAAAGATAAGGCAGGTGTTTCCATGTTGATAGTACTATGAGACATTGGTGTATGAGCTTCTGCAGCTGGTTCTGGCATTGTTAACAGCAACATCCAGTCAGGAATTTTTGGATGTCCTTTAAGTAGTGAAGATCCCCTTCAAGTTCTAAGAGATAAGCTCTGGTGCTCACTGTTTGCACTTTCTCCTCAAGCAAGTCTCTCTCATTTAAGAAGAGAATTATGATGACATTGCTGAAGACCTGGATATTGATAATCATGTTTCAGAAGCACTCAGAAATTATATAAGGATTTGGTGATCTACCTTCCATACCATCTGGTCAGATTCTCTTGAGGCAATAAGGAAGCACTGATGTCATATTCTGGAAGGAAGCATGAAAAAACCAACATTTCCTTTTTGATCTTTGATTACCTACATTTTGAAAGGAACATAGTAAGTTTCAGTGTTATACTTAGAAATATTTTGTTAGATATTCTGCAAAGCAAAATATCTTCTTATGATGGAAAGACCTTAGCTCTTTGAGTTTATCTGTTCTCAAGGAAATAGTTTTACTGATTCATCCAGTTGAAATTCCCATGCCTGTCATGTGCCTCCATCTGCCTCCTGTGCCCTCATAGCAGAAAAATATTGGAAAAACAAAACAAAAACCTGGCATTGTCATCATTCTCTGGGCTGTCATGGGTGACTGAGGTTGTTAACTGCCATCATCTTGTCTCTATTGAGCTGGTTTGAGTCATTTCCCCAAGGAATATGGAGCGTCGCTTGAAATCCTACAAGCACTATCGTACCTTTGGCCATGTGACTGGAGAGAGTGGGGTGGAATGCCTCACCAGCCTGTGGATGATCCAGTCAGCTCCAGGAAGATGGCTCTGCTGCTCTGGTTTGCTCCCAGACGTCCATTTCTCATGAACTGCTTCAGGTCAGTCTGACTTTTCCTGGGACCGGCATTGTCAGTCTCCTTAGACTTCTGGTGCTGCCTGGCTTGCCTCCCATCACCACGCAGTGAGTAAGTGTACTGAGAGCCTGGAGAGAATGAAAGGAAGTCCTGAGGCTTTGTTTTTCACTCTCAAGAGTATTAACCACTGCATAGTGTCTCCTTGGAGTGTAGTTTTGGAGGAAAAGATCTGAACTTGAATCCTGGGTCTACAAATGAGGAATCCTGGCTAAATTGCTTCATATTGTTGAATCTCAGTTTCTTCATTTCCAGAATAAGGATAGTAATAACTGTCTCTTAAGGTTGCTATGAACAGCACATGTGAGCATTGGTCTAAAATGGTTAGCTCAGTGCTTGGCACTTAGGTATCTGGACTATGTTACCTCCTTTCTCTTCTCTGTATTTATCTTTTTTTTTTTTTTTTAGGACTTATTTATGAATGACTTTGGGAATTTTTTTTCTCAATAATCAAACATTTAAAAGATGAGAGTTTGTCACTATTCAGGTTCTGAAAACATTTATCAATGAGATTAAAAATTTGTTAGTAATGGTGATTTCAATTCAGTAAAATTGCTAATTAAGATATCTACATACATAGTTCTATTTGCTTTGTTAAAAATATCAACCACATTTTTCTGGGTTTGGGAGGAGGAGAATTAAATAGAAGGAAGTAAAGGGGATTGTATGGGAGATGAACATTTTCTCTATTTTTTATTGTTTTATTTTAGGTGGTAGCTACAGAAGTATATAAAAATTTTAAAACTAAATATGTTAAAAGTATCTGTGATTTATATTAGTTAGCAAACATAAGAAGCACCCACATTACTTTAAAAAAGGTATATCTTTTATTTTAGTTTAATTGCATCTGGGAAGAGCCTAGAACAAGAATTTCATCATTTTGTTAGTCAAGGTTCATATATTTATGTGTTGTTCATAAGACCAGGTATTAGTATATCTGAGATTAAATTTATGGGGTGTGCATGCTCATTGATAGATGATATCATTCATTTTTAGTGTTTGCTTTTCTCTTATTCTTGAAGCCACAGCTTCACTAGGTATTGAGCCTGTCATAAAATATGTGGGTCAGTTATTTATAGAGTCTAAATTAAAAGCCTTATGAATTTACACATGGTATTAAAATAAATTAGAGTCATTCATAAATGGAAAAGTTCAGAGATTGCCTTGGTTTCTTAAATGATGTTATTTGTTATGCATCATTTAGGAAAAAAATGTCTACTAAAAACATGAAACGTGACTTCCACTTTAACTTAATTTTACTTAAGTTTACTCATTTGAGAATATGAGTATGCCAGTTTGTAGTCAAGTTCTTCTTGTTGGTTTTACATTTTAAGGTTTCTTTGAGTTCATTATTTTCCTTTGATCTTAGGGCATATCAAATATTCCTATGAGAACCATAGTTCACATGCTTAAGGCATGTGTTTTACATAGCATTAAGATAGTATGGTCACCTGTAAGTTCTTATAATTTGACTCCATTGTAGAATTGTTGTTTAACACCCCTAGGTACTTTCAGAATGTTTAATGCTGCCTTCATTCTTTGAAGCAATGTTGCATTTTTTAGTTTAATTTCACTAATTTGTTTTTAGATAAAAATTTCCATTACTCTATTAAATGATATTTAATGACATCAAAATGTAGTTAATAATTTAGATAAGATGTCTTTATTTAGCTGAGTTTTGTGAAAATATAGATTCATATCAAAGACATACCTTTCATTTAGAAATGTTATTTAAGGTTATTTTGCAATGATATATCAAGGTACTGGTTACGTTTGTCTTTTCAAGCTATAGGAAAACTATTACAAATTATTTCAAGCTTGAAAAATTATTAAAAAAATCATGTAATATTTTTGATTAGTAAAAGAAGTACCTTCATCCTTTCTAAATCATTTTTTGTAGATAATCTAAAATTTAATTTGCAATATTAATTACATTGGTGCTTTAGCATAACACTATTCCCCCCGTGATTTTGAAATCCAACTAGGTCAGGTGTATAAAGGTAAGTGGTATTTTAAGATGTTACCAATTTAATAGTGTTGGCACTCTGCATGTGTTTATGACAGTTTTGCTTCGTGCAGTCACTCAGAACTGAATACGTTTGCTGTTCTAAAAATGAGAGAGTCTATGTTTAATTCAGCCCCTACGTTTAAGAAGGTGATATTGTGTCCTTTTTATCTGATACTTTAATATAAATAACATTTTATAAATTCATTTGGTAAATGTAAGTGGAAAATGTTTGAATAGATTATTTAAATGATGCTTTAGTAAACTAATGTCATCACTGCCTTTAATCAGGAGTGGTTATTGAGGTATAAATAGCTGCCCTGTGGAAATCCTTACCTGTATTAGTGGGCCTAGACAGCCCAACAGCTGAATGAAAATTGTAAATAAGTGAAGAATACTCCAGCACTCAGTAGCTCCATAAATATTTCATTATTATTTTGCTTTTTAACTTTCCTATTTCGATATTTTTGCCTTTTTTTCTATTAGACCATCTGTCTTTTTCTTGTTAGTATATGGGCTTCATTGTAATTTCAAGATAATATTCCTTTGTCGGTTGCATAAAGTTTATATGTTTTCTGTTATTTTTTTTATTTAATGGGGCCTTTTGACACCACTATAATTTATCATTATTTTAACTTGCATTTTTTGGATTTCTTTTTTAGTGGAGGGCATCTTTTTTAAGAATTCTAATCTTAAAGACAGAAAAATATTTTCCAATGTTTTCTTTTTAGTTTAATTTTTTTCATTTTATATTCAGATCTATCATTTTTCTGGAAAATATTTTTACTCTATGCGTCAGGTACAAATCTAATGATGTTTTTCATAGTGTGGTTAAATGACCAGTTGTCCCAGTAGCATCTGTAGTCTGTGTTTTCAAGCTCACCTGCCATAAACCCTCTGTCCACAGTGACTTCCCATATAGCACAGATCTGTTTGTAGACTCTCTGTTCTGCCCTGGTTTTTTGGACAATCTCCAAGTCAGTACATTCTATTTTAATTGCTAGGTTATATTAACTCTTAATACCTACCCAGATAAGAATTGTATCTAATCTTCCAAGTGGTATGTATTTTCTTTCAGTCTTTTTGTGATTTAGATATGTCTTCTGTAATATGGTATGTATCTATGCATTTAAGAGCGACACTGATTATCTCTGCTTTTTTGGCATAATCTTTTTTTATTCAGACGTTAAAGTGTCTGCCTACAATGCGGGAGACCCAGGTTTGATCCCTGGGTCGGGAAGATCCTCTGGAGAAGGAAATGGCAACCCACTCCAGTACTCTTGCCTGGAAAATCCCATGAACAGAGGAGCATGGTAGGCTACAGTCCATGGGGTTGCAAAGAGTTGGACACGACTGAACGAGTTCACTTTCACTTTTTTTAAATTTTTTAAATTTTATATTGGAGTATAGTTGAGCTGTTAAGTTGAGTAACAATGTTGTGTTAGTTTTGGGTGTACAGCAGAGTGATTTGATTATATATATACATGTATCTATTCTTTTTCCTTAAATTTTTACAGAATATTTAGCAGAATATTTACCTACTGTGCTATACAATAGGTACTTATTGGTTCTCTATTTTAAATATAGTGGTGTGTATGTCAATCACAACTTTCACTTTTTATCTCTGCTTTTTAATAATTATTGTAGCCCACGTTCATTTTATTTGGGTCTCCTGTCATGTTTGACATCACTACTAATATTATTTGTTGTACTTTACTTTGATTCTGGTTTTTTTGTGGTTGTTGTTGTTCCTTACATTTTATCATCTTCTTAGGATTCTCTTCATTTTGTAATCAGGTACAAGGCCAGGTTGGAAACCATATGTAATAATGCTGGTATGTCTTGAGGCCATGGATTTCCCTCTTGGTGACAGAAGTTCACTGTTCTTTCCAAGGCCTCATTAAAGATTTAATCCTTTGTCTAAAGGTGCCTATAGTGCTTATGAAACATCTGAACTCCTCCACCAGTGTGGGTCAGTTTTTCTATAATTTTTCTTCAGTCCTCTCTTTGTCATCAAATTAAATGTTTGATTTGCTTTGACTTTTAAAATAGAAACCTGTTTGTTTGGGGATGAAATCAGGACAGTATGGTTTAACTTCCAAATCTCGGATGTTCTTTATCACAAAAGAAGGATATTTCTTCTGAGCAGAGTTCCTACAAGCTTGTGAGCCATCCGACACAGAACACAAAGAATTTAATGGCAAATGCTCTGCTCTTATGTGTTACTACAGATATTGCCATTAACACAGGAAAGGCACAAGTAGGTTTGAACTATACCTGTGGTCAAGAGAGGCCCATTATAGCTATCCCATCTCAGGTTGAGATTTTGCTTCTTGATGTCAAAGATGGAGAAATTTCATATCATATGATATCCCTTATATGCAGAATCTAAAAAGAAATTATACAAGTTAACTTACATACCAACCAGTCTATTCTGAAGGAGATCCGCCCTGGGATTTCTTTGGAAGGAATGATACTAAAGCTGAAACTCCAGTACTTTGGCCGCCTCATGCAAAGAGTTGACTCATTGGAAAAGACTCTGATTCTGGGAGGAATTGGGGGCAGGAGGAGAAGGGGACGACAGAGGATGAGATGGCTGGATGGCATCACTGACTCGATGGATGTGAATCTGAGTGAACTCCGGGAGTTGGTGATGGACAGGGAGGCTTGGCGTGCTGCGATTCATAGGGTCTCAAAGAATCGGACATGACTGAGCGACTGAACTGAACTGAACTGAACTTACATACAACACAGAAACAGACTCACAGAGAATGAACTTATGGTTACTGGTCAGGGAAAGAATGAGGGGAAGGGATGGGTGATTAGGGAGTTTGGGATGGACATGTACACACTGCTGTATTTAAAATGGATAACCACCAAAGACTTACTGTATAGCCCATGCAACTCTGCTCAATATTATGTGGCAGCCTGGATGGGAGGGAGTTTGGGGAAAATAGATGCATGCATATGTTGGCTCAGTTGCTTTGCTGTTTACCTGAAACTGTTCAAACATTTTTACTTGGCTATACTCCAATATAATATAAAAAGCAAAACAAAAAGATGGAGAAAATAGAAACCCACCAGTCACTCTGCACCTTTTTAGAGACATTCATGAAATATCTTTATCTTATCTTTGGTTTTAGCAAATCCCAAATTCTTGAGCATGGGGTCACAAAGAGTCAGATATGACTGAGTGACTGAACTGAAATTCCAGTGTTATGCCTGACTCCCAGGCATCATTAAATAAATGTGTTTTGGAAAAGTAAAAAGGATGTGGGATGGAATGCTGACAAGAAGATATCTAAGTGACAAAAATTAGGCAGAAATGAAAAATAGTTTCACCCTCTCACCTCTAGAGGGAGAAAAATACCACTATGATAATGGAGTTTTATATACAACGACTTTGGCATTTTCCCAGGGATGTGAATTTTAGGAACATACAACTAATCTAATTTTTGGCTGCTGTTCCTCTCAGAGAAGAAACTGATTTATTACAGTTTATAACTGATGTTTTGATTTGCAGGGATGCCAGAGGGATTGAATACTGGCAGCTGTGAAATATCTTTCCATACCAGTTTGTGAGAATCCTAGCGGACAGTGAGTTTAGCAATAATTTTAGTATTTCAAGAAAACTAGTGGCAATGTACCTTTATATAGCATACAGATGAGAATCAACTGAAGTGATTGTCTTCTTTGTGCTTGCATGAAATTTTATAAGGGCGGCATGTGTGCGGGTGTGCTCAGTCGCTTCAGTCGTGTCCAACTCTTTGTGACCTGCTAGACCGTAGTCAGGCTTCTCTGTTGGTGGGATTCTCCGACAAGAACACGAGAGTAAGTTGCCATGCCCTCCTTCAGGGGTTCTTCCCAAACCAGGGATCGAACCAGCATCTCCTACGTCTCCTGCATCGGCAGGTGAGTTCCTTACCACTAGTGCCACCTGGGAAGCCCATGATTAAGGTTAGAGATCATGAGTTGGAGAAATAATCCAGGATTATGTGGGTGGGTCCAGTCTAATCACATGAGTTCTTAAAAGTAGAGAAGGTTGTCTAAAGAGAGAAATGTAATGACAGAAGAAAGTCAAAGAGATACAATGTGAAATGGACTCCATCTGCCAGTTCTGGCTTAGAAAATGAGAAAAGGAGCTATGAGCCAGGGAATGCAGTGGCATTTGAAACTGGAGATGGCCCGCAGCTGATTGCCATCAAGAAACCACAGACAGTTCTACAACCTCTAGTAACTAGATTCAGGTAACAACCCCAATGGACAAAGATGCACATTCTTTTTTATAGCCGCTGAAAAGGATGCAACTCTGCTGACATCTTGATTTTTGTCTGTTGAGACTCATTTTGGTATTCTGACCTACAGTACTTTAAGATTATAAATTTGTGTTTGCTTGACACACTCAATTTGTAGTAATCTGTTAGAGCAGTAATAGAAAATTAATACAAAAGGTGACTGATTTTCCCCTTTAAAATGGTCATGGATACAAAGGAGAGATCTAATACAATTTTTGAAGATGACTCATTCTTAAATATAACGTTTTTCTTATGTGAAAAAAACCCACATGTTGGCTAATTTGTGTAATCTGAAATACATAATATTTTCTTAAGAGTGTTTTTTCTGATGAATGGGTAGTATTAATATGTAAGTATGAGGAAAAAAATCAGAAACCTCCATTGAAATAAAATTCCTTCATGGCTTTGAGTTTTGATGCCAAGTGATTTGATTTTCCCACAGTATTCACTTTTGTGTCAAAAAGTAACTTTTTGATAGGCCCTCTGAAAAGCAAACTGCTATTAGGATTGCCCCAAATTATTCCATAGGTCAGTGTGTCTTGGTTAAACTTTCATGTGTAAATTAAATCCCTGCATAATCTTGTTTTTAAATATTCCTCATGGAGATGTACCTCAGAGAAGGATCACACATACAACGCTGTGTTATTTTTAACTTCCTGTCAGTGGAGACAAATCCAGAAAGAGAAACCTTAGTTTTTGCTATGACTTTGATTTTGCTAGATTTCAGAGTTTCTAATTTTTCTCAGGGATAGAAAAGACAAAGAGAAGTGAAAGTCTGTAAGTTGACGAATCCTTTGCCATTTCCCATTTTTTCACCTGAGAGTGATTAGCCGTATCTGTACAGAAACATCTTACTTATTCATGAGCATATTCAGGATAGTTTTATGGTGTAGAACACTTCTTTGTTTCAGTAATAGAAATGGCAGATGGAAAATGGAATTGAAGGTATGTGTATGAAACTGAAAAGAAACCAGGGGAGTAATCAATTTTATCGTTTACTAAATCATTCTTCTGGCAAAAAAAAAAAAAAATACAGTGATTCAAATGGATTTATCTTATTCCAAATGATATACAAATTAACTTTCACACTTTGTTTCTTCCACATCTAACTAGGTATGTTGCTACAATTTAGAGAATTACAGATGGTATGGTTTCTCTACTTTAGTGAGAAATTACAGAATTAAAAAAAATAATCATCATGAAGATATATAGCCAAATGTGTCAACATGATAACCAAATTAAGAGGAATAATATAGCCAGACTATAAGCAAACTTGGTAACCTATGTTGTGACTTAGGAATGGTTAAGAGTGTTGACTGAGCCTGCTTGCCTGCTACTGGCTACTTCATTTTGGGAAATGTTTTAATCTTTAGAATATCTTAGTCTTCTCATGTATAAAATTGGGATTATAATTATACTTAGCTTTGTGATGGCCTTAACTGTGTTAACATGTAAAGTAGTTAAAACATTGCAGACTTGGGATAAATGCTGAACAAATATTTACTATGATTATTTTAATGTTGAATTATAAACATTTTTAAGCATATACAAAATAAAGTTGCTTATATGACTAGCTTCTTTCTTTTTTGTAATAAACTGTCATATAGTCCTTTCCTGGGTGCTGCTGCTGCTAAGTCACTTCAGTCATGTCCAACTCTGTGCGACCCCATAGACGGCAGGGATTCTCCAGGTGAAAACACTGGAGTGGGTTGCCATTTCCTTCTCCAGTGCATGAAAGTGAAAAGTGAAAGTGAAGTCACTCAGTCGTGTCTGACTCCTAGTGACCAGTAATACAAATGTTGCCAGTTTTAAAATGTGACTCTTTTGTGTATCTTGGTTTTTTTCTGAATGATATATACAGCATATCATTTTACCCCTACATGCTATCATATACATTTCTTGAAAATATGAAATATGGGCTTTAAAAGGACATAACCATGATGTCATTGCCCCATCTAGCAAAATGTAAATTTATTGGTTGTAGCTAATATTAAGGTCAAAATTAAGTGTTCCAGTTTGCTTGAAAAATATATTTTCATAGTTATTTGTTTGATCAGAATCCAAATAAATTCCATGGATTGTATCTGTGGTCATGTCTCGTAGGCTATTCTTCCTTTCTCTCTCACTCTCCTTCTCTCTCTTTTAAAGGTCAGGTTTATTAGATGTAATTTGTACTCAGGAAATTTTGCTTCATTTAGGTGTGCCTTCCTATGGATTTTGACAAATCTATCTGTATAACCACCAGTATAATCAAGAAGGTCTGTCATGCTCCTTTTAATCTATTCCCTCCCTGTTATCATAGTTCCTTGGAGCAAATGATATTTTTATCTATCCCCACAGTTTTTTCTTTTCCAGAATAGCCTATGAGTTGATCATGCAGTGTATAACCTTTTGAGTCTAGCTCCTTTCACTTAGCATAATTACTCTGCAATTGGTCATGTTGTTCCCTTTCTCAGTGCTAAGTTGCTTCAGTCCTGTCTGACTCTTTGCAACTCTATGGACCATAGCCCACCAGGCTTCTCTGTCCATGGGATTCTCCAGGCAAGAGTACTGGAGTGGGTTGCTACTTCCTTCTCTATCCCTTATTCAGTAGCTGTTCTTTTTCCATTGCTGAGCATTATTCCATCATATGGATAATGGGTGTTGCCACAGTTTATTTATCCAGTCATAAGTTGATAGACATTTAGAATGTTTTGTCATTTGGATTATTTTGGGTGATCATGAATAAGTCTTAATATAAACATTTGCAATAGGTTTTGTGTGTATATGTGTCTTTTCTGGGGGCTTCCCTAGTGGCTCAGCAATAAGGAATCCATCCACTTGCAGTGCAGGAGCCACTGGAGACACAGGTTCCATCCCTGGGTTGGGAAGATCCCCTGGAAGAGGGCATGGCAACCTACTCCAGTATTCTTGCCTGGGGAATCTCATGGACAGAGGAGCCTGGTGGGCTACAGTCCATAGGGTCTCAGAGTCAGACACAACTGAAGTGCCTTAGCACAAATACACACGTCTTTTTTTTGCAGGAAACACCTAGGAGTATTTACCTAGGTTTGCTGGGTCACATGGTAAGTATATGTTTAACGTTATTCAACATCACAAACTATTTTCCAGAATGGCTGCACCATTTTGTATTTCCCAAAGCAATGTATAAAAGTTCTGGTTGCCCTACATCTTAGTCACAATTGTTATTTTCAGTATTTTATGTTATTATTTAACCATTCAGAAAGGTATACAGAGATGCCTTAACAACAGCAACTGCTGAGGACCTTGAGAATCTTTAAATGTGCCCTTTATTCTGACCCTTCTTTTAGTCAAGACTGGCCTCTCTCCCACATATTTATTTTATTAATTTTACTGTTTGGTTGAGGAAACTGAAAACCTTTTTTTCTTCATTTTGTTATTTAATTTGATCCTCCTACTTCATCTTTCTTATAAGCAGAAAAGCAGCTTATAAAACTCGATTAGGTTTCAATTTTTTTTTTCTTATGAAATGCTTCATAGGCCATTTGTTTCATATTGTATCACTTCTGGAGGCATATAACATATGATTGACAACGTATGATTGGTTCAGATGCTGCCTGTGTCACCCTTCATCTAAAATTTCCCATCACTGTCCATCTAATCGTTTCATTCATTTACCTTTTCCTGAATCAGTTATTTTGTTAGGTGTTACAAGATAATTATGTATGCTAATGTTCTCCTTTGTCTGTATTTATCAGTTGATTTTCTTCTGTAAATGAAGATTTTTCCTCACTTACTAGGGCTACCCAGGTACCCTAGAGTTTATATGGAAAAGCTGGAATTGATAACTTTTAGAGGAAGGAGTTTCTTGAAATTTCTAATGATAATTAATGGGTGGTGGTAGTGGTGGGGGTGTATTTTTTTTCCTCTTTCCTGTCACCTTTATTATTGCATGTCATTATGAATCCATGAGTTTTTTATATAATGTGTTTCAGTTAATGTCAGTGATTCTTGCTTATTTCAAATTCAGGCATATTAATATAATAAAAAAGAAAAGAAAAGTGTAAAAGTATGTAGAGTTTTATATGTATTTGCATCTGGTTTCTGGACTTTTTTTAAATGGTTATTTGGTCTGTATGTATAATGCATGTAGTGATCTCACCTTCATGAAATTGTCTAGCTCCAGAAGAAGAAAGCCAATCTGGTAGTATTTCATGGGGATCAATATAAATTAGGAAGAATTGACATTGTTATAATACTGGATATTTCTATCCAAGAATAGATCATTTCTTTCTGTTCTTTAAAGTTTGTTTTTTGATCTTTAAGGAGTGTTTAAATATTTTTCTTATGTAAGTAAAATGTTCACATTTCCAAGTAGTTTGTTTTTTTATTGCTATGTAAGTCATGACTTTTATTCCATGAGATTTTTAAAGTGTTTGTCTTTTAAGAGTATTTTTGTTTGTATGTATGAAGGCTAAAGGATGAGGTCATCGAGGTTTTGTATTCATTATGTCAGCAAGTCTGGAAGATTCAGCATTGGCCACACTGGAAAAGGTCATGAAGGCTAAAGGATGAGGTCATCGAGGTTTTGTATTCATTATGTCAGCAAGTCTGGAAGATCCAGCATTGGCCACACTGGAAAAGGTCTTTCCTCATCCCAATTCCCTAAAAAGTTTGTACCAAAAATGTGCTAACCACTGGGCAGCTGCACTCCACTCCCATGCTAGTAAGGTCATGCTTAAAATCTTGCTTGCAGGGCTTCAGCATTATGTGAACCAAGAACTTCCAGATGTCCAAGCTGGATTTAGAAAAGGAATCAGAACTAAATGTCAAGTTGCCAACATTTGCTGGATTATAAAGAAAGTGAGGGAATTTCAGAAAAATCACCTATCTTTGTTTTGTCAAATTCGCTAAAGCCTTTGATTGTGTGAATCATAGAGACGGAATACCAGACCATCTTACCTGTCTCCTGAGAAACCCATATGTGGGTCAAGAAGCAGCAGTTAGAACACTGTATGAAACAATTGATGGGTTCAAGATCAAGAAAGGAGCATGACAGGGCTGTCTGCTGTCACCCTGTTTGTTTAACCTGTATTCTGAGTATATCATGAAAAATGCCAGGCTGGATGAGTTACAAGCTGGAATCAAGATAGGCAGGAGAAACATCAACAACCTCAGATATGTGGATGATACTACTCTAATGGCAGAAAGTGAATAGGAACTAAAGAGCCTTTTGATGAGGGTGAAGGAGGAGAGTGAAAGAGCCAACTTAAGAGTAAAAAATATTAAAAGAAAAATTAAAATCATGTCATCCACCCCATTACTGCATGCCAAAACAGTGGAAGTAGTGACAGCTTTCCTCTTCTTAGGCTTTAAAATCACTGCAGATAGTGACTGCAGCCATAAAATCAGAAGACAGTTGCTTCTTGGCAAGAAAGTGATGACAAACCTAGACAGTGTGTTGAAAAGCAGAGATTATTCTGTTGACAAAGGATAGTCCAGGCTATGGTCTTCCCAGTGGTCTCGTAGTGTTGTGAGAGCTGAACTGTAAAGAAGGCAGAATGCCAAAGAATTAAAACATTTAAACTGTAGTGCTGAAGAAGACTCCTGAAAGTCCCTTGGACAGCAAGGAGATCAAACCAGTCAATCTTAAGGGAGATCAACCCTGAATATTCACTGGAAGGACTGATGCTGAAGTTGAAGCTACAGTATTTTGGTCATCTGATGGAAAAAGAAGACTCATTAGAAAAGTTCCTGATGCTGGGAAAGATTGAGGGCGGAAGGAGAAGAAGGTGTCAGAGGATGAGATGGCTGGATGGCATCACTGATTCTATATACATGAACTTGGGCAAACAATGGGATATGGTGAGAGACAGGGAGGCCTGGCATGCTGCAGTCCATGGGATCACAAAGAGTCGGACACAAATGGGCAACCAAATGACAGCAACAACATTGAAGGCTATTATTTTCTATATGTTAATTCATAAATTTTCTAATTTACTGGTATTTCTTATTTTGAGGGCTTCCTTGGTGGCTCAGATGGTAAAGAATCTGCCTGCAATGCAGGAGAGCCAGGTTCAATCCCTGGGTCAGGAAGATCCCCTGTAGAAGGGAATGGCAACCCACTCCAGTATTCTTGGTTGGAGAATTGCATGGACAGAGGAGCCTGGAGGGCTACATTCCATGGGGTCACAAAGAGTCAGACACAGCTGAGCGGCTAACACTTTCACTTTTCTTATTCTTTGCAGTAGTTGTTTTATTATTTGGTCTTCAAGATGCTTATTTGTAGTGTGACAGAATCCTGCCTCTTCTTTTCTAATTCCCATGCCTCTATTTGCTTTGTCTTAACTGAGTTGGGTTATACTACCAAGGCAACGTTAAGTAAACAGGGATGGCAATAGTGGACATACATTTCTTATTCCTGAGTTTACTGTCAATATTTCTGGCCTTTCCCCATTAAGTAAGAGTCAGCTTTTATTGTTACAGGACTATAATATATAAAGAATGGGAACATGGAACTGGTTTCAATATGCGGTACTCTGTCTCAGAGCTGGCCAGCAGATACAAGTGGCATTTTGGTGAGAAAATGTGTCAGGGGTGTGATTTTCTCCTTTTCAGTTACTGGTGCAGCAGCGAATGCTTGCACAGTTGGGCTGACCCCTAACTTGGTTTGCACTCTGCCTGCTTTGGCTGCCTCTCACCCAGCCATCCTCTGTTTTGTAGGGGCAACAGGTCCAGACTTGCTGGAGTCAGTCCTCATTTTACCCTCTTCTCAGCCTATGTTCTGGTTTTCTTCCCCTCAAAGAGACTCAGAAAATAGATTATATAAATGCACTTGTGACTAAAACTCTTTAAAAAACAAACCCCTGGTTTTTCAAGGAATACAAATCCCTGGAGGGAGATGGAACTCCTGAAGTGGTCGCTGGCCCATTGGGCATCCGGTGCCCCCACTTTCTTTCTTGCTGTTGGGGTGGGTGCTGAGGGCATTGTCGGTCTCTGCACACTCCTGGCTGTCTGCTTCTCTGCTGTACAGTAAATCTTCAAATATTACCAAACTGTCAAGAGTGTAGCATTCTTTTGATTATTTTCTGTCAAGAGTGTCATCTCCTAAAACCAAGGCCTCCCTTCTTATTTATTATTGTCAGTGCTGTCAGCCTTGTGGTCAGATGTGTTCTGTTTTGGAGTCTGACCCCCTGCTTCTTCAGCCTCTGGCAGGTCCCTGTTTTTTTTGTTTTTTTTTTTTAATGTGTGACATAGAAGTGTTTTATCCCTTGTTTTCAGTGTTTATAGTTTTTATTTTCCATAAAGCCTTTCTCTTTTCAGTTTAGGGTTTTTTGCTTTCTTCCCAGTGCTTTTATTTTTTGTTGTTATTTTGGTTTCTAATTTAAATGTGAAAGTTCCCTTGGATAAACCTTTACTATCTTCTTCATCACCTTTTATAATTTCACTTATTACCACTAAATTCTCATAAGAGTAGATCTTTAGTTTTGGGTTGAGCTTTCTAGTTAAGATATATTTGCATCTACTTTAGCAATTTTGTACTTCTTTGTATCAGAAAATCTATCTTGAGTTCTTGCTATTCTCAATTATCTTGCGGCTAAATGAAATCTTTAAAGTTGATAATCCTTTCCAGAAATCAATAAAAATATAGCCTCTTAAAGAACTGGAAAAATGTTTCCAGATAGATATGTAGACTTTATGCAGTAAGTGTACAAAACCTGTACTGAGAAAAACTTATATAATTACCTTGAAAGGAAAAGAGATGGTAAACACCATCCATAAACAAGTATTTAGAGTTTTGTGTCCTATGAAACTCTGATTGTACATGCCTTGAAGGCTCTTGCAGCAACAGTAGAGTTAAGACTGAGACACGGAATACTGGGAAACAGTATTGGTACTTAGATAGTACATATGAGAGGTACAGAGGATAGCATATATTCAGATGGATATAAGACCTTTTAGCCTTTGATGATTCAGATAAATTAAGAAAGGGATGATGAAAAGAGGAAACTAATAGTATTTTTCTCCATAGAGTATTAGAGGGCTCAGTGGGCAGTGGATCAAAGAGCTCAGCAAAGTGATAGCACATAGTAGTAGCTCAATAAATATTAGCAATGAGTGTTACTAATAATCAGTGGATTTGAAATATCCTTAGTTCTGTATTATGAGTTGTGCTGCAGTTTAAACTGTAGCCTGGGAGGAATGTCCCCCAAACTGAGGCATCTGAGCAGGACATATGCCTGAGTAGAAGCCCAAAGTAAGCCAAGGCCAATGCCTGCAGTAAGCCAAAACTACTCCCCAGAGATAGTTTCAGGTCTGTGGTGAGAACAGTGCTTAGAACAGTGATGAGAAAGTCAGAGTTTTGAGTATTAGAGTAATGGCAACCCACTCCAGTATCCTTGCCTGGAAAATCTCATGGACAGAGGAGCCTTGTGGGCTGCAGTCCATGGGGTCACAAAGAGTCAGGCACAACTGAGTGACTAACACTAACACACTATGTAATTTTAGCCTGGAAAATTATTTATCTTTTTTTGTTTTAAAATAAATAATTTTTTAGTTTTCCCCATCACAGTATCCATTGGCTTATAAGTTAGAAGTATGTGTTTTGTGTTCTAAATTTTATCCTTATATGCTCAACAGAATGATCTAAATTGTCTCGATCACTATCCTTTTTTTCCCCTATGGTAAACTTCACTAACCTCCATTGCCATTTAGAAGATAGGAAGCATATTATTGGGAAGAACTGTGTTTAAGATATATCCTAGACTAAGGTTAGCCAAGAAAATGAAAAGTTAGGAACCTGACTCTGTGCTATAAAGAAAGAAGTGAAATACACACTAAATAATACTCTTGTGGATTAAGGAAACAATGATGTTCATCCCTAATCACAGTTGGTTTTCTGCAGCAATTTCCATTTTTTTCCTCTGAGATACCAGTGTACTCCTCAGAGTATCAGAAAGAGTGGAAACTAAGCAAGATTATTGAAGGTTTAAATCAAATTGACAAAGATCACTATCTCACTGAGCTGCAGGTATCTTCTAACTTCTCTCTAGGAATTTGAAGACTGATCTTGGCAAGAACAGAAATGTTTTCAATCTTCAAATTTAATTAGAAAGCAAATCTTACAAGCTTATAACTTCCTCTTATAGGTACACACAATCAAAATAAGTATTTTCACTGTGGAGAACACTTGGCTTTCTGTAACCTCTGAGTACTTAACTCTTTACATCCCTCCCCCCACCTTTCTCTATCCCACTTCCCCCAGAGGTTACAAGTTTGATTGCAAAGGGATTAAAAAGATAAAGGTTTCTTTAAATCCTAGCAAAAACAGGTTTCGTTTGTTATACCTGCTATAACTGCTCCTTTGAGGAGACCTGTGAGGTTTGTCCCCCTTAAGACTTTTTGAAACACATACATTTAATCTTGCTATTGCTGCTGTCGTGCCTGACTCTGCAACCCCATGGATTGTAGGCCGCCAAGCTCCTCTATCCATGGGATTTCCCAGTCAAGAACACTGGATGGGTTGCCATTTCCTCCTCTAGGGGATCTTCTTGTTAATCATGCTATGCTGGTCCATATTTTACAAACATATGTGTTTTTGTGGAAGTACTTTTTCTTGTTCCTAGGTTTTTTGTAGCTTTTCTGAGGGAACACAAATATTCAGTTCAGTTCAGTTCAGTCGCTCAGTCGTGTCCGACTCTTTGCGACCCCATGAATCGCAGCACGCCAGGCCTTCCTGTCCATCACCAACTCCCGGAGTTCACTCAAACTCACCTCCATCGAGGCGGTGATGCCATCCAGCCATCTCATCCTCTGTCGTCCCCTTCTTCTCCTGCCCTCAATCTTTCCCAGCATCAGGGTCTTTTCCAGTGAGTCAACTCTTCACATGAGGTGGCCAAAGTACTGGGGTTTCAGCTTTAGCATCATTCGTTCCAAAGAACACCCAGGGTTGATCTCCTTTAGAATGGACTGGTTGGATCTCCTTGCAGTCCAAGGGACTCTCAAGAGTCTTCTCCAACACCACAGTTCAAAGCATCAATTCTTCGGCGCTCAGCCTTCTTCACAGTCCAACTCTCACATCCATACATGACCACTGGAAAAACCATAGCCTTGACTAGACGGACCTTAGTCGGCAAAGTAATGTCTCTGCTTTTTAATATACAACTGTATATTACTGTACTTTAGTTCGTCAGCTACTGTCCTTATTTATTCAAAATGATGAAAGCCCACTGCAGTTTAATTTATTGAATCTTTACCTATACAGGACCATTTGATATTTTGTAACCAGTGGGGAGATGCTTAATATAATACATTGGTATGAACTTTGCATTTCAAGGGAATTATTAGATTGCAAAATATCCTTCATTAGTCTTGTCTAGGATTTTCTTAGTCTGAGATATTTTTATAAACACATCATACTCCTATTTTGTTATTTAAATCCCCCACCCCCTAAAAAAAACAACAGTACATTTACTCTTTTAGGAAAAGACTTTCTCTTGTTGATAGAGGTTTGTTTGTCAGGATATGTGACCCTTTTACTTTTTTCTTGATACAGAAAAACTAGAGCTACAACAAACATTATTGTCTTGCAGTGTTGGTAATTTGATTTTTAAAAATGTATCAGATGAAATGAGGGAGAAGTTGTATTTTATTTGAAAATTAAACATAAAATGAAATATTATCTAAACTTTTTTATATAAAAATGACTTAATTTTTGGTCATTGCAGATTTAATCCCTCTTTCTGAGTAACCAGTTTCACCATTTTGTTTTGCTCTAAGCACAAGGACTGAATGTAGTGTGTTGTTTTATCTCCTTCTTCTCTGTTCTCCTGTAGTGTATTTCTATTACTTTAGGAGATATGGGTCATATTTCTGTTGGTGTATGAATTCAAAAGTTCACCATAAAAATGAATGCAATAACCAAGGCTTTTATTGTTAAAAAGAAGCACACTATCATAAAATCCTACCACTAATGAATATGATCATTTGAATTTTTCCTGTGTGACTTTAATTTGAATTACTTGAATTCTTGAAGCTAGTATTCTAGTTTGTACCAGAACACTCCCTGCAAATGTACTGGATCAAAGGAGACAATTTATGTGAGAGGAGCTGGTCAATAGAATATATATATATATATATATATATATTTTTTTTTTGAAATATCATTTTATTTTATTTTTATTTTTTTTTTACAGATATAAAAATTATTTTTTTATTTTTATTTTAAAGCCTTTATTTTAACCTTATTACAAAAGTAATACATGTCATTATAGAAAAAAAAAGAAATAAACAAATCCAAATGATTATATAAAAATACTGTCAATCCTATCAACCCAAAGACACTCTTGCATTCTTCAAACTCTTCTGTACATTTTGAAGGAACTAAATTCACTCACCTTTTTAAAAAAACATATATGGGCTCATCTTCATGCTGTTTCACAGTATGTCTTATTAAGTAACCATGTCAAGAATATATTGTCATATAGGTAACAATAAATAAATTTGAGTAGCAATTTATTTTTTTTATTTTTTTTTTAAAGAAAACAGTTTGAATTTATTTAATTCAATACATTGCATAGGAATCATGGTTCTTGTGCACATTTTATTTTTTTTTAGAGAAAAAATAAAATGTGCACAATAGAATATATTTATAAATGTTATTTTGAGGAATTTTTAACCATAGCTAAAAAGAACACCTTGAAAGGGGTGTTAGACAGAATGTTTCTGATATTAATGTAGTTATCACCCCCAAGGACATGGGGTGACTGTATATTAGGCACATTCATGAAGAAAGACGCCTTCCAGGGGCAAAACAGCAACTGTGTCATAAGATTCCACTTTAATTATTTAAGCTTCACATCATTGTTTTGCATTTATTTATATAACAGTCTTCCAGTGATGTTTCTTATACAGGTCTTTCTCTGCTATCCAGAAGTAGAACATTCTTATGAAACCTTTCGTAAGCTGAAATGGCATCAAACAAAGAAGCAAATACCTTAGAACAGAACTTGCTAACAGGATACACAAAACAAACAGAGGTAAACCACAGATGCTCACAGGCACAGTTCAAGGCTTAATACTGAGTTGCAGAGTGTAGTTCCCAGGAAGGAGCTTGGCAGGACCATTCTTGCTGCTTAGGGTGTTTCTGTAAGGGCTCACTGCAAACCATGTCTTGAATGTGCTAATTTTGATTTTCACCTTTGTTTGTAAATGCAAAAATCCTTTTCAGACCTCATTCTATTAGCAAAAGCAGATACTAATGTACTGCTACTGCTAAGTCACTTCAGTCGTGTCCGACTCTGTGCGACCCCATAGACGGCAGCCCATCAGGCTCCCCTGTCCCTGGTATTCTCAAGGCAAGAACACTGGAGTGGGTTACCATTTCCTTCTCCAGTGCATGAAAGTGAAAAGTGAAAGTGAAGTCGCTCAGTTGTGTCCGACTCTTAGCGACCCCATGGACCGTGTAGCCCACCAGGCTCCTCCATCCATGGGATTTTCCAGGCAAGAGTACTGGAGCGGGGTGCCATTGCCTTCTCTGATACTAATGTAGGTCTTTTATAAAAAGTGAGGTGGCAAAAAGTGAACTTTCAAAAAGTAGAAGATACCTATGTTGATTCCTTCCCAGAAATATCCTAGAAAGAACTCTGCTGCTGACTGCTTATCAATGGATCACATTTCCTTCTTATTTTATCTTTGCCAGTCTTTTGGAGCTTAAAAGGCCAACCGTTCTGAGGAGATATTAGTGTCCTGAGGGAGATTTTGAGAGATGCTGGTATTGCTTTAGGAAAATAAATCTGCATTTTATATATGAGTAGGCTATTCTACTCATACATAAAATAAGTAGATTTCTTGTAGCTCTAACAATAAAGAATCTGCCTGTAATGCAGGAGACCTGGGTTCTATCCCTGGGTCGGGAAGATCCTCTAGAGAAGGAAATGGCAATCCACTCCAGTATTCTTGCCTGAAGAATCCTGTGGACAGAGGGGCCTGGCGGGTTATAATCCGTGGGATCGCAAAAAGTCAGACACTACTGAGCGACTAACACACACACAGCCTGTTCTAAGAGTATGTTCTTACAGAAATGATTTATTAGTTGTTTCTTTTGATAATGACTAACTTGTTTGTTTTCTTTTTACTTCCTTTTCATTTTTTACCCCAAAGGCAATTATTAGAGCTGGCTTTAATACGTTTCTTTCCTGGATTAGAAAAGTTAAACCATCTCTCTTTCTCCCACTCACTGTCATTTCCTGTTTCTGTTCTCTCTTGAAAGAATGTGAGGCAACAAGGTGCTTTTTGCTGCAGTGCCAGATGAATAGTTGTTTGTTTGTGTGTGATGGCTCAGATGGTAAAGAATCTGTCTGCAGTGCAAGAGAACCAGATTCAATCCTGGGTGGGAAGATCCCTTGAAGAAGCACATGGCTACCCACTCCAGTATTCTTGCTTGGAGAATTCCATGGACAGAGAAGCCTGGTGGGCTACAGTCTGCAGGGTCAGAAAAAATCAGACACAACTGAGCAACTAACATGTGGGGAAATTCTCTTCTGTGTTGTGAGAAAACTTTGATATTGGAGTAGTTTTATTTTTTAAAGTTTAATTTTCTGATCTTCTTCCACATTGAAAAGCACCATCTCTCTCTCTCACACACACACACCCAAGCAAACTCTTGCCTTCATAAGTCAAGAACAATTTTTTTAATGCAGAAAAGGAATTTCTCAAACATTTGTAACCATAATGGCTAAGGGTTCCATGGCTTTAGACTTGACTGAACCCTGGTCTATTTTTACCTCTTGGGTTTGCTTTCTTCTCTGTTACCTTTATTCTCAGGCTCTTTGTGGTAGTTTCACCTGCTCATCTCTGGAAGCTCCAACAAAAAGAAAACATCTCTTCCAAAAGTTCCAACAATATCACAGCCAATCTCTGATTGTTGCTAAGCCACATGCTGTTTTTGAACCTATTGCTGTGGCGCCCAGCTATCATGCTCTAATTGGCCAGGCTTGGTCACATGGCATGGTGGAGGCCTTAGCCTGTTCTGAACCGTGATGATTGAAAGGGGAGTACCGGAATTCCCGAGGTGCAGTTAACAGTGGAAGAAACAACCATGTCCATTTCCATTGCTCTTGTTAGAATAATGATGTGCAACTTCTAGATTTTTAAATACATAGATGTCATTCAGGGCCTCAGATCTTTCATTTGAGGTTTCTTGGTGACTTGCCATCTCAGTTTGGAGCCAGGAGCTGGTCTGAGACATATAGGGAGCCAGTGATAACTCTCAAGATCCTGGGGGAATGTTTATATTCAATGACTGCAAGTTGGAGAAAGGAAGAGTAGATAACTACTGCTAGAATGTGTTGTCTGTTCTAAAGGGATGCAAAGCCTATGCTGGTGTAATGCTATGTTAATTTGTATGGACCCAAAGAAAAAGTTTATGAGTAGTATAGGAAAAAGGAGACAATCAGTGATTGTCCCATGACACTCGGTCTGAATCTGCATCTAACTCATTTTTCTATAGAAGTCAAGTCCTCCTGAGCTGCCTTTCTGATTTGCAAGAGGAGTTGATGCCCAAAGGATCTTTTTTAAGGAGCCTCTCAGTGGTAAATTCAGTGATTTGTTCATCCCAGGAAGTATTTATTTAGTACTTACACAGTAGCCTCAGAATATTAGGATTTGGGGAAGCCAAATTGTGCATAGTTTTCTGTCCTTACAAGGGCATCTAGGCCAAAGAATAAACACAGGAATAAATTGACAAGATGGAACTATATTTTTAACTTTTCTGTAAAATTCTTGTGAGGGCTTCCTAGGTTGCCCAGTGGTTAAAAAAAAAAAAAAAATCCACCTGCCAGTGTAGGAGATGTGAGTCTCATCCCTGGTCAGGAAGATCCCCTAGAGTAGGAAATGACAACCAGCTCCAGTATTCTCATCTGTAAAATCCCATGGACAGAGGAGCCTGCTGCTGCTGCTAAGTCGCTTCAGTTGTATCCAATTCTGTGCAGCCCCATAGATGGCAGCCCACTATGCTCCCCGTCCCTGGGATTCTCCAGGCAAGAACACTGGAGTGGGTTGCCACTTCCTTCTCCAATGCATGAAAGTGAAAAGTGAAAGTGAAGTCGCTCAGTCGTGTCCGACTCTTAGCGACAGAGGAGCCTAGCAGGGGTCATAGGGTTGGAAAGAGTTGGATGCGACTGAGCATGCTAAATTCTTATGGATATTCTAGTTCCACCATAATGTCAGTCTGTTGGAACTCGCCCAAATTCTTTTTCTCCCTGACTCTACCTGGACATCACAGTTGAATTTCTTAGTTTGATATATTTTTGCTTGTGTTGCTCTGCTTTTGCTGTCATATACATAAAATCATTGCTAAGACCAATGTGGTAAAACTTTTTCTCTGTTTTTTTTCTAAGAGTTTTACAGTTTAAGATCTTATGTTTAAATTTTTAATCCATTTCTCTCTCTCTCTGCTTTTAATTTCTTCTTTATTGGTCTGTGCCAGAACATTTCCTTAGATTTTTTTTCCAGAATCTCCCTACTGATTCCTACCTCCTTACATTTGATACAGCAGCAAGTTTAGAGCAGGAGTATAACCAGAGTTTAGGAACAGGGGCTCACCATCTAGGTGGGGCTCAAGACCTTGCTCTGCAACTCATTTTGTAACCCCAGGTAAATAATGTAAACTTCTCTTATCTCTCTTTCTTCATCAGTAAAATGAAGATAATAATAACATTTATTGATAGAGATATTGTCCAGGATTAAATAAGTTAATGTTCATAACAGAGCACTTAAAATAACACCTGACATGTACTATGAACTATGCAAGTAGTGGTTATTTATTTATGATAATACTGAGGGTTTCAGGCCTTACATCCCTGTTTTCATCCTCTGTACCTATTATTTTGTCAACAACTTATCCACTCTCACTGCATTTTCTTCGTTCTCAGAAATGATACATTAAAAGATCCTTCTCCTTGCTTCTTCCTGCCTCTGGCCTAGTTTTATATCTATCATTCTCTTTCTTCCACATCTTAAATCTATTCCTTGATGCAAAATCCATATCCTGAGCCTATAAACATACTAAATTTTCTTCCATTCTGAAGGCAGTAAAAACATCATCCATATCATCATCACCATCCTTATCAAAAAATAATCAAATAAAAGGCATCTTCCTCTGAGAATTCGTCATATTCCTAGGTCCTCTATTTTTCTTCTTCACTCATATAGGTGTTTTTGAAAAGGTTAATCTTCCTCCTTAATGGACTGCCATCTATGTCTGACTGCATTTTGCTGATACTGAACAAGGAAGCCAAAAATTAGTTGTTTGTCACATTCAAAGATTTTCTGTCTGTCCTTGGTCCACTCCGACCCTCTTCTGGATTTCACACTGTAGCCAGTTTTGACTTTACTGACTTAAGTTTTCAGGTTCAGTCATCCCCCTCTCACCTGGTTCTGCGTCATGTCTGACTCTCTCCTTGTCTACTTTCTTAGGTCTTTCTCACATTTCCTAAATATATGCTTCCCTCTACCTGACATGTCTCACTCTTATCCTTACTTATGCATTTTCCTGTGGTAATTTAGTCTATTCCATAATTTATATAGTGTTCGCCAGATGTGCTCATGACTCACAAATCTCTGTTTCTAGCCCCAAATTTCTCCTGAATTTTCAGACCTCTTTCCAGCTAGTTCATAGACGTGAACACTCATTCAGTTCAGTTCAGTTCAGTCACTCAGTCGTGTCCGATTCTTTGTGACCCCATGAACACCCATAAGCATCCCAAATTCAGTTCAGTTTAGCCGCTCAGTCGTGTGTGACTCTTTGAGACCCCATGAATTGCAGCATGCCATTCCTCCCTGTCTATCACCAACTCCCAGAGTTCACTCAGATTCATGTCCATCAAGTCAGTGATGCCATCCAGCCATCTCATCCTCTGTTGTCCCCTTCTCCTCCTGCCCCCAATCCCTCCCAGCATCAGAGTCTTTTCCAATGAGTCAACTCTTCACATGAGGTGGCCAGAGTACTGGAGTTTCAGCTTTAGCATCCTTCCTTCCAAAGAACACCCAGGACTGATCTCCTTCAGAATGGACTGATTGGATCTCCTTGCAGTCCAAGGGACTCTCAAGAGTCTTCTCCAACACCACAGTTCACAAGCATCAGTTCTTCAACGCTGAGCTTTCTTCACAGTCCATTGTCTCACATGCATACATGACTACTGGAAAAACCATAGCTTGACTAGACGGACCTTTGTTGGCAAAGTAATATCTCTGCTTTTCAACATGCTATCTAGGTTGGTCATAACTTTTCTTCCAAGGAGTAAGCGTTGTTTAATTTCATGGCTGCAATCACCATCTGCAATGATTTTGGAGCCCCCCAAAATAAAATCTGACACTGTTTCCACTGTTTCCCCATCTGTTTCCCATGAAGTGATGGAATATGCCATGATCTTCATTTTCTGAATGTTGAGCTTTAAGCCAACTTTTTCACTCTCCTCTTTTACTTTCATCAAGAGGCTTTTTAGTTCCTCTTTTCTTTCTGCCATAAGGGTGGTGTCATCTGCATATCTGAGGTTATTGATATTTCTCCCGGAAATCTTGATTCCAGCTTGTGTTTCTTCCAGTCCAGCATTTCTCATGATGTACTCTGCATAGAAGTTAAATAAGCAGGGTGAAAATATACAGCCTTGACGTACTCCTTTTCCTATTTGGAACTAGTATGTTGTTCCATGTCCAGTTCTAACTGTTGCTTCCTGATCTGCATATAGGTTTCTCAGGAAGCAGGTCAGGTGGTCTGATATGCCCATCTCTTTCAGAATTTTCCACAGTTTATTGTGATCCAAACAGTCAAAGGCTTTGGCATAGTCAATAAAGCAGAAATAGATGTTTTTTTTGGAATTCTCTTGCTTTTTCGATGATCCAGCATATGTTGGCAATTTGATCTCCGGTTTCTCTGCCTTCTCTAAATCCAACTTGAACATTTGGAAATTCACGGTTCACATATTGCTGAAGCCTGAGTTGGAGAATTTTGAGCATTACTTTACTAGCATGTGAGATGAGTGCAATTGTGCGGTAGTTTGAGCATTGTTTGGCATTGCCTTTCTTTGGGATTGGAATGAAAACTGACCTTTTCCAGTCCTGTGGCCACTGCTGAGTTTTCCAAATTTGCTGGCATATTGAGTGGAGCACTTTCACAGCATCATATTTCAGGATTTGAAATCTCCACTAGCTTTGTTTGTAGTGATGCTTTCTAAGGCTCAGTTGACTTCACATTCCAGGATGTCTGGCTCTAGGTGAGTGATCACACCATCGTGAGTATCTTGGTCATAAAGATCATTTTTGTACAGTTCTTCCGTGTATTCTTGCCACCTCTTCTTAATATCTTCTGCTTCTGTTAGGTCCATACCATTTCTGTCCTTTATCGAGCCCATCTTTGCATGAAATGTTCCCTTGGTATCTCTAATTTTCTTGAAGAGATCTCTAGTTTTTCCCATTCTGTTGTTTCCCTCTATTTCTTTGTGTTGATCGCTGAGAAAGGCTTTCTTATCTGTTCTTGCTATTCTTTGGAACTCTGCATTCAGATGCTTATGTCTTTCCTTTTCTCCTTTGCTTTTCGCTTCTCTTCTTTTCAGAGCTATTTGTAAGGCCTCCCCAGACAGCCATTTTGCTTTTTTGCATTTCTTTTCCATGGGGATGGTCTTGATCCCTGTCTCAGTACATCTGAAATTAAAATTTGTGTTCCCGATTGTCACATTGTCCCAGAATTTCATCTTAGTGGATGTCTTCACCATCAACCTAAAGAGCCCAGGCCGGAAACCAAGTGTTCCTCTTAGAGTCCTTCTAAGGACTCTAATTTATAGAGTCTATTTAGAAGTCTAAGGACTCCTATTTATATTACAGTACTTAAAATTGTGTCTCACATCTCTCTGTTCCTCAATCTTTGCTGTCACTGCCTTACCTGAGGTCTTTATTTTATGATCCAGCTCTTGAAATATGCTGTATTCTCCACCATCCATTCCCAACATTTTCTTTTAACTTCATTTCTGATTAGAACCCCTAAATTAACAAATGGCAGTGAACTGTTCCTCCATATAATGCTCTTTCCTAAGTACCTTCATGCCTTATTTTTACCAAATGCAAGTTCATGTGTCTGACACACAGTGAGGTCAAACAGTACCAAAATGTTGGGGTTTGGAGCAGAGTTTATTGCAGGACCATGCAAGGAAAACAGGTAGTTCATGTTCCCCAAACCCCCAAACTGCCTGAAACCACAGCAAAGTGAGGGAAGGCTGTGGTTGGTTGTGGAAGATTTCTTGGTGTTGGAATCCTTTGTTCTTGCAACTGTCCAAATAGATCAGGTCATGATGTTACTAGAAATCTCCAACAAGACAAATGATATTCTCTATTATGCAACTTTTTATCTCTATATGAATGGAAAGTCATTATACCCTTAAAAATCAGAGCCTTGAGAATGGGCTGCCTTGTGTATTTCAGGCTTTAGGTAGGCAACATTCTTAACTGGAAGCAAAAGCAATAGAATATAAAAGTTAAAGTGAAAGAAACAGGTCTAATGTGGAATCAGATTTGTTCTTCCCTATTTTGTTGTGTTTGACTATGCTAGACTTAACTATTTCTATTCTATGACAACCTTTTATTTATTCTTCCCGACCAAGCCCAGTTATTCTCTTTGGGGAAGTCTTTCACAAGTCATTCATAAATTGTAAACATTGATTTGCTCTCTTTTACTTTTCATAGTGTTTTGTAGGTGGTAGTTATCACACTGGCTTGGAACTATTTAAATTCCCAAAGGGCCCTGTGCATTCCGTATTCCTAACACCAGAAACACTGCCTGGAACTTAGTAGACATTTAGTGAATGTTTAAATGAATTTTAGAACTATGATGTTTATGAAGGAGATAGCATATCTTTGTAGCTCAGAGTAAAGGGAGGAAAAATGGTGGAAAAGAGAGTATCAAAGAAGAAAGAAAACTGTCAGCAGATCAAATGATATGGGTTCCACATGAAGAAGAAAGGAAGAAAGCTTGAAGAAATAGATCTTTGGGTAGGAGAACAATGGGGAGTGGCACTGGAAAAGGAAAGAAAAGATACCGTTGAAGTGCCGCTGACCAGTATGCCTGAAGAATGACAGGGAAGAGATGGCAACAAGAAGGAAAGGGCTACCTTGTGAGCAAGGAAACTCAGTATTACAAATGTCAGAGAGCATCCAGAGAAGAAAGAAAAGGACCTTTCCTTGCAGCTGCTTTGCATATTTCTGCTAAGTAATGATACTAAAAAGTCAGATACTTTCCTATCTCTCTATAAATCATGCAAAGAGCCCCGAGCTCAAGCTGTGTTCTCTCTAACCTGATCTAAGCTGCATGGAAAACATCCTTGACCTACAGCCAGTCTCCAGTGCAAAAACCTTTCAGTGCTCTGCTCTTCTCCAGGGCTTTTCTTGCAGAAAACAAGTAAACAAAGAAAAGCCAAAGTAGTGTTGTTTTACAGACTTGTTGAGCATTGTTCTTGTTTCATGAAGGGTACTAGGGAAATTTATATCTTGGAGGATCATAAGAATCACTCTGCTCAGTGTTTGTAAAGGGTAGGTGGGCAGTCCTGCTTTCCCTGAAGAGGCAGAACACTTCACTGTTATGCTTATGGGGCCTCTGATATATGATGGGCCAGTTACACATAATATTAAATATTCATAAAATAAATGGCATTTGTGTGTACATATATATGTATATATATGCATTTGTTTGTGTGAGAAGATGCTCCTTACAGAGCTCTACATAGAGAAAATGTGCAAGAATGGGAAATGAGCCAATTAGTTTTTAAAACAGGACCCTGAGGCCTTAGGTCAACTTTGTATCTCTTCCATCGCAAGATCCTCTGAATTTTTTTGAATAAATAAACTTTATTTTTAAAGTGATTTTGATCAAAAGTGAGCAGAAGGTACACACATTTCCCATATATCCCATACCCGCCCCCCCATACACAGCCTTCTTCATTATCAACATTCCCCAACAGAGGGGTACATTTGTTATAACTGATAAACCTATACTGCCATGTCATCATCACCCAAAGTCCATAGTTTACATTAGGGTTTATTCTTGGTGCTGTATATTCACATTGGTGTTATATATGGATTTGCACATAAATGTAATGATATATACCCACCACTATTGTATCACACAAGAGTTTCACTGCCCTAAAAATGTTCTGCTGCTGATGCTGCTAAAGTCGCTTCAGTTGTGTCCGACTCTGTGCAACCCCACAGATGGGAGCCCACCAGGCTCCTCCGTCCCTGGGATTCTCCAGGCAAGAACACTGGAGTGGGTTGCCATTTCCTTCTCCAATAAATGTTCTATGCTCCACCTATTTTATGAAATCCTCCTTCCCCCTAAATACCGTAACCTCTCTCCTGCATAATGTTTTTATGATCTCCATAGTTTTTCCTTTTCTGTAATGTTGTATAGTTGGAATCATACAAAATGTGGTCTTTTCAGATGGGATTCTTTGACTTCAGTTCAGTTGCTCAGTCGTGTCCAACTCTTTGCAACCCCATGAATCGCAGCACGCCAGGCCTCCCTGTCCATCACCATCTCCCGGAGTTCACTAAGACTCATGTCCATTGAGTCAGTGATGACATCCAACCATCTCATCCTCTGTCGTCCCCTTCTCTGCCTGCCTCCAATCCCTCCCAGCATCATAGTCTTTTCCAGTGAGTCAACTCTTCACATGAGGTGGCCAAAGTACTGGAGTTTCAGCTTTAGCATCATTCCTTCCAAAGAAATCCCAAGGCTGATCTCCTTCAGAATGGACTGGTTGGATCTCCTTGCAGTCCAAGGGACTCTCAAGAGTCTTCTCCAACACCACAGTTCAAAAGCATCAATTCTTCGGCACTCGGCCTTCTTCACAGTCCAACTCTCACATCCATACATGACTACTGGAAAAACCATAGCCTTGACTAGACGGACCTTAGTTGGCAAAGTAATGTCTCTGCTTTTGAATATACTATCTAGGTTGGTCATAACTTTTCTTCCAAGGAGTAAGCGTCTTTTAATTTCATGGCTGCAGTCACCATCTGCAGTGATTTCGGAGCCCCCAAAAATAAAGTCTGACACTGTTTCCACTGTTTCCCCATCTACTTCCCATGAAGTGATGGGACCAGATGCCATGATCTTCGTTTTCTGAATGTTGAGCTTTAAGCCAGCTTTTTCACTCTCCTCTTTTACTTTCATCAAGAGGCTTTTTAGTTCCTCTTTTCTTTCTGCCATAAGGGTGGTGTCATCTGCATATCTGAGGTTATTGATATTTCTCCCAGTAATCTTGATTCCAGCTTGTGTTTCTTCCAGTCCAGCGTTTCTCATGATGTACTCTGCATATAAGTTAAATAAGCAGGGTGACAATATACAGCCTTGACGTACTCCTTTCCTATTTGGACCCGGTCTGTTGTTCCATGTCCAGTTCTACTGTTGCTTCCTGACCTGCATACAGATTTCTCAAGAGGCAGGTCACATGGTCTGGTATTCCCATCTCTTTCAGAATTTTCGACAGTTTGTTGTGATCCACAGAGTCAAAGGCTTTGGCATAATCAATAAAGCAGAAATAGATGTTTTTCTGGAACTCTCTTGCTTTTTCCATGATCCAGTGGATGTTGGCAATTTGATCTCTGGTTCCTCTGCCTTTTCTAAAACCAGCTTGAACATCAGGAAGTTCACGGTTCACGTATTGCTGAAGCCTGGCTTGGAGAATTTTGAGCATTACTTTACTAGCATGTGAGATGAGTGCAATTGTGCGGTAGTTTGAGCATTCTTTGGCATTGCCTTTCTTTGGGATTGGAATGAAAACTGACCTTTTCCAGTCCTGTGGCCACGGCTGAGTTTTCCAAATTTGCTGGCATATTGAGTGCAGCACTTTCACAGCATCATTTTTTCAGGATTTGAAATAGCTCAACTGGAATTCCATCCCCTCCACTAGCTTTGTTCGTATTGATGCTTTCTAAGGCCCACTTGACTTGGTAATATGTATTTAACGTTCCTTCATATGTTTTCATGGCTTGATAGCTCAGTTCTTTCTGGTGTTGAATAGTATTTTATTGACAAGTAAAAATAGTGTTTTATTGACAAGACAATTATTTCATCTATTAAAAGACACCTCGATTCAGTCAGTTTCTGGCAGCTCAGAATAAAATTGCCATTAACATTCCTGTACAGTTTTGTTTTTTTTTTTTCCGGTATGTGTGTGTGTGTGTGCATGTATAGATATAAGCTAGGGTATATAGCAAGGATTTTGATGGCTAGATCAGAGAATAAGAGTATGTTTAGTTTTGTAAGAAACTTCCAGACTGTTATCCAAAGTGGTGTACCAAGTGGCTGTACCATTTTGCATTCTCACCAGCAACGAATAAAAGAATTCCTATTGTTTTACGTCCTCACCAGCATTTGATGTCACTGTTCAAAGTTTAGCCATCTTGATAGGAGTGTCGTATCATCTATTGTTGTTTTAATTTCATTTTACCAATGATACGTGTTTTGGAGCATCTTTTCATAGGCCTGTTTACCATGTGTATGTTTTCTGTTTTATCTGTAGTCTCTGGCATGTATTTTAATTGGGTTGTTCATTTCTTTATTATTGAGTTTGAAATGTCCTTTGTGTATTTTGGATAATACTTCTTTATAGGATGTACCTTTTGCAAATGTTTTCTCCCAGTCTGTGACTTGTCTTCTTACTGGGTTCCCAGTCAGAATTTCTTAACTGTAATGAAGATCATCTTGTTTATCCTTTCGTTCATGGATCATGCCTTTGGTGTTTTATCTAACAAGTCATCACTGTATCCAAGGTTATCTGGGTTTATTCCTCTGTTATCTTCTAGTAGTGTTTTGTTTTGTATTCTGTTTGGACTTCCCTAGTGGCACAGATGGTAAGAATCTGCCTGCAATGCAGTAGACCTGGATTTGATCCCTAAAACAGGAAGTTCCCCTGGAGGAGGGCAAGGCAACCCACTCCAGTATTCTTGTCTGGAGAATCCCATGGACCGAGGAGCCTGGCAGCCTACAGTCCATGGGGTTGCAAAGAGTCGGACATGACTGAGCATGCAACATTCTATGCTTAGGTCTGCGATTCATTTTGAGTTAGTTTTTGTGAAGGGTCCCGAGTCTGTGTCTAGATTCATTTTCTTTTCTTTTTTTGCATGTGAATGTCCAGTTGTTTCAGCACCAGTTGTTGAAGTGACTGTCTTTGCGCTATTGCATTACTTTCATTCCTTTATCAAAGATCAGTTGATATATTTGTGGGAGTCTATTTCTGGCCTTCTTATTCTGTTCCATTTATATGTTTGTTTATTCTTTTGTCAATACCATACCATCTTGATAACTCTAGATTTATAATAAGTCTTGAAGTTGGATGTATCAGTCCCCTTATTTTTTTTTTTTAAAGTATCCAGTTGGCTAGTCTGTGTTTAAAATATTTTTAAAGTATATCAAGATTATGAGCAAAATAAGTATAAATATTAAGGATATAAATATAAAAGTATGAATAAATATTTAGTATGCTGCTGTCTGTATAACATTGACAAAATAAATCTGCTCATGATAATATGTTTATGAATAAATAATGCACAGGACTAAATTTCATTTTATTATTGATTACCAAAAGATTTTCTGGGACCTATTAATCTTAGGAAATTTAATGTGATTTTATCTGTAATAATGTTTTAGACATCATCGCTTCATGGAATTATATCTTTGAACTGAATACCCTCCTCCAGCATTCTTAAATAAATTTTTAAAATATATTAATTGTCAGAGATGGTGGAAATAGAAACTGTGTATATATAGGACACTGAAAATCAATTTAGAGAAATCTGAGAAGTTTTAAGTAAGATATTTTAGAATTTTTGAAGTATTTTAGGCAGTGAATTTTCCTTGTACTCCAGGAAAATGTCCTTTGCCATTTTTCCTTTCACTTTTGAAAAAGCATCCTTTTTAGAACCTGGCTGACTAGATGTTGAAGAGGTGTTAATTGAATTCCTAACCATGTCTTGTGAGGAACAGTTGAAGGATTTAAGAATGTTTTGGCCTGGACATAAGAAAACTTAAGGGAGTGAAGTAGGAAGACTGAGGAAAGTGATCTGTTTCTCAGCATATCCCAAGAGTCATTAGTGTGACAGATAGGTTAGACTGATTTTGTGTTTCTTTTGAAATTTAGATGAACATGGACATTCTGACTTGTGTGAGGTGATAACCACATTGTAGTTTTGATTTGCATTTCTCTAGGAGAAGGAAATGGCAACCCACTCCGGTACTCTTGCCTGGAAAATCCCATGGACAGAGGAGCCTGGTAGGCTACAGTCCATGCGGTTGACTGTAGCGACTTCACTCTCCCCTTTCATTTGCATGCATTGGAGAAGGAAATGGCAGCCTGCTCCAGTATTCTTGCCTGGAGAAGGAAATGGCAACCCACTCCAGTACTCTTGTCCCAGGGATGGAGGACCCTGGTGGGCTGCTGTCTATGGGGTTGCACAGTCCGACACGACTGAAGTGATTTAGCAGCAGCAGCAGTAATCAGTGATGTTGAGCATCTTTTCATGTGTTTATTGGCCATCTGTATGTCTTCTTTGAAGAGGTTTCTGTTTAAGTCTTCTGCCCATATTTTGATTGGGCTGCTTGTTTTTCTGATATTGAGCTGTAAAAACTGCTTATATATTCTGGAGATTAATCCTTTGTCAGTTGTTTCATTTGCAGTTATTTTCCCCCATTCTGAGTGGTGTCTTTTAAAAATCTATAAACAATAACTATTGGAGAGGATGTGGAGAAAAGGGAACCATCTTGTACTGTTGTCAGCTGTTAGATGCAAAAGCTTCTAAAGCCACAAAGTTGGGAAGAAATAGTTCAAGAGTATCTAGGTGAAGCTTGGCATTGATTAGTATAAATATTCATTACCTGATAAGTTCCATATTATTTAACAGAGCAAAAGTGTTTGACACTGGACACTGAAAAGCAGGCTGCTAATAAAATGCAAATATTTCAGCTATGTAGCTAAACACAAAAATCTTCCCCATGGTGTGGAAACTCTCAAAGAGTAAATACTGTGTATGATACAATTCTAATTAAAAATATACTGCATGGATAGACATAGTTATATGTAAAAAATGAAGGATAATGGCCAATCAATTCAAGATTGATTTGGTTTCATAAATACCAATAATTCATCACAATCAAATAGTGTTTGAAATGATAGTCATCCTATTAGCCATTTAATAAAAGCACCTATTTAAATTCAATGCCTATTCATGAGTAAAAAGGGAAAACAATAGTTGTTTAATAAAGAGGATCAACTAAACATCTATATCAAATAACACAACTATAAAGGCAGGACAATTTTTCCTTGGAATTGGGAGAAAGTGAAGCCCCTTATCACTCATTGTACTTACCACTGACTCAAGATTCTGCCCATGGTACTGAGACATGAAAAATACAAAAGTCATAAGAATTCAAAGCAAATGATGAAAACTGATAACAGTTTTCTTAAAAAACATGGCCAAGCTAATAACTAATTATTAGAGAAAATTAAGGTTGCTGGATATTAGACCAACATATAAATAACAGCAGCACTCTCTGTACCTGAAACAAATAATTGAAGACTATTAATAAATGTAGTAAACATTTTATAAGATCTTCATGAAAAACATATAGAACTTTATTCAAAAACATAAAAGAATAGCTAGAGAAACAGGAAATATATGTAATATTTGTGAATGAAAGAAATAAAGATGGTAATTATATCTGTTCTTCAAAGGTTAATCCACAATTTAAAGTTGTTTCAAGTATCTTCCCTGGTGGCTCAGATGGTAAAGTGTCTGTCTACAATGCGGGAGACCTGGGTTCGATCTCTGGGTTGGGAAGATCCCCTGGAGAAGGAAATGGCAGTCCACTCCAGGACTATTGCCTGGAAAATCCCGTGGACAGAGGAGCCTGGTAGGCTACAGTCCATGGGGTCACAAAGAGTCGGACACGACTGAGCGACTTCACTTCACTTCACTTCAATAAAAATTGAAACAAATTGTTCTTAGAATGTGATGAAATGAATCTGAAATTCCCATAGACGTAAAAATGCCCCATGTAGTCAAAATTTGCTTTTCCAGTAATGGAACTTTATTTTACATCTTTAGTAGTGAAGGCAGTGAGGTATTAGTGAAGACTAACAGACTAACTGAACAAAAGAGCCAAGGAATGTTTTTATATATATAAATGAGAGACATTACATAGTATGGGAAAGTGCTTGAGTAAATGATGCTGGGACTCTTGGCTATTCTTATGGAAAAAAAAAGATACTATAGATCTACAATTGCAGATGGATTAAAGACAATGTGAAAAGTAAATATTTTGTTTCATTTTAAATTTTAAAATTATAGTTGACTTACAATATTATGTTAGTTAAAGGTGTACAGCATAGTGATTCAAACTTTTATGTATCATGCACCATAGAAAATTGCTAAAATATTATCAACTACATTCCCTATGCTGTACAAAACATTCCTGTGGCTTATTTTATAACTGATAGTTTGTACCTCTTAGGACCCTTTACCTATTTTGCTTATCCCTCTACCTCTGTCCCATTTGGAAACTAGTGATACGTTCTTTGTAAGTCTGTTTCCATTTTGTTATATTTATTTGTTTGGTTTGTTTCTTATATAATTTAAGTAATTAATTTGGCTGCACAAGTCTTAATTGCAACATTCTGGATCTTAGATGTTTGCTATGGCATGCAGGATCTTTAGTTATGTAAACTCTTGGTTGTGGCAAAGTGTGTCAGTTGCTCAGTCCTTTCTGACTCTTTGGGACCCCATGGACTGTAGCCTACCAGGACCCTCTGTCCATGGGATTTTCCAGGCAAGAATACTGGAGTGGCGTGCTATTTTCTACTCCAGGGGATCTTCCTGACCCAGTGATCAAACCCGAGTCTCCTGGCTCCTGCATTGCAAGGAGATTCTTTACCACTTGAGCCACCAGAGAAACTGGTTGTGGCCTGTGCGGTCTTATTCCCCGTTGTTGTTCAGTCGCTGAATCATGTCCCACTCTTTGTAACCCCATGTACTGCAGCACGCCAGGCTTCTCTGTCCTTCACTATCTCCCAGAGTTTGCTCAGATTCATGTCCATTGAGTCGGTGATGCCACCTAAGCACCTCATTCTCTGCTGCCCCCTTCTCCTTCTGCCTTCAGTCTTTCTTATCTTCAGGGTCTTTCCCACTGATTGACTCTTTGCATCAGGTGCCCAAAGTATTGGAGCATCAGCTTCATCATCAGTTCTTCCAGTGAATATTCAGGGTTGATTTCCTTCAGGATTGACTGATTTGATCTCCTTGCAGTTCAAGGGCCTCTCAAGAGTCTTCTCCAACACCACAATTCAAAAGCCTCAGTTCTTTGGCTCTCAGCCTTCTTTATGGTTCAACTCTCACATCTGTATGTGACTACTGGAAAAACCATGGTTTATTCAGGTGACTCTGCAGACTTTGTTGGCAAAGTGATGTCTCTGCTAATACTGTCTAGGTTTGTCATAGCTTTCCTTCAGAGAAGCAAGCATTTTTTAATTTCATGGCTACAGGAAGATGGAGCCTAGGATGCTAAAATCTGACACTGTTTCCAGTTTTTCCTCTTCTATTTGCCATGGAGTAATGGGATTGGCGGCACTGATCTTAAGTGTTCTGCCACCTTTTTCTCTCTCCTCTTTCAGCTTCATCAAGAGACTCTAGTTCCTCTTTACTTTCTGCCATGGAGTGGTATCATATGCATCTCTGAAGTTGTTATTTCTCCTGACATCTTGGTTCCAGCTAGTATTCAGCTAGCCTGCATTTTGCATGTACTCTGCATGTAAGTTAAATAAGCAGGGTGACAATATATTGCCTTGTCATACTGCATTCCCAATTTTGAACCAGAACATTGTTCCATGTCTGGTTCTGACTATTACTTCTTGACCTGCATACAGGTTTCTTTGGAGGCTGGTAAGGTGGTTTGGTTTCTTTAAGAATTTTCACAGTTTTTTTTTTACATTATCCACATAGTCAAAGGCTTCAGTTTAGCTGTTGAAGCAGAAGTAGATGTTTTTTTCTGGAACTCCCTTGCTTTCTCCATGATCCTACAGATGTTGGCAATTTGATCTCTGGTTCCTCTGCCTCTTAAAACCCAGCTATCCATCTGTAAGTTCTCTGTTCACATAGTGCTGAAACCTAGCTTGGAGGATTTTGAGCATAATCTTGCTGGCATGTGAAATGAACACAGTTGTATGGTAGTTTGAACATTCTTGAGCATTGCCCTTCTTTGGGATTGAAATGAAACCTGACATTTTCCAGTCTTGTGTCTACTGCTGAGTTTTCAAAATTTGCTGACATATTGAGTGCAGCACTTTAAGTGCATCATCTCTGATGATTTTAAATAGCTCAACTGGAATTCCATCACTTCCACTAGTTTTGTTCATAGTAATGCTTCGTAAAGCCCTTTTGACTTCACACTCCTTGGATATCTGGCTCTAGGTGAGTGACCACACTGTTGTGGTTCATTAAGACCTGTTATGTACAGTTCTTCTGTATATTCTTGCCACCTCTTCTTAATCTCTTCTGTTTCTGATTGGTCCTTACTGCTTCTGTCTTTTATCATGCCCATGCTTGCATGAAATAGTCCCTCAATCTCTCCAATTTTTTTGAAGAGATCTTTAGTCTTACCCATTCTATTGTCTTCCTCTGTTTCTCTGCATTGTTCATTAAAAAAGACCCTCTTATCTCTCTTTGCCATTCTCTGGAACTCTGCATTCAATAGCATATATCTTTCTTTTTGCTTCTTCTTCTTTCCTCATATATTTGTAAGTTCTCCTCAGACAACCACTTCATCTTCTTGCATTGCCTATTCTTTGGGATTCTTTTGATCATTGCCTTCTCTACAGTGTTACAAACTTCCATCCATAGTTCCTTAGTCACTTTGTCTACCAGATCTAATCCACTGAATCTATTCTTCACCTCCACTGTATAAATAATATGGATTTGATTTAGGTCATATCTGAATGGCCTAGTGGCTTTCCCTTCTTTCTGTACTTTAAGCCTGAAATTTGCACTAAGGAGCTCATGATCTGAGCCACAGTTAATCTGTTAAATGGACACTAATTCAGGTAATTGTATACTTCAAATCCCAAATTAGGGAAGAAGTTACTATACACGATAAACATAGATTATAAAAAGAGAAAATGTTGTATTCACCTATTTTAAAATTTAAAACTTCTGAATGACAAAAAATTCAATTTAAAAACTAAGTGGGAGTACATGCGTTCCCAAACATGAACCCCCCTCCGACTCCCCTCCCCACAACATCTCTCTGGGTCATCACCCATGGTGGATTCATGTCAATGTATGGCAAAACCAATACAGAATTGTAAAGTAAAAAAAAACAAAAACAAAAAAAAACTAAGTGGGAGATTTCCCTGTTGGTCCAGTGGTTGAAAGTCCACCTTCCAATGCAGGGGATGTGGATTTGATCCCTGGTCAGGGAACTGAGATTTCACGTGGCTTCAGGCAACTAAGGCTGCACACCTCAGCTACTGAGTTTGTGCCCTCTGGATTCTGTGTGCTACAGGTAGAAATTTTAGAAACATAACTCAAATGTAATGTCTTATTACTCATCTTATATTAAGAATTCCAAATAACTATGCATGGAAGCAATGAGTGGTTTAAGAATCATCCTTTAGGAAAAGTGAACCCTTGTACACTCTTGTTGGGAAGGTAAATTGGTGTAACCACTATGGAGAACAGTATGGATGTTCCTTAAAAAGTAAAAATAGAGTTACTGTATGATCCTGCAGTCTGATTCCTGGGTATATATATGGAGAAAACTGTAATGCAAAAAGATACATTCACCTTTGTGTTTATAGTATCGCTGTTTATAATAGCCAAGACATGGAAGCAGCCTAAATGTCCATTGAAGGAAGCATGGATAAAGAAGATGTGGTGTGTGTGTTTTACTCAGCCATGAAAAAAGATAAAATAATGCCATGTGCAACAACATTGATGGACCTAGAGATTTTCATATTAAGTGAAGACAAAAAGACAAATACCACATGTTATGACTTATATGTAGAATCTAAAAGAATTATACAAAGAACTATTTACAAAACATAAATAGACTCACAGACATAGAAAATAAACTGTGGAAAATTCTGAAAGAGAATACCAGACCACCTAACCTGCCTCTTGAGAAATCTGTATGCAGGTTAGGAAGCAACAGTTAGAACTGGACATGGAACAACAGACTGGTTCCAAACAGGAAAAGGAGTACGTCAAGCCTGTATATTGTCACCCTGCTTATTTAACTTATATGCAGAGTACATCATGAGAAATGCTGGGCTGGAAGAAACACAAGCTGGAATCAAGATTTCCGGGAGAAATATCAATAACTTCAGATATGCAGATGACACCACCCTTATGGCAGAAAGTGAAGAGGAGCTAAAAAGCCTCTTGATGAAAGTGAAAGAGGAGAGTGAAAAACTTGGCTTAAAGCTCAACATTCAGAAGACAAAGATCATGGCATCTGGTCCCATCACTTCATGGGAAAAAGATGGGGAAACAGAAACAGTGTCAGACTTTATTTTTTTGGGCTCCAAAATCACTGCAGATGGTGACTGCAGCCATGAAATTAAAAGACGCTTACTGCTTGGAAGAAAAGTTATGACCAACCTAGATAGTATATTCAAAAGCAGAGACATTACTTTGCCGACTAAGGTCCATCTAGTCAAGGCTATGGTTTTTTCTGTGGTCATGTATGGATGTGAGAGTTGGACTGTGAAGAAGGCTGAGTGCTGAAGAATTGATGCTTTTGAACTGTGGTGTTGGAGAAGACTCTTGAGAGTCCCTTGGACTGCAAGGAGATCCAATCAGTCCATTCTGAAGGAGATCAGTCCTGGGATTTCTTTGGAAGGAATGATGCTAAAGCTGAAACTCCAGTACTTTGGCCACCTCATGGGAAGAGTTGACTCATTGGAAAAGATTCTGATGCTGGGAGGGATTTTGGGCAGGAGGAGAAGGGGACGACCAAGGATGAGATGGCTGGATGGCATCACGGACTTGATGGACCTGAGTCTGAGTGAACTCTGGGAGATGGTGATGGACAGGGAGGCCTGGTGTGCTGTGATTCGTGGGGTCACAAAGAGTCAGACATGACTGAGCGACTGAACTGAACTGAACTGAGGGGTGGGGGAGGGAGAGATAAGTTAGGAGTTTGGGATTAACATATACACACTACTATATATAAAACAGATAACCAACAAGAACATATTGTAAAGCACAGTGAACTATATTCAATATTTTGTAATGACCTGTAATGAAAAATGGGCTTCCCTGGTGGCTCAGTGATAAAGAACATACTTGCCAATGCAAAAGAGACAGATTTAATCACTGGGTCTGGAAGATCCCTTAGAGAAGGAAATGTAACCCACTCCAGTATTCTTGCCTGGGAAGTCTCATGGGCAGAGGAGCCTAGAGGGAAGCTGTCTGTAAGATCACATAGTGTCAGGTATGATTTAGTGACTGCACATAAGTATGGTGATAATGAAAAATAATCTGGAAAAGAGTATTTATTTATATGTATATGCTATCTGAGGCATCAGGAAAGCCTATATATATATATATATATATATATAATGTATATATATAATTATATATATAATATAAACTGAATCACTTTGTTGTATACCTGAAACTAAGTAAATTAACTATACTTCAATTAAAAAATAGGCTAAGCTTTTGAACAGGCAACTTTCTAAGGAAGAAATTCCAATATATATTAAACTAACTCATAATGTGGGCAATGCAAATTGCAGATTAGTAAAAACTAATAAAACTGTACTGTAGGTGGAATGTTAATGAACATATGTGGGAACTCTAATTACCATAAGTTATTGGTAGCGATATGGATTGAAAGAGCTGAGTTTGAGAATAATTTTTCAGTAAAGATGTACCTGCATACATCTTTAATACCTGTGATACTAAAATTCAATTCCTAGTTATATACCCTGGAGACAAGAGCCGTATAGGCATGTTTATTGCAACACCATTTTTTTTTTTTTTTGCAACACCATTTTTATTGTGAAAATTAACCATGTTCTCATTTGGAGAAAGAAGAGGCTTACCTATTGGGGATTACTACTCCTGTTGAAGACGCAGTAAGGGAGACCAAATTTAGCTCCTGTGTTAAATTATGTGTGGCAGCAGTTTACAAGACAACAGCAGTTGGACATCAATGTACAGTGATCCTTGAGAGGTGGGAAGTAAGAGAGATGAGCCATAATATGGTCCATATTTCTACACTGGCAGAGATTTCAGGGCACAGTGGAGACACATGATTGTCATCATACACTGGTGGACTTGCTGAGTTGAGGAAACCAAGCTGTGATTATGGGCAAACTGAGGTACCTAGCATGTGCAGGACAGAATACTGGAGAGGAGACTGTAGGACAGACAGAAAATTCTGGAGCCCTTCAGAGAGTTCCCTACTCGTAATCAGCTAAGTGCTGATGAGTATACATGTGTGAGGAAAAGACCCGAGGCCGATAAAGAATCACTAAAATAATTAGAAGGAAGTGTGTTTGGTACTCACACACATTCAGTGATAATACCAGTTTAGGCTAGCAAGATGGGAAAAATCTCATGAGTTATGAGACACTGGTTTCAGGACTCAGGAGGGATTTAGCTCAGTATTAAGGAGTAATTAACTCTAGATTTGTCAACACTTTGATATTGCCTAGTAAGTTTTGAGAGCAAGATCCAAAAGGCTTAATTTTTTGCAACCAACTTAGCTGTGTCCCAGTACAAAGCTCAAGAACACATATAGAAATACAAAACTAACCAGCACCCAACAAAGTAGAATTCACAGTGTGTGGAATCTCAACACAAATTACACTTACACAGTGAGGAAAGAAGAAGAAAGCATGACCCATAATTAGGACAAAGAAAACAGTTGATCAACTCTGTATTTCAGATGCTTGAATAGAGATACCAAAAAATTATAAAGATGCAAACTAACTTCTAGAAATAAGAACTATAATGAATGACATGAAAAATACATTGAAAAGTATTAATGGTCAATTAGAGATGACACAAAAAGAAAGATTAATGAACTTTAGAACACAACAATAGAAACTTTTCATAATGACAAAGCATGATAGAGATGACTTGAACAGATATCAAAGCACAGACAGAGAAAAGAAAGAAACGTTATATGCAGTGTAACAAAGATAAATATGACAGCATATTTCCCATTTGAAACACTAAAAAAGATAGAACAATAATGTCTTTCAAGTGATAAAAGAAAAAAAAAGAACCTAAACTTCTATACCCAGCCAAAATATAGTTTAAAAAGAAGGGCAAAAGAAAGCTTTTTTTCAGACATACTAAAGCTGAAAGATTCTTGTTGAGCCATTTCAAATCCTACAAGATGATGCTGTAAAAGTGCTGCACTAAATATGTCAGCAAATTTGGAAAATGCAGCAGTGGCCACAGGACTGGAAAAGGTCCTTTTTCATTCCGATCCCAAAGAAATACAATGCCAAAGAATGCTCAAACTACCGCACCATTGCACTCATCTCACACGCTAGCAAAGTAATGCTCAAAATTCTCCAAGCGAGGCTTCAGCAATACATGAACTGTGAACTTCCAGATGTTCAAGCTGGTTTTAGAAAAGGCAGAGGAACCAGGGATCAAATTGCCAACATGTGCTAGATCATCGAAAAAGTAAGAGAGTTCCAGAAAAACATCTATTTCTGCTTTATTGACTATGCCAAAGCTTTTGATGGTGTGGATCACAGTAAACTGTGGAAAATTCTTCAAGAGATGGGAATACCAGACCACCTGACCTGCCTCTTGAGAAACCTATATGCAGGTCAGGAAGCAACAGTTAGAACTGGACATGGAACAACAGACTGGTTCCAAATAGGAAAAGGAGTACGTCAAGGCTGTATATTGTCACCCTGCCTATTTAACTTATATGCAGAGTACATCATGAGAAATGCTGGGCTTGAAGAAGCACAAGCTGGAATCAAGATTGCTGGGAGAAATATCAATAACCTCAGATATGTAGATAACACCACCCTTATGGCAGAAAGTGAAGAGGAATTAAAGAGACTCTTGATGAAAGTGAAAGTGGAGAGTGAAAAAGTTGGCTTAAAGCTCAACATTCAGAAAACAAAGATCATGGCATCCAGTCCCATCAGCTCAGTTCAGTTTAGTCACTCAGTCATGTCCAACTCTGTGACCCCATGAACTGCAGCATGCCAGGTCTCCCTGTCCATCACCAAGTCCCGGAGTCCACCCAAACCCATGTCCGTTGAGTCGGTGATGCCATCCAACCATCTCATCCTCTGTTGTCCCCTTTGCCTCCTGCTCTCAATCTTTCCCAGCATCAAGGTCTTTTCCAATGAGTCAACTCTTTACAACAGGTGGCCAAAGTATTGGAGTTTCAGTTTCAACATTAGTCCTTCCAATGAACACCTAGGACTGATCTCCTTTAGGATGGACTGGTTGGGTCTCCTTGCAGTCCAAAGGACTCTCAAGAGTCTTCTCCAACACCACAGTTCAAAAGCATCAATTCTTCGACACTCAGCTTTCTTTATAGTCCAACTCTCACATCCAGTCCCATCACTTCATGGCAAATAGATGGGGAAACAATGAAAACAGTGACAGACTTTATTTTCTTGGACTCCAAAATCACTGCAGATGGTGATTGCAGCCATGAAATTAAAAGACACTAGCTCCTTGGAAGAAATGCTATGACCAACCTAGACAGCATATTAAAGCATAGAGATGTATGGCAAAACCAATACAGTATTGTAAAATGAAGTAAAAAAAAAAAAAAAAGTAGAGACATTACTTTGCCAACAATGGTCCATCTAGTCTAGGCTATGATTTTCAGTAGTCATGTATGAATGTGAGAGTTGGACTATAAAGAAAGCTGAGCACCACAGAACTGATGCTTTTGAACTGTGGTGTTGGAGAAAACTCTTGTGAGGTCCTTGGACTGCAAGGAGATCCAACCAATCCATCCTATAGGAAATCAGTCCTGAATATTCATTGCAAGTATTGATGCTAAAGCTGAAACTCCAGTACTTTGGCCACCTGATGCGAAGAACTGTCTCATTTGAAAAGACCCTGATGCTGGGAAAGATTGAAGGCATGAGGAGAAGGGGTTGACAAAGGATGAGATGGTTGGATGGCATCACCAACTCGATGGCCATGAATTTGAGCAAGATCCGGGAGTTGGTGATGGACAGGGAAGCCTGGCGTACTGCAGTCCATGGGGTTACAATAACTGAGATACAACTGAGAGACTGAACTGAACTGAAAAAGGTATAAGGATGGCAAATAAGCACATGAAAATAAGTTCATTTTTGTCATTATGGACATGCCAATCAGAATCACAATGTGTTATATACTATTCAAATAGCTAAAATTAAAAAGTAATCATGCTGTGTTTCTGTGAGGAGTTCCAGTGCAACAACTGGAACTCTTAAACACTGCTGCTGGGAAGGTAAAATGATAAAAACATTTAGAAAGCAGTCTGTCAGTTTATTCAGAATTTAAAGATATACTTATCATATGTCTACACAAAGAGTTACAAGTGCATATTTATGACTGCTTTTCTATAATAGCCAAAACTGGAAATCAGTCTGATGTATATCAACAGGGGAATGGATAAACAAATTGTGGTACATGCCTGAAATGAAATTCTTACTCAGCATTTAAAATGTATGAACTCAGATACAAACAGCATGTATATATCTCAATTATGTAGAATGAAAGAAAACAGAAAAAAAGAGCACACAGTATATGCTTCCATTAATATAAAATTCTAGACATTGTAAAGTAGCTTCTGACAGAAGAATATAGCAATCATTATCTAGGTAGAAGGGACGAGGATGGAAGTGGGAGTGAGTGAGTGAAAGTCACTCAGTGGTGTTTGACTTTTTGCGACCCTGTGCACTATACAGTCCATGGGATTCTCCAGGCCAGAATACTGGAGTGTGTCTCTGTTCCCTTCTCCAGGGTATCTTCCCAATCCAGAGATCAAACACAGGTCTCCTGGATTGCAGGCAGATTCTTTACCAGCTGAGCCACCCGAGAAGCCCAAGAATACTGGAGTGGGTAGCCTATCCCTTTTCCAGGGTATCTTCCTGATCCAGGAATTGAACTGGGGTCTCCTGCATTCCAGGCAGATTCTTTACCAGCTGAGCTGTGGGAGAGAGGAAGGAAATTGTAAAGAAGCAGAAAAGTTTTGGAGGTGAAGCCTACGTTTATACTGTTGCTTGTGGTTATGGTTTCACATATGCCACAATTCAACAAATTGTACACTTTGCATATGTACATTTATACCTAAATAAAGGTGTTAAAAATAAAATAACATGAAAAATAATGGATACAGTATAATTATGTAGAACTAATAGCACCTGTACATAAAGCAATTATCTAATATTTATGTATCCAACATAGATAAAGGGCTTCCCAGTTGGTGCTTGTGGTAAAGAATCTGCCTGCCAGTGCAGGAGACCCCAGTTAAATCCCTGAATTGGGAAGATTCACTGAGAGAGGAAATTACAACCCACTCCAGTATTCTTGTCGGGAGAATCCCATGGACAGAGGAGCCTGGTGGGCTACAGTCCATGAGGTTGCAAAGGGATGGACTGTACTTAGCATCTGAGCAAAACATAGATAAATCTTAAAAATATACTAACTGCAAATGAATACATAGAGTACACCATTTATGTAAGTTTGAATTTACCTGAACCATGGTCTGCATTCCTAATAAATACATAAGTGTCTGTTGAGTTCTAGAAATCATTTGCTGTAAAACATGGGGTCTCTGTGTAATGGAGCATGACCTCACTCAGTCCTTCACATGTGGACATTGCTGCGTGCTGTTATCCCTGGCCTCAGCCATGGGGTGAGCTGGGAGTGCCAGAGAACAGGCTGGGGGCTGTGACGTCAGGGCTCCAGAGCTGTTGACAAGGCTGCCCACTGGCTGGGCCCAGGCTTTGAGGCTGCAGTGACCCTCTCCCCCATCCCCCCCAATCAACCTAATGGCAGTGGCAATCACCCTGGTCATAGTCTGTGGGACCTGCCCCTGTTGTTTGGGCAGCTTGAGGAGTTTGAGGGCTCCTTGGGTCCTGGCACCTGGCTCTCTCAGCCATGACAAGTGGACAGCATTTGGGGAGGCCTTGAGGGAGTGGTCAACTAAGATCTGCTTCCACTTCGACAGGACCTGGACCTCGGAGGCTGAAAACTGTGCCTGGAGATTCTGCCCTTTCTGGTCAGAACAGAGAATAATATTCCTTTGGTGGAGATTCACAGGAATTTAGTTACCTTAGTTACCTGACCAGGGCTTCCCTGGTAGCTCAGCTGGTAAGGAATCCGCCTGCTGGAGACCCTAGTTCAATTCCTGAGTTGGAAGATCTCCTGGAGAAGGGAAAGGCTACTCCCTGCAGTTTTCATGGGGTTCCTTGGTGGCTCCAATGGTGAAGAACCTGCCTCGAATGTGGGAGGCCTGGGTTTGATCCCTGGGTTGGGAAGATCCCTGGAGGAGGGCATTGCAACCCACTCCAGTATTCTAGCCTGGAAAATCCCCAAGGACAGAGGAGCCTGGTGGGTTACAGTCCATGGGATTGCGAAGAGTCAGACATGACTGAGCAACTAAGCAAAGCACAGCACAGCACTATTACCTGATCATTCCTTAGGAAGCATCACTATGAACAAAGCTAGGGGAGGTGATGGAATTCCAGCTGAGCTATTTCAAATCCTAAAAGCTGGTGCTGTGAGAGTGCTGCACTCAATATGCCAGCAAATAAGGAAAACTCAGCAGTGGCCACAGGATTGGAAAAGGTCAGTTTTCATTCCAATCCCAAATAAAGGCAATGCCAAAGAATGTTCAAACTACCACACAATAGCGCTCATCTCACACACTAGTAAATTAATGCTCAAAATTCTCCAAGCGAGGCTTCACCAAAGATTTCCCGATGTTCAAGCTGGATTTAGAAAAGGCAGAGGAACCAACATCCATTGGATCATTGTAAAAGCAAGAGACTTCAAGAAAAAGACATACTTCTGCTTTATTGATTACACCAAAGCCTTTGACTGTGTGGATCACAAGAAACTGGAAAATTCTAAAAGAGGTGGGAATACCAGACCACCTGACCTGCCTCTTAAGAAATCTGTATGCAAATCAGGAAGCAACAGTTAGAACTGGACATGGAACAACAGACTTGTTCCAAATTGGGAAACGAGTACATCAAAATTGTATATTGTCACCCTACTTATTTAACTTATATGGAGAGTACATCATGCAAACTGCTGGGCTGCATGAAGCACAAGCTGGAATCAAGATTGCTGGGAGAAATATCAATAACCTCAGGTACGCAAATGACACCACCTTTATGGCAAAAAGTGAAGAAGAACTAAAGAGCCTTTTGATGAAAGTGAAAGAGGTGAGTGAAAAAGTTGGCTTAAAGCTCAACATTCAGAAAACAGATCATGGCATCTTGTCCCATCCCTTCATGGCAAATAGGTGGGGAAACAGTGGAAACAGTGAGAGACTTTATTTTGGGGGGCTTCAAAATCATTACTGATGGTGATTGCAGGCATGAAATTAAAAGACACCTGCTCCTTGGAAGAAATGTTATGACCAACCTAGACAGCATATTAAAAAGCTGAGACATCACTTTGCCAACAAAGGCTTGTCTAGTCAAGGCTATGGTTTTTCCAGTAGTCGTGTATGGATGTGAAAATTGGACTATAAAGAAAGCTGAGCACCACAGAATTGATGCTTTTGAACTGTATTGTTGGAGAAGACTCTTGAGAGTCTCCTGGACTGCAAGGAGATCCACCAGTCCATCCTAAAGGAAATCAGTCCTGAATATTCATTGCTAGGACTGATGCTGAAGATGAAACTCCAGTACTTTGGCCACCTGATGCGAAGAACTGACTCATTGGAAAAGATCCTGATGGTGGGAAAGGTTGAAGACAGGAGGATAAGGGGATGACAAGGGATGAGATGGTTTGATGACATTACTGACTTGATGGACATGAGTTTGAGTAAGCTCCAGGAGTTGGTGATGGACAGGGAAGCCTAGTATGCTGCAGTCCACAGGGTCACAAAGAGTTGGACATGACTGAGTGACTAAACTGAACTGACCTGACCTCAAGAACAAAGGATCTTATACCAAGAAGTTTCCAACAACTAAACATACCCCTCCTTCACCTTTCCTAGAAAAGGGCTTTGCTGAGAGTTTTTTGTTAATTTGAGGGTTTTACAGCACAAGGCACCCACCTGCTCTCAGGGTCTTGCAATAAACCTTTCTCTGTTTCAAACTGACATTTTGGTATTGTTTGACCTCAGTGTGCATCAGGCACATGGACTTGTGTTTTGATAACTGATACATATCAGCTAAAGCAAGAAATCACTTTTGGAAAGAATGAGATAAGATAGGATGAAATTTTAGGTGTTTCAAAATAATTCTTTAAAAAAAAATCATTTAGAAATTGGCACATTGTTGATAGTTGTTTTGAGGATAGGAACATAGATACACTGCTATTCTGTTCATGCTCATACTTTTTGTAGGCTGGCTGTGTTCACAGTTAACAGTCATCAGCAACCTGTGTGAGGATTTGTGTCTGGTAGGCTCTGGCCAGCAGCGTTTGGTACTCAGGGAAGAAGGGAGGGGCTGCCACTGCGTTTATATAGCTGCTCATCTAGGGAGGAGGAACACATTAAGTACAGAATTAAGCAGACAGTTATCCAGTTACATTTTTGAACAGCATTATAAAAGTGTGAGATCATATCTTGGGGGTACCTAATAAGAAGAGATGGCAAGAATACACAAAAGAACTATACAAAAAAGATCTTCACTACCCGGATAATCACGATGGTGTGATCACTCATCTAGAGCCAGACATCCTGGAATGTGAAGTCAAGTGGGCCTTAGAAAGCATCACTACGAACAAAGCTAGTGGAGATGATGGAATTCCAGTAGAGCTATTTCAAATCCTGAAAGATGATGCTATTAAAGTGCTGCACTCAATATGCCAACAAATTTGGAAAACTCAGCAGTGGCCACAAGACTGGAAAAGATCAGTTTTCATTTCAATCCCCAAGAAAGGCAATGCCAAAGATGCTCAAACTACTGCACAATTGCACTCATCTCACATGCTAGTAAAGTAATGCTCAAAATTCTCCAAATCAGGCTTCAGCAATAAGTGAACCGTGAACTTCCAGATGTTCAAGCTGGTTTTAGAAAAGGCAGAGGAACCAGAGATCAAATTGCCAACATGTGCTGGATCATGGAAAAAGCAAGAGAGTTCCAGAAAAACATCTATTTCTGCTTTATTGACTATGCCACAGCCTTTGATTGTGTGGATCACAATAAACTTTGGAAAATTCTGAAAGAAATGGGAATACCAGACCATGTAACCTGCCTCTTGAGAAACCTGTATGCAGGTCAGGAAGCAACAGTCAGAACTGGACATGGAACAACAGACTGGTTCCAAATAGGAAAAGGAATATGTCAAGTCTGTATATTGTCACTCTGCTTATTTAACTTATATGCAGAGTACATCATGAGAAACGCTGGGCTGGAAGAAACACAAGCTGGAATCAAGATTGCCAGGAGAAATATCAATAACCTCAGATATGCAGATGATACCACCCTTATGGCAGAAAGTGAAGAGGAACTAAAAAGCCTCTTGATGAAAGTGAAAGAGGAGAGTGAAAAAGTTGACTTAAAGCTCAACATTCAGAAAAAGAAGATCATGGCATCCAGTCCCCATCACTTCATGGGAAATAGATGGGGAAACAGTGGAAACAGTGTCAAACTTTATTTTTCTGGGCTCCAGAATCACTACAGATGGTGATTGCAGCCATGAAATTAAAAGACGCTTACTCCTTGGAAGAAAAGTTATGACCAATCTAGATAGCATATTCAAAAGCAGAGACATTACTTTGCCAACTAAGGTCCATCTAGTCAAGGATATGGTTTTTCCAGTAGTCATGTATGGATGTGAGAGTTGGCTGAGTGCTGAAGAATTGATGCTTTTTAACTGTAGTGTTGGAGAAGACTCTTGAGAGTCCCTTGGACTGCAAGGAGATCCAACCAGTCCATTCTGAAGGAGATCAACCCTGGGATTTCTTTGGAAGGAATGATGCTAAAGCTGAAACTCCAGTAATTTGGCCACCTTATGCAAAGAGTTGACTCATTGGAAAAGACTCTGATGCTGGGAGGGATTAGGGGCAGGAGGAGAAGGGGACGACAGAGGATGAGATGGCTGGATGGCATCACGGACTTGATGGACGTGAGTCTGAGTGAATTCTGGGTGTTGCTGATGGATAGGGAGGCCTGGCATGCTGCGATTCGTGGGGTCGCAAAGAGTCGGACACGACTGAGCAACTGAACTGAACTGAATAACCGGAGGTCAGGAAAAGCTGTGAATGGGCTAGATATTTATAGTCAGATAATGCGGAAAAGTCTTAAGTAGTGGGGCTAGTAAAATGCGCAGGTGGAAGTTCTGAAGAGTGAATTTGAAGAGGTAATCACAACTCAGTTCATTCACCTAACAATTTCCACAGTTAGTCATTTTGGGGGGGAGGATTTAATTCCCTATAGTAGGAGAAGCATAAACCTTGATGTTATTAAGAATGTGTTTTTCATCTTTTTCAGTTGACTTATATAAGTCAGTGGTATAAATAACCATTCACACTTTTGAAGAAAAGTGATTAGTTGCTCAGTTGTCTCCAACTGTTTGTGATCCCATGGACTGCTAACCCCTGGCAACCCGAGGCTCCTTTGCCCATGGAATTCTCAAGGCAAGAATACTGGAGTGGGTAACCATCCTTTCTCCAGGGGATCTTCTCAACCCAGGGTTTGGACCTGGGTCTCCCACATTGCAGGCAGTTTCTTTACTGTCTGAGCCACCCTGGTTAATCCAGATTTTTGTCATTCCGAGTTAATCATGCATTGAAAATCAGTATATTGACATGTGAAGTCTGTCGGTTACCTCTCTTGCCTGTGGTAGACTTGTCCTAGATGCCAAAGTTTAACTGCTTGAACCCTGTAGAACCAGCCAAGTTTTCACCTGTGGTGCAGAAAATGTTATTCCAGAATGCTTTACAGTCAGCACATTTTCCACAGTGCTGATGGAAAGTGATCTTAGCAACTGTTTGATTATTTCAAAAGCATGTTTATGGTCGAGTAGACAATACTGGTAGAATAAATGTATCCTGAGTACAGTATTCCATATGTTAGAGACTGGCCCAAATGGTCATTTTTCCCTGAATATCTTTGACTAATCCAAATCAGACCAAGATATATATTGTAGCACACATTTTATATTTGTTTTACTGATAACTAAGAAGAGTTGACTCATTGGAAAGGACTTTGATGCTGGGAGGGATTGGGGGCAGGAGGAGAAGGGGACAACAGAGGATGAGACTGCTGGATGGCATCACTGACTCGATTTACGTGAGTCTGAGTGAACTCCGGGAGTTGGTGATGGACAAGGAGGCCTGGCGTGCTGCGATTCATGGGGTCACAAAGAGTCGGACACGACTGAGCGACTGGACTGAACCGAACTGAAGAGGAAGCTGCTTGGATTTTAATAAATGCTGTCCTCAAATACTTTTGAACAGCAAATGCTAAATTAGAATCCCCAGCTTGTTTTTGTGGGGGACATGGTTGTTTTTCTTGTTAGGTAGACCGTTTTCATCACAAAGAAGTGTATGAGCACCTGCTTTATAAATCTTGCCTCATTAGTGTAGAGGCAACCCACACTTTGTAGTACTAAAGATTCACTCTTAGGATACAATGTGCTCTGCTTTGTTAAGTCACTTCACTCATGTCTGACTCTTTGCGACCTTATGGATTGTGGCTTACCAGGCTCCTCTGTTCATGGGACAAGAATATTGGAGTGGGTTTGCTGCGCTCTTCTCCAGGGGATCTTCCCAACTCAGGGATCGAAGTTGCCTCTCTCATGTCTCCTGCATTAGCAGGTGGGTTCTTTACCACTAGTGCCACCTGGGAAGAACAAGATGTAATATAGTACACTGTTTATTTTATTTCTAGCTATTTTATTTTTAATTTTCTTTTAAATTTATAGCCAATTAAAAATGTTGTGGTAGTTTCAGGTGGACAGCAAAGGGATTCAGCCATACATATACATGTATCCACTCTCCCTACAGTACACTATTTAAAAAGATGTTTCTTTAAAAAGATAAGTGAGGGTTGCACATCGAATGTTAAAAATTATTCAGATTACTCTTAAGTTCTGTTGCTTGACTTCAGTTACTAGGAATGAGAGCATGAAACAAGTAAAGCATTATTTGATTTTTAAAAATGATTCAGGCCTAATATCAATAGAAAAATAACCTAGCAACTCAAAGAATGAATCAAATTTAGAAAATGTTAAGAAAATCTGATGGATTCCCCATTTTAACTGTCAGGGTAGGAAATTGTGATTTATGTTCTCTTTTGTTACATTTGTTGTGAATCATTCAAACTGAAGAAGTCATGGATCTAGGATTTATAAAGATGAAAACTTAAATCCTTGAATCAGAGAAATTAACGTTCATATTCTTGTTAATTAATGTTTGTGAGAATGGCAGATTTATTTTTATAAGATTTGTGTAGTATTGTTTTCCTAAATTTGTAAGCATGGCAAAAGAATGTAAAATATCTACCTTTAAGAAACATTCTTATGTGAATATTAATAAATTTCATTGAAATACAATTGAATTTGTTAGTGATTCAAGTTAATTTTACATGATTTTGTATCTAAACCGTCTTGATATACTACTCTTTTTGCTTGGGCATTGACTTCAATTGATTTCTTCACAAATACTGAAAACAATTTTGTAGTGCTCCAGTTGACCACCCAATTTTGCTAAGATGAAAACATCCACCATTGCGATAAAATTGTCTGATGTTTAGGTCAAAAAATGCTTGTTTACATGAGTGCTGAGTCATATCTCCTTTTTAGAATGAGAATGTGTGATTAAGCTTCAACCTGAGAAAGTTATGTCTGCCTTACAAATCTTCTCTGGGCCTATTTATCACTCTGCAGTTTTCAGTAAAACTGTTTCCAAACTTTTAGAATGTGTACATAACATGGTCTTTGTTTGGGGTGTCACAGTCCTTTTTTAATAGGAAGAGATAACTACAAGTTTTAGGGGTTGTTCTAAATACCTTTACTCAATGGCCTGTAATTCTTGGTTTTTAAAAAATATAGATAATGTAACAATAATTGAACTAGATCTACTGTTTTCAAGAGGAAACAAACTTCCTGTGCTTGCTCCTCTGTATTTCAGGTACTGTATCATGAGTGAAGGTCACTCAGTTGTGACTGACTCTTTGTGACCCCATGGACTGTAAAGTCCATGGAATTCTCTAGGCCAGAATACTGGGATGGGTGCCTGTTGCCTTCTCCAGGGAATATTCCCAACCCAGGGGTCGAATCCAGGTCCCACATTACAGGCATATTCTTTACCAACTGAGCCACCAGGGAAGCATGTGGTTGGCTTTTTACTTTAAACACTCTAGGTAAGAATTGGAGACCGGTGGATAGAGGGGATTGTGATTAATAATAATAAAAGATGACATTTATTAGGAGTCTACTATGTGCCATATTCTTTTTTAAGCAATATACTTGGATTATCCTTTTGATCTCCGCTAGTCTCATTATATTGGCACTATTATTGCCAGCCTCATTTTATTGTTGGGAAGTGAAATATAGTCAGAAAACTTGCTTAAGGTCAGTGAGCTATCACACAAAAGGTCTGAATTCAAACAAGAGCAAACTATCTGACTGTATAGCCTGGCCTCTTCACACGAGGCTGTACTGCTGCTGATCAACACCTTGGATTTGTGAAACTCTGCATGCGTGTGTCCTAAGTTACTTCAGTTGTATCTGACTCTTTATGACCCTATTGACCGGTAGCCTGACCCTGAGATTCTCCAGGCAAGAATACTGGAATGGGTTGCCATGCCCTTCTCCAGGGGATCTTCCCATCCCAGGGATAGAACCCATATCTCTCTTACATCTCCTGCATTAACAGACATGTTCTTTACCAGTCATACCACCTGGGAAGCCCTTTTGAAGCTCTGAAAGTAGAAGTCGCTCAGTTGTGTCTGACTCTTTGCAACCGCATGGATTATACAGTCCATGGAATTCTCCAGGCCAGAAAACTAGAGTGGGTAGCCTTTCCCTTCTCCAGGGGATCTTCTCAACCGAGGGATCGAACCCAGGTCTCCCGAATTGCAGGCAGATTCTTTACCAGCTGAGCCACAGGGAAGCCCTGAGTAAATGTACTGAAGTTCATTAAATATACATTATTGTAAATGGGATGACTTCGTAGCTTAATGTAGGCCAAATATCACTTTTTGCCTATTCATATTTTTGCATTTTTCATGGGAAATATAGGACAGAGAATCCCATTTTCTCTAAACCTTATGAGAAGAGAATTAACAAAATAGAGTGGTACTAAATTCAATTCAGCAAGCAATCTGCTCTTGAAATTGTTGTTTTGGGAAACCTAGGAATACTTCTGGAAGATGTGATTAAAAATGAAACATCTAATTGTGTAAATGGGAGACTGATGGTGGATGTATAGCATTGAAAAGTAATCCAAATGTTAACAGAAATGTCTTTATTTGTTGTGTTATTTTATTTGTCTTATCTGTTTTATTCGTTGTGTTGTTTCTGCTAAGTCATGGTATAAGGATTCCACATTATTGAAACACAAGAAAATCATAGTACGTTTCAGCGATATTTTTTCTTTCAGTTTGAGATGTAATTGACATATACTACTATAATTTTAAGGTATACAGCATAATGATTTGACTTACGTATATCATCAAATGATTATCACAATACGTTTAGTGAACATCCATTATCTCATACAGATACAAGATTAAAGAAAGAAAAATAATATTTTCCTTGTTATGACAACTCCTAGAATTTACCCTTATTAACAACTTTGATGTATAACATATAGCATCGTTAGTTATATTTACTGTGTTGTACATTATGCCCCTATTACTTATTTATCTTATAATTGCAAGTTTGTGCTTTTTGAATTCCTTCATCTGATTCTCCCTGCCCCCCACCTCTGACTGTGATAACCACAAATCTGACCTCTTTTTCTGAGTTTGTGTTTGAAATATAATTGACATGTAAAACTATATTAATTCCTGTTACACGATACTTCTATACATTTTAAAGTGTAAGGATAAGTCTAGTTATAATCTGTTACCATACGAAGGTATCACATAGCTGTTGACTTTATTCCCCACGTTGCACACTTCATACCTATGACTCATTTATTTTGCACACTTCATACCCATGACTCATTTATTTTGCACCTCTTAATACCAGACCACCTGACCTGCCTCTTGAGAAACCTGTATGCAGGTCAGAAAGCAACAGTTAGAACTGGACATGGAACAACAGACTGGTTCCAAATAGGAAAAGGAGTACATCAAGGCTGTATAGTGTCACCCTGCTTATTTAACTTATATGCAGAGTACATCATGAGAAATGCTGGGCTGGAGGAAGCACAAGCTGGAATCAAGATTGCTGGGAGAAATATCAATAACTTCAGATATGCAGATGACACCACTCTTATGGCAGAAAGTGAAGAGGAATTAAAGAGACTCTTGATGAAAGTGAAAGTGGAGAGTGAAAAAGTTGGCTTAAAGGTCAACATTCAGAAAACGAAGATCATGGCATCCGGTCCCATCACTTCATGGGAAATAGATGGGGAAACAGTGGAAACAGTGGCTGACTATTTTTCTGGGCTCCAAAATCACTGCAGATGGTGATTGCAGCCATGAAATTAAAAGACCCTTACTCCTTGGAAGGAAAGTTATGACCAAACTAGACAGCATGTTAAAAAAAAGAGACATTACTTTGTCAACAAAGGTCCATCTATTCAAGGCTATGGTTTTTCCAGCAGTCATGTATGGATGTGAGAGTTGGACTATAAAGAAAGCTGAGCACCAAAGAATTGATGCTTTTGAACTGTGGTGTCAGAGAAGACTCTTGAGAGTCCCTTGGACTGCAAGGAGATTGAGCCAGTCCATCCTGAAGGAGATCAGTCCTGGGTGTTCATTGGAAGGACTGATGTTGAAGTTGAAGAGCTGACTCATTGGAAAAGACTCTGATGCTGGGAGGGATTGGGGGCATGAGGAGAAGGGGACGACAGAGGATGAGATGGTTGGATGGCATCACTGACTCAATGGACATGGGTTTGGGTGGACTCTGGCAGTTGATGATGGACAAGGAGGCCTGGTGTGCTGCGGTTCATGGGGTCACAAAGAGTCGGACACGACTGAGTGACTGAAATGAACTGAACTGAATCTCCTTCACTTGTTTCTTTCTTCCTCTCACCACCTTCCTCTCTGTCAACCACCAGTTTGTTCTCTTATATACTAATATATCTGTTTATATGATGTTTATTCACTTGGTTTTTTGTAGATTCCCCATATAAGTGAAATAATATAGTATTTGTCTTTTTCTGGCTTATTTCACTTAGCATCGTACCCTTTGGTCCATCTATGTTGTAGAAAGTGGCACTAATTTCATTCTTTTATTTTTATGGCTGAGTTTTATATCTATATCTAAATATCTGTATCTATATATATAAAGAAGTTATATATTTATATATAAATTCTTTATCCATTCTTTTATTGATAGATGGGGCTTCCCTAGTAGCTCAGCTGGTACCCTGGTGGCTCAGCTGGTAAAGAATCAGCCTGCAATGTGGGAGACCTGGGTTCGATCCAGTTTGGGAAGATCCCCTGGAGAAGGGAACAGCTCCCCACTCCAGTATTCTGGCCTGGAGAATTCCTTGGACTGTATAGTCCATGAAGACACAAAGAGAATTCCATGGACTGCATAGTCCATGAGGTCACAAAGAGTTGGACGCAACTGAGTGACTTTCACTTTCACTTTAGATTGCTTCCATATCTTAACTATTGTAAATAATGCTGTAGTGAACACAGACATATGTCTTTTCAAATTAGTACTTCCGTTTTCTTCAGATAAATACCCAGGAGTGGAATTGCTGGATCATATAATGGTTCTATTTTTAATGTTTTGAGGAATCTCCATACTATTTTCCATAGTGGCTGCACCTGTTTACATTCCCACCAACAGTGTGAAGATTCTCTTTTTTCCTCTGTTGTCTCCAGCACTGTTATTTCTTGTCTTTTTGCCATTCTGACAGATATGAGGTGATAGCTCACCGTGGTTTTGATTTGCACTTCCCTGATGGTTAGTCACATAAATCATCTTTTTCATGTGCCTGTTGGTCGTCTGTATGTCTTTGAAAGAATGTGTAGTCAGATCCTCTGTCCATTTTTTAATTGCTTTTTTCTTCATATTGAGTTATATGAATTCTTTTCATAATTTGGATAGTGATTCCTTATTGGATATATCATCTGCAAACATCTTCTCCCATTAAGTAGTTTGCCTTTCCATTTTGTTTATAGTTTCCTTCCCTGTGCAAAAGCACTTTAGTTTGACTTTGTCCCACTTGTTTATTTTTGCTTTTGCTTCTTTTGCCTAAGGAGATGTATCCCCCCCCCCAAAAAAAAATTACTAAGACTGATGCCAAAGAGTTTCCTGCCTATTTTTCTTCTAGAAGTTTTATGATTTCAGGTCTTATATCTAAGTCTTTAATCTATTTTGAATTTATTTTTGTTCATGTTGTGAGAAAGTAGTCCAGTTTCTTTTGCATATAGTTGTCCAATTTTCCCAACACCATTTACTAAAGAGTCTGTCATTTCTCCATTGTATATTCTTGCCTCCTTTGGCATAGATTAATTGCCCTTATATGTGTGGATTCATTTCCGGGCTCAGAGATATTTTTGCATGTTTATTAACTAACTTGACTAGGAAGCACTTTGGATTATATATGTATTCCTTGTTCTGAAATGTCAAATGCAGTTAATCTAAAGATATTAAATTTTCCATTTTAATACTTTGCAAACATTTTCCTAAGAATTGATTGGTTATAACCAATTCTGTCTCTGGAAGAGATCCACATTTTGTGGACCCTAGAAAATACTAAATTTGAAGCCCTTATTACTCAAGAAAATGAATAAGAATTAGGAATATGAAAATAGGTAGAAATGTGGATGTTTATTTAGAATGAGAAGTCACAAAAAATATGAATTTTAGAAGACTGATAAATATCACAAATATCATAAAATTCAAAAAATTTAATAATATTCTTATTAACTACCTAACATCAATGTTATAGTTTTTTTTTTTTTTTTGGCTGCATACCTTTTGATCACCTCTTCATATGCAAAAGTTTATAATTTTGTGTGTGTGTGTGTAACAAAGTTTTATTAAAGTATAAAGGAGATAGAGAAAGCTTCTGACATAGGCATCAGAAGGGGGCAGAAAGAGTACCCCCTGCTAGTCTTCAGCTGGATGTTGTATAGTAACTGAAGTGAAGTGAAGTAGCTCAGTCATGTCCAACTCTTTGCGACCTCATGGACTGTAGCCTACCAGACTCCATCCATGAGATTTTCCAGGCAAGAATACTGGAATGGGTTGCCATTTCCTTCTCCATATGACGTTTTCTACAGAAAAAAATAAAATGATAAATTTTAATCTTTCCTCTAGCATGGCTGAAGTGTGTATATATAATTATTGACAGCTTGGGAAAGTGTCTTTTAGCTTTACAACTAATTATTGATAATGCTATACATAAATTTACAAGATTGTTTTCAAATTTGGGTTAATGTCTCTCAGGTTTATTTCATGTATCAGCTGTTATATTTCAGGGGTTTTCAAGGTTTCCTGAGCATTACTGCTGCTGCTAAGTCACTTGAGTCGTGTCTGACTCTGTGCGACCCCATAGAGGGCAGCCTACCAGGCTCCCCCGTTCCTGGGATTCTCAGGCAAGAACACTGGAGTAGGTTGCCATTTCCTTCTCCAATGCATGAAAGTGAAAAGTTAAAGTGAAGTCGCTCAGTTGTATCCGACTCTTAGTGACCCCATGGACTGTACCCTATCAGGCTCCTCCATCCATGGGATTTTCCAGGCAAGAGTACTAGAGTGATTTATGACACTTGTTAGTCAGCTGGTGGCTGAAGAGAAAGTATATTTAATGTATTCTGTAATATTTGTTGACATCAATGTTTTGTGTAAAATTATCAAGAAATTTAATGTTTTTTCTAGCATGTGCATAAATCAATCCTCTTTTTAATTGGATTCTCAAATAACCAGCATGCCTGTTAATTAATTTTATGTGAAAATTTTTTCTTTTAGTAACTTTAGCTTATGTATAATCTGACAAAGTTTGGTATAATTTATTTTTAAATGTCAGAATAATTTCTTTTGACTTGATTTCATTGCTTATGTTTATCATCTTTGTCCCATATCCATTAAATTTTCTCCTGAATGTTCTTTCTGTTTTTTAAAAAACACATTTAAAAATGACTTAAACAGCTGACTTTTCTATACAAAAAAGTTGAGCCCATATTTATTGAAATATTCCATGATTTAAAAGGCAGTGGACTAATTGGACTTCATTAAATATTTCACTTTGATCAAAAACTTACTAAAAATATAGTACATTTTAAATTATATGTGCTGTGTTATGGAATATATTCCTGACATTCCTCTCCTGACAGGAGAAACTGTTTTGCCGAGGTGGAAATGGAAACTGATCATTGTGTACAAGTTTACACCTCTCATGTTTGGAGGAATTGCTCCAGACTAAGTTGTGATGTTGTACATTTTAAACTTTATTTCTCCTACATTATACACATATATGCACTTCTATATATGTGTATATACAGGCTTCTCAAGTAGCTCACCAGTAAAGAATCCACCTGCAATGCAGGAGATGTGGGTTCGAACCCTGGGTTGGGAAGATTTGCTGGAGGAGGGCATGGCCACCCACTCCAGTATTCTTGCCTGGAAAATACCATGGACAGAAGAGCCTGGCAGGCCACTGTCCATAGGGTTGCAGAATCGGACACAACTGATACCAGTTAGCGTGCATGCGCATTAGGCTTATATTGGAGCCACTTAATATATTCTCTTTTAACTTTTCTTTATTTTTCATTTATTAATCTTTCTGTGCTTTCTTCATTCATTTTCTCTGTAGTTTGGCGTTTGTCCAGTCTACTTCATTAATGTTTACAATTTCCACTTTCAGATTTCTGTTTGGCTGTATTTAGTCAGATAGCTGTATCTGACCCATTCACCATTCTGCTACTTAATTCATGGTTTGCTTTATGTTTATTACTCCTTCCTTTATATTTCTAAAGGCTCTAAATCTACTGTGTCAATTTGAATGGACTTAACCAATAGTGATAAAGTCATGGAACCTTTCTTGTTTCTGAGTGAAAAGTCTGGAGGAAAGCAGGCCGGGTTCATTAGAGGCTCCATGAAGCCATCAGGGGCCCAGCCTCTTGTTCTTATCTCCTCACTCTAGAGTGTTAGTGCCTCTTCGGGGTCAAAAATTGCCTGTTCTCATATGAAAGTTGGTTTTAAAGCACTAAGTAAGATAAATAGTGTCAAAAATTCTTTTTCTCTCCAGAGAGGAAAATCTCTCCAGTAAATTGTTCAGTTCAGTTCAGTCACTCAGTCGCGTCCGACTTTTTGCGACCCCATGAATTGCAACACGCCAGGCCTCCCTGTCCATCACCAACTCCCGAAGTTCACTCAGACTCACATCCATCGAGTCGGTGATGCCATCCAGCCATCTCATCCTCTGTTGTCCCCTTCTCCTCCTGCCCCCCAACCCCCCCACCATCAGAGTCTTTTCCAATGAGTCAACTCTCTGCATAAGGTAGACAAAGTACTGGAGTTTCAGCTTTAGCATCATTCCTTCCAAAGAACACCCAGGACTGATCTCCTTTAGAATGGACTGGTTGGATCTCCTTGTTAGACCCCTGTAAATCCCCTCTCATGTCCCTTTGATCAAAGTGAGTCCTACACACAGGACACATACAGAAACACACCCTTAGCCCCATGACTGACAGATAGGAAGGGGCTGGGTAAGCCTTAAGCCTTGAGGAATGTGCTGAGGCTGGGCACCTAATGCCTCAGGCATGGAGCAAGGGGGTGTATTCTTTAAGCAACAACCAATATATCTGCTACATGCTTATTTAAAATTTTTTTTCAGAAGATCCCACTTTGACTTTCCTCAGAGGTGAGATTTCCCAATGTATATTAATTTTTGCTTAAGATTTTCTCATATTCCATTCTCTTTTCCCTGCCAGTATTCTTCTTTTCACAGTAGTTAAAGGATTGCTTCCATCTGCTTGATGTTCAGAACCAGTTCTTAGGGGTGATGGTTTGAGGTAACTTATGATGTATTAATATGTAATTCCTGTGTCAGTGAGAGGTTTAGTTTGCTGATGAAGAAAAAGAAAACACCTGAGAGTTTGGAATTAGCAAATGCAAACTATTATGTGGAGAATGGATAAATAACGAGTGAAAGTGTTAGTTGCTCAGTTTTGTCCAACTCTTTGTGACCCCATGGACTGTCGCTCTTGAGCCTCCTCTGTCCATGCAGTTCTCCAAACTAGAGTGGGTAGCCAGTCCCTTCTCCAGGAGATCTTTTCCATAGCCACTATGGTTAATTCAGACTTTTTGTCATTCTGAGTTAATCATGGATTAAAAATCAAGAATACTGGAGTGAGTAGCCATTCCCTTCTCCAGGGGATCTTCCTGACCCACAGTTCAGACCTGGGTCTCCTGCATTGCGGGCAACTTCTGTATCATCTGAGCCATGAGGGGAGCCCCATAAATGTCAAGATCCTATTGTATATCACAGGGAACTATATTCAGTGGTATAATATCTGCCAATTTAATATCAGTAGAGCAGGCAACAGCAGCAGGGGTGTTTTTCATGACACACCTATTGAAATGTGATGCTATATTTAGGCAATTTATTAACAACAACTATTCACCCACAATATTAAGGAGCCTCAAATAAGGTATGGAAAAAGAATATGATAAAGGATGGATTCTAGAAAAATGATACTGATGAACCTATTCACAGGGCAGAAATAGAGACACAGACATAGAGAATAGATTTGTGGATACAGTGAGGGAAGGAGAGGGTGGGATGAATTAAGAGATTAGCACTGGCATATATACACTATCATGTGTAAAATATACAGACTGTGTTCTGTGATGATCTAGAGGGGTAGGATGGGGGAGCGATGGGAGGGAGGCTCAAGAAGAAGGGGAAACATGTATACTTATAGCTGATTCATGTTTTTGTACAGCAGAAACCAACATAACATTGTAAAGCAATTAGCCTCCAATTAAAAAATATATATATGCATGGGTATATATATATGTTTGTGTGTGTGTGTGTGTGTAACTGAATCACTGTGCTGTACCGCAGACATTAACACAGTGTTGAAATCAGCTATACTTGAATAAAATGAATTTTAGAAAAATGCCTGAGGTTTGCCTCTTAAACCCTAAAAGCAGTGCTCTTAAATGTTCTTTCATGTAAGTTCTGTAACATTTGTTCCCTGAATAAATGCCTCATCTGCCCTCGTTTTTCTTCTCCAAATTTTCAGAACATTTATGTATGCTCCTTTCTTATTTCTGAAATATGAAATTGTCATTCAGTAAATCAAGTATTGTAGTACATTAGAGCTAGAGTACATATAAGGGCCCATCCCTGTGTTAGATGCTATGAAAGTTCATAAATGTGTGAGTCACAGGCTAATCTTCCTGAAGCTCAGTTTGGAGTTAGAGAGGAGTGTGTGCACAAACATGTATATAAGCCTTAAATGAAGAGTGCCAGCCACTGTACTCCATTAGGTTTGAAGATAATGAACATATTCTTTCCTTAACTGGTGATGAAAATTATAAAAGAAGAAAGGCACTGCAGTGCCAGATCCTACACAGAGAGTGATAATTGGGTATCAGTTCCAGCTGTCTGAGGTTACGCCCACAACAGTGATGCTAGCATGACTTCAGGTCTCACTACCTTAATAATATCTGAAGAACAGATTGTTTAACCTTGGCTGCAGTGGGCCCTGCTGACATTATTTATTGCAGTTTTCTAATTTTATTACTTTTCTGGTTTCCAAATAGTCATTTTCACTTTACACCTTGAGTTGTTTTGACCCAGGAGTTGAATCTCCAGATTTTAAAACACTTTATTTGAGGCTCCTTAATATTGTGGGTGAATGGTTGTCATTAAGAAAGTGTTTGAATATAGCATCACATTTCAATAGGTGTGTCATGAAAAATACCCCTGCTGCTGTTGCCTGCTTCACTGATATTAAATGGCTCAGACAGATTCTGCATCTCATAATCTCCTTGACTTAAAAGCATGTGCATCTTAATGTGAGAGCCAGAAAATTTGCACAGCAGTATAGTACTTAACCACAGGGTTAAACATTTTCTACCTTGCAGATAGGAGGTATGCTTCTAAAGAAAAGAAAAGAAAATTCTCTTTTTTACTGACTCGATTTTCAGATTGAAAAAACATTTTTTTGCAGTTTAAATTGTATCAATCTACAGTAAGTAACATGAGTAGGATGCTAGACTATGAGAGTCTTTTTCCTAGTAAGTTAAAAAAAAAAAATCATCACGATGGATTCTAATCTGGCTTTGTTGTGCTCTGTACCCACCAGCAGTTAAATGTTTGTAGCCAAGACTTGCAGATCTATTTATGTCATTGTGTGGCTTAATATTCCTCACAAACTTCAACATCCATTGATAATTTACAAACTCCTGATCACGCCTATGAAGCCCATTTATTCCAGCACCTTCCAACTTTCTGATTCTTTACCCCAGTTGATCCAAGGTCATGGCTGTGTCTTTGAACTTGACCCAGGCCCTCCTTGAAGGCTGTAGCTCGAGACCACTGAAGAACAGTGCTGTTGACTGTGCCGACCAAAATATATTGCAAGTCTGTTGCATTGCATCTCATGAAAGGAGTATAGAATATTTGAATCACTAATTTTTTTTTTTCTCATGACTAGACTGAAGTTATAGGTTTTGGTGAGGAAGACCACAGGTAGGCAAGAGCTGGAATAAATCATGTTTACTTAATATAGATAAAGGTGGTAACCTACAAAAATGTTTATAGATTTGTATATATTCCTGGGTTAGTATATATATGCAAGTTTCTGTTTTCTGGTAGCTGAGAGGTCTTAGAAACAGTGAGCACACCTAGCACTCAGAACTTGGTTTCTGATACATTCTCCAATGAAAGGAACCACGACTCCTTGGAGAAATGGTTGATTGTAGGTTTGAGCCAGAAATCTTCAGTATGAGCCTAGAGAATCTTAAAGTGCCAGGAAATAAGGAAAATATCAAACAAAAACACAACAAATGGGGACATGTAAAAGGGCTCCAGGGATTGAACCCACATCTCTTGCACTGGCAGGCAGATTCTTTACCACTAGCATTTCTTGGGAGCCCCATGAAAGGGATGCAGGGGCAATTGGAACTACAAAATAAAGTAGTAGTGTATTATAACAGGAAGTATAAAATATTCACAAATTCATCTGAAGTAAATACACGATTGAATAAATAAATGGAGAATAGACATATCCAATGTAAAAACATTTCTAATAATTTATGTAGCTTAACTCTCTGCTCCTTAAGCATGGGCTATACATAATCAGTTCCTTCTATAGACTGCAGTGTTGAAGGAGAGTAATTTTACAGCAGATGAACTTACCAAGTACTGTCACCCAGGTGATCAAGTTTAATGTAAATAGTGATGTCATACTGATAGCTTCTGGAGTAAGAAATGGCAACCCACTCCAGTATTCTTGCCTGGAAAATTCCGTGGACAGAGGAGCCTGGCAGGATACAGTCCAGGGGTTCACAAAGAGCTGGACACAACTAAGCAACTAAGCACATTAATAGCTTATGTGATCAAAATGGCACTTTTTACATTCATGGTCATCTTCTCCAAAACCCATAACCCTAGCCTAATTATGAGAAAATATCAGACAAATCTTAAATGAGGGTCTTTCTACAAAATACCCAACCAGTACACCTCAAAACTGTCAAAATCATCAAACAAGGAACATCTGAGATGCTCTTACAACCCAGAGAAGCCTAAGGAGATATGACAAGTTAAATGCAGTTTGCTATTCTGGATGCAGTTCTGGAACTGAAAAAGGACTTTAGGTAAAAATTGAGGAAATCTGAATAAAGTATGTTTTTTAGTTAAGTAAACAAAAAAGACTCCTTAAAAATGGAGAGTCTCTTCCAGTTCTCTTTAATCTTCACCAGTGTTCAATATGAATATGAAGAAGGAATCTCTCTCAGTATTTAAGAAATTATTAGTGATCCAGTAGAAAGAATTTATTTCATTTTCTTAAATATTCTGTTTGTTCATGAATTCCCCTGTGTATTACTCCCTTTTTTGCTGAAACTTTCAATCTTTTGAAGCCAGATGCCTGAAACTTTGAAAACATCATATATAAATTACATAACAGCTCTTAAGAGAAGGAGAAAAATTTATTTCATGGTCATTTAAACTGTGATGGATATTTGATAAGTGACATTTTTAACATTCCTCCTACCAAAGAAAACAAACAAACGAAGACAGAATTATCCTAATAACAATGATAAGAACCATTATTTTTCAACTGGTTTATTTGTTGTTATTTAGCCACTAAGTGGTATCTGACTTTTGCAATGCCATAGACTGTAGCTTGCCAGGCTGCTCTGTCCATGGGATTATCCAGGCAAGTATACTGAAGTGGGTAGACATTTCTTCTCCAGGGGATCTTCCTGACCCAAGGAGCAATCCTGTATCTCTTGCATTGGCAGGTGGATGCTTTACCACTGAGACACTTGGGGCACTAAATGCTTGATAGATGCTCCCTAGCTCCTCATTTCAGTATCAGTGCAGGCAGAGTTAGTAACAAGCATTTATATTTAGATGACTATTTATATTTAGATGACTATTTATCAGGGTGACTCAGAGAACTAGACATTTCATATGTTACGGATGAACCATTACTGTGGCCTTGGAGTTTTTTCCCCCCTGCCTGTCCTTTTTCCCAGTATGTGGGGTTTGTGGGGAGGAGATTTTTGGTAGCCAGATCTGTAGAAGATACCTTACTATGACTCATATATACTAAAAAAACAGTTCTTTGAATAATATATGGAAACTAGTTTTTAATGAGGCATTATCCTTTCTTAAAATAGAATCTCTTTTTGTCGCCCATTAACTGTGAAAATCACTGATGAGGGACTAAGAGCTAGGACTCACATAGGAGTTCAATAAATATTGTTGCAAAACCATCTTAGTAGGTACTGTTTTGAAATAAGTTTTTTAGGGGCGATTTTAGGAAGGAGATTTTCATGAATCATAGTCCATCAGCATTTGGTTTTTGTTGTTCTGAGAAGAATTTTGGTTGTCCTAAAGCTAATAATGGTGTGTGGGCTATTGTATGTGGAGAGGATGTTCTGAACCTTATGTGAGTACTTGACATTTTGCTGATGATGGTAAGAAAGGTGTGCTTATCCATTTCTGTGCATTTGTGATGGTTGCATTTTCTGAGAGGCTGGCCAGCATTATCAACACAGACTTAGGGATATACACCTACAGGGGCAAGTACTCCATGAAGAATTTTAACTAGAGACTTAGAAAAGTTAACAATAAGAATAATCAGCCTTCTGTGTCTCCAGGCTCTTGTGAGACTCTCTCCTATCACAGTCTATCCATTCCTTCCATTGCAAGTAAATACTGATGAGAATATCCTGATGAAATACCATAAACCTGAAGTTTGCATGAATCCAGACATAAAATGTTTTATAATCATTACAGATTTAATGAGTTCTTTTATATGTATTTTGTAGATTCAACATGGGATTAGGGAAATTATTAAAATTATAGAATGTAGACCTTTAATATTAAATATTATAATTGATAACTAATTTCCACTATTGCAGACAAGTATGAAGAAAAGATCAGATGCATGTATATATTCTACAAACATTGTTTTTATGCAAGACATTGGATTTTTCATGATTGACAATAAATGGAAAGGAAATTCAGTTTAGATTGAAAGAGCTAGAGGATTCATTTCAATGGATTGTTACTTTTGTTTCAAGTTTTTTAATAAAGGTTTTAGGAACTTTGACAGAAACTAGACCAGTCTGTCACCTAGGCACATTCTTAGTAGTATCTCCATAGTTTGACTTTCATCAGTCATGAAAGAATTCTTGAGCCATATGGAAGAGATCTCTTTCTCTCTCTCTCCATCTCTCATCATCTACCACCTTTTTGTTTTCCTTACTTTTCTTCTGCCTCTTTTCAGGGGAATCCCCAAAATATGTTTAAATATCTTTCTGCAGCAAATGTGAGGAAAACTCTAGGCAAATCAGGTTTAAAAAAAGAAAGATTATTTCCTGATTTCTGTGGGAGGATAGACAGTTTTAAACAGAAACAAGGAAGAGATTAGGAATTCCGCTGGATATGAAAAATCTATATTCATTAAGTAGAGCTATGCAAACAGCTGTAAATTTGGATAATAAGCAAGGGAAGATATCTGAATTTCATTAGTCTTTTTTTCCTTTACAGTTAGCAGATATCTCACCTTCTAAAATTACTTCGATTGTGGTTCACCACAATAAGCATGTAATTAAAATTGAAGAATGTTTACCAGATGAGGAAATTTGATGAAATGGAGCCAGGAGAAGGGATTGGAAAATGTGCAAAGAAGAACAACTCAGGAAACACACTACAATTGGGAAGTTATTTTAGCAAAGGTACTGTGGGCAAGGATTTCAATCAAGTAGAGGATGCTGGTTTAAAACTAGTAAGTAGAAACTAAGTCACCAGGATGTTTTTGGTGTTGAGCATTAATTAAGTCAATATTCATTGATAGCCTATTATGCTTTGATTTCTATACCAGATCCTGGGAGAGTCATTGGTGAGAACAGTTTCTGTAATCAAAGAGTATGTATTCTAGTTATCGTGAGAAGTTTGCATTACTGTGGAGTGTTACTGTGTGGTGTGTGCATATGGATTGGGAAAGAGATTTCTGACTCAGATTGGGCATGGGATCAGCTAGGTGGCCCTTTTTCTTGCTTCTCAGGTGCTGGCTATGCAATTACCATGGAGCATAATTATTATTCTAGTGGCAACATGTGGCAGCATCCTGCATGGAGGGTGTACTAGGAGTGCCAAAATCCTTCTAGATGGATGTATCAAGAAAGGCACAAAAAGGAGTGGAATCCAAAGTGCAGAAGGGTTAGCAATGCAAATAGACATATTTGGGGAGACAATCCATGGTTCTTTTGTACAAAGTATCAGAAGATAGAAAAGAAATTTAAGATAGATTCAGCATTTCCAGAGTTTAGCCATTGTTGGAGTGATATACTGTAAAGTAATTAACCTCCAAAGAAAATAAATAAATTTATATTTGAAAAAATAAAATAAAATGAAATGCCCAGAAAGAGAGAGGATGATCAATAAAGGGCTCTTTCAATCATATAATCGAGGCTCAATTAATAGGGTTGCCAAGAGTTGGACATGAGTGAAGTGACTTAACACATACATACAATATTTGTTTGATGAGTAAGTCATAGATTGTGATATGATAATTGTTATAATTGAGAACTAGAAGATTATGACTCTCAATAGTTGTAAATATGATACTTACACCTCTTTAAAAAATATCAGTATTTTTCTAACTGAAGGGGTACATTGATATTAGTGGCCTGTGGAATCAGTATACTGAGGGCTACTTAATGATTAAAAATGTAATAAAATTGAAAAGAGAATCTGAAAAAGTAAGTACTGTAAAGCTTTTATTCTGAGTATATTCATGGATGTTCATGTGTCCTTGAGTGGACAGAGAAAATGTATTTCTTACTGTGGGTTGGTGTCAAAGAGCCCTGAAAGTCACTGTAATGGAGAAGGAGCAGTTTTCCCATGGTGTACATGCTGAGAAAGAACCAAGGGTAGCATCAGGAGACCAGGATCTGGGCATGTTTGTCCTGAGCCTGAAGTAAGCACCATCAGCAAAACTATAGTGGCAGCATTGACACCCATGCCTGCAGTCCCAAGGTGACAGCCGTCTCAGGTCCCCCAGGTCCTTCCTTAGTTGTGTTGAAGATAAACTGAGAATAATGGTTAGCTCAGAATGGGTGTCTGCCCTGTGCAAATAGTTCATTAATGATCTATATTCCCCAGCCTTCAGAGATTCTCACTGACCCCCTGGCAGCTTTGAAGATTTCTGGGCATATTGGATGAGATCTATATTCTTTCTGGCTCAGTTTGGGGAAATTAAGGAAGGAGTAGTTGCAAGTATGTATTTGGAGGGACATTTAACTAGTTCTCTGCTTCATCTGCTTTCATTAAATGGGGAGAAAACAGACTTTCTATGAGAGCACCATCTTTTAGGTCTGTAAGCTAGAAGGTTAATTTCACCAATCACTTCTTCAAATAGCATTTTACACAAGTCAGCCAAGTGACCCTTCTGAGGTGACCATATCTTTAATTTTAATAGAATTCGCCTTGTGCTTAGAAATAGGAAGCACATAGGGGAAACAGCAATCCAAGAACAGGGACTTCAAATGAAGCTTTTCAGGATAAGAGGTGTGTTAATTTGATGTTAAGCTGTAATTACACATTAGTCCAGGGAGTGGAGAATGGAGGGGAGGAAGTGAAAAAGCACATTTTTGAGAAAAAGACCTACATACACACAGAACTGGTAAAATTCGCACATGGTAAAGGTCAGTTTTCATTCCAATCCCAAAGAAGGGCAATGCCAAAGAATGTTCAACGTACCACACAATTGCACTCATTTCACACACTAGCAAAGTAATGCTCAAAATTCTCCAAGATAGGCTTCAAGAGTACGTGAACTGAGAACTTCCAAATGTTCAAACTAGATTTAGAAAGGGCAGAAGAGCCAGAGATCAAATTGCCAACATCCGTTTGATCATAGAAAAAGCAAGAGAATTCCAGATAAACATCTACTTCTGCTTCATTGACTTCATTAAAGGCTTTGACTGTGTGGATTGCAACAAACTGTGGAAAACTCTTCAAGAGATGGGACAACCAGACCACCTTACCTGCCTTCTGAGAAACCTACATGAAGGTCAAGAAGTAACAGAACCAGATATGGAACTACAGACTGGTTCTAAATTGAGAGAGGAGTATGTCAAGGCTGTATGTTGTCAACCTGTTTCTTTAATGTATATGCTGCTGCTGCTAAGTTGCTTCAGTCATGTCCGACCCTGTGCAGCCCCATAGACGGCAGCCAACCAGGCTCCCCTGTCCCTGGGATTCTCCAGGCAAGAACACTGGAGTGGGTTGCCATTTCCTTCTCCAGTGCATGAAAGTGAAAAGTGAAAGTCAAGTCGCTCAGTCGTGTCTGACTCTTTGCGACCCCATGGACTGCAGCACACCAGGCTCCTCCCTCCATGGGATTTTCCAGGCAAGAGTACCGGAGTGGGGTGCCATTGCCTTCTCCATAACGTATATGCAGAGTACATCAAATAAGACAAGAAAGCAAGCCTTTGTTGAGACATTAAAGATCAGTGGGACCTTGTTTGCTGGGCAAGAGAGACACAGACAAAACTTTTGCATAATCCTGTGTGTTTAAATCGGCATATGTATCCTAAGAATGGCAAGTTGGGGTGTGTGTGTGTGTGTGTGTGTGTGTGTGTGTGTGTTTGTAGTCCTGAGAATATGGGAAAGGTGTAGGAGGTGAATGTGAATCTGAAAAGTATGCTGTAGGTGGCTTGAGGAGCAGTGTGGGCAGCTGAGCAGGACTAGATGTTGAACAACCTTGTGTGGCAGGAGATAATGGTAGGCAAATGCCAAAGGATTTTAAGTCGTCTTTCAGAAACAATGTTGGGTTATAGTTTAGAACAGTTACTCAGGGGCTAGTGCAGTACGTTATGTGGAGAGATTTGAGATTGGGGCAGGGAGATGGAGACTGTTTCAGTAGGAAAAATTTCTAGTACAGTTTGAGCCACCAGGGAAGTCCAGTAGAAATAGAAATATAGAAATATAATTACCAATTTTAAGTATCTGGCATGTTTGCTTCAGTTCAGTTCAGTCGCTCAGTCGTGTCCGACTCTTTTTGACCCCATGAATTGCAGGCCTCCCTGTCCATCACCAACTCCCGGAGTTCACCCAAACTCACATCCATCGAGTCGGTGATGCCATCTAGCCATCTCATCCTCTGCCATCCCCTTTTCCTTCTGCCCTCAATCCCTCCCAGAATCAGAGTCTTTTCCAATGAGTCAACTCTTCGCATGAGGTGGCCAAAGTACTAGAGTTTCAGCTTCAACATCAGTCCTGCCAAACAACACCCAGGACTGATCTCCTTCAGAATGGACTGGTTGGATCTCCTTGCAGTCCAAGGGACTCTCAAGAGTCTTCTCCAACACCACAGTTCAAAAGCATCAATTCTTTGGTGCTCAGCTTTTTTCACAGTCCAACTGTCACATCCATACATGACCACTGGAAAAACCATAGCCTTTACTAGACGGACCTTTGTTGGCAAAGTAATATCTCTGCTTTTGAATATGCTGTCTACGTTGGTCGTAACTTTCCTTCCAAGGAGTAAACGTCTTTTAATTTCATGGCTGCAGTCACCATCTGCGGTGATTTTGGAGCCCCCCAAAATAAAGTCTGACACTGTTTCCACTGTTTCCCCATCTATTTGCCATGAAGTGATGGGAGCAGAATGAACTCCCGGAGTTGGTGATGGACAGGGAGGCCTGGCATGCTGCGATTCATGGGGTCACAAAGAGTCGGACACGACTGAGCGACTGAACTATAACTATGATCGGACCATATGCCATAATCTTCATTTTCTGAATGTTGAGCTTTAAGCCAACTTTTTCACTGTCTTTCACTTTCATCATGAGGCTTTTTAGTTCCTCTTCACTTTCTGCCATAAGGGTGGTGTCATCTGCATGCTTAGGTACGATCAAAATGTTGATTCATTTTGGTAAAGATATATAGTTTGATGCAGGTTTTCCAAGTTTGCATATCCCTGGGTCTTACCTTCTGTGTAATTCTTTCTCCTCAGGACTGCTTCTATGGCAGAAGTTTTGGGGGCTATAACTCTGGGAGTGTATTTTGGTTCCACATTTTGAGATCACCATTCATACATGAAAAGAAAGAGTTACAAGGCTGTTTCTAAAGATATAGATGGCTTTTCCATTGAAGAATGTGTTGTTTTTAAAAAAATGGTTTTATTCCAACTCCAAAATCCTGTGGTTCTTAGTTATTTCAGCAATGGCTTTCTGTTTTCCCATACAGCATAAAAACAAGTTAGCATATGAGTCCAAGGAGCATAGAAACTCCGAGAGTTACTTGAAATATGCCAAAGAGGGTTTAACATACATAGTGATAAGACTACACATTCATGTTCTCAGAATTCCTTTAAGGGAAGTTTGTGGGATGATTATTATCCTGTAAATACCCTACAGCACTGCCTGCTGCCTTCTCTAGTCCAGATTTCCCATGGGTATGTGACCCATCTGGTAGAACAGAAATGTGCAGTTTCACTATTTTGAGCTGGTTATATCTTAGCTGTGATTACATCACAGGTGAAATTCTTTCTCCATACGCACACACATGGTCAGACTCCCTTGTTATATCATGGTACTTCTCTATTGAATCATACTTCCTGTTGTTTGTTACAAAATGGAATTCCACTGTACTATATTTTGACAGTAATCCTTTGTGCTTCAAATGACTTAGAAAATTTTCATGTAACTCCCAGTCTAAACATATTCAATTGATGATTTATTTTTGGAGTCTATTAGTTAATTTATTTAGTATTTAACTACACACTGTGAAAGTGTTAACATTTCTTCTTCAAGGCTTTTGATACTTGATGTCTTAAAAACATGCTTTTTTAAATACAGGCTTTCTGTTTTATGAGAGGAAACATACTGTTCCTTGAATAACTTTGATGTTGTGCCAAACAGTAAAGATGCTATAATATGGAATGGTGAATTTTCTGCTCAGTAGGTTGAATGTAGTCCATGGAATTCTCCAGGCAAGAATACTGGAGTGGGTAACCATTCCCTTCTCCAGGGGATCTTCCAGACTCAGGGATCCAACTCAGGTCTCCTGCAATGCAGGCAGATTCTTTACTGTCAGAGCCACCAGGGAAACCTGGGGTAAATTTATTTTTAAAATGGTCTATTTGTAATTTTAAGTCATTCTTCAGGTTCTCGTGGAACTGAGTTGATATTTTGACCTAGGCATTTCCAATTTGAGAAACAATTTTTTTTTTTAAAAATTAACAACTTAAAATTGGAGAAGTTGCCTGAAATTGGTGAAGTTGTCTATTGTGGAACACTGAATTTTTCTTTATAAAACTTTTATTGAAAATCTGTTTTTGCTTTTGAAGAATTTATTACCAACATTTCTGTTGACTATGGATCATGCCAAATTATTTTTTTTCTTTCAGGAAACCAGTTCAGATTATTCTTGTTGTTTTCTCTTTTCAGCCATGAGGTATCACTTAATTTGTTGATAAGGTATTTTGCCCAATGGAATTTTTCTCCTGTAGTTTTTAGATAACCTCTGACTTACTTTCTCCCAGCTTTACCATTGTCTTTATTGTTTTTTTTTCCTTTCTTGAAAATATTATTTCTATCATTTTACATGGTTTTCAAGATATTTTGCTCTCTTGTATCATCAACAGCAGCTTTGTCCTTTTTTTCTGCTCTTTATTGTTGTACCCCTTCAGGCATATTTCAGAAACCTAACAGCTTTACTTTTGGAGTTCACTTTGTTCCTGAAAACCTCATGTGTGTTTCCCTTTGCACTGAGAATAAAGTCCAGATTTTTACCCTTGTCCTATGAGCCCTCATGTGACCTGTCCCTTTCCAGTTCTCAGATTTCTTCTTCCCTCCTGTTCTAGGCACAGTGGCCCTTGTACAGTTGTCCAGACATTATGAGAGCATGAACATAGTGAAAATCCTGTTTTATAAATTTTGTCAGTGAAATAAATGACTGGAAGTTGAATTTCAGAAGTAAAAGATATGAAAATTAAATTTTTGATTAAAAAATTAAAGTACCAACTTAACCCCCAAACAGCTGTCTGTCCATTGTTGTTTTGGGAAGAGTCCATTAATCTCAACTTGTACTGATGCCCTTTTAGATGCTTTGATCTTGGGCATATTTTGCTAAAAAAAACAAAACAAAACAAAACAAAAAAACCCACAATCTTTTGAACGTTGGAAGAACCCAGCTTTGAGTTGCTTAATTATTTTAAAAAATCCCTTAACCCTTTGACCTTATAGCTCCCAGCACTGCCTTTTGGGGGTAGAGGTGGTTCTAGTGATTGCTAGACCAAGAAATTAGTTGTGTGGAATGAGTAACTGAGATGGAGAGAAAGAAAAATCATTGTTGGACAGTTTGGAGTCTTAGATGATTTAGACTCAGGGCTTTGAGGTCATCAAAGAATAATACCAGATGTTAAAGAAGAATGGGGCCAGGTGATGAAGGCATTGGTGATATACATGGATTGAATCCTAGTGTTTTAACAGATGGTAGAGGGAGGAGAGGAAGCTCACAAAGATTCTATGTGGGCATATTCATCACGTTTTATATATTTCTTTGTATTTTAGGATGTTTTTACATCTTGGGCTTCCCTGGTGGCTCAGTGCTAAAGAATCTGCCTGCCAGTGCAGGAGATGCAGAAAATGTGGGTTCATTCTCTGGGTTGGGAAGATCCCCTGCAGGAGGAAATGGCAACCCACTCCAGTATTCTTGCCTGGAAAATTCCATGGACAGAGAAGCCTGGCAAGCTACAGTCCATGAAGAAACACACATAGGCAACATCTTGGTGCCTTGCTGGCCCTGGAGAGACTCCCCTCTGGGCTGGCTAATTTTTAAAGACAGTCAATACCTTGCCTGGGAGCATACCTTTCATGGTAAACCAAGCAATTCAAAGATCTTATATGGAACTACCTCCTTTATCTAACTTCCACACAACAAGCCAATTATTTCTCCCGTCCTGAATCACCCCAGGACTAGGTATTAGACCACTTTGGATCATCCCTATAGTTCAGAGCCACTGAATTATTCAATCTATCCAATTCTAAATCTATCTCAAATTTACCTATTCTGACTCACCCATTGTTTCCCTTGGAGCTATAATAAAGTCTCTCTCCATTCATCCCTTTCTGCCTCCTGACTTACCCGTCAGCTTTCCCATGTGGCCTTGTGAATATACAGCATGCCTCCTCCTCTTGAGAACTGTGAGTATAAAGCTCCTTTTATGGCACTGACTTCTCCATAGCTCAGCCAACTGTGATCAAATCCCGGGCACATTCACAACTGGAAGACACTGTACGTCTCAGTTCAGTTCAGTCATTCAGTCGTGTCTGACTCTTTGCAACCCCATGGACTGCAGCACTCTAGGCTTCTCTGTCCTTCACCAACTCCTGGAACTTGCTCAAACTCATGTGCATTGAGTCAGTGATGCCATCCAACCATCTCATCCTCTGTCATCCCCTTCTCCTCCTGCCTTTAATCTTTCTCAGCATCAGGGTCTTTTCCAGTGAGTCAGTTCTTTGCACCAGGTGGCCAAAGGATTGGAGTTTCAGCTTCAATATCAGTCCTTCCAGTGAATATTCAGGACTGATTTCCTTTCGGATTGACTGGTTTGATCTCCTTGCAGTCCAAGGGACTCTCAAAAATCTTCTCCAACACCACAGTTCAAAAGCATCAACTCTTTGGCACGCAACTTTCTTTATAGTCCAACGCTCACATCCATACATGACTACTGGAAAAACCATAACTTTGACTAGGTAGACCTTTGTCAGCAAAGTAATGTCTCTGCTTTGTAATAGCTGTCTAGGTTTGTCATAGCTTTTCTTCCAAGGAGTAAGCATCTTTTAAATTTCATGGCTGCACTCACCATCTGCAGTGATTTTGGAGCCCAAGAAAATAAAGTCTGTCACTGTTTCCATTGTTTCTCCATCTATTTGTCATGAAGTGATGAGACTGAATGCCATGATCTTATTTTTTTGAATGTTGAGTTTTAAGCCAGCTTTTTCACTCTCTTCTTTCACTTTCATCAAGAGGCTCTTTAGTTCTTCTTCACTTTCTGCCATAAGAGTGGTGTCATCTGCATATCTGAGGTTATTGATATTTCTCCCAGCAATCTTGATTCCAGCTTATGCTTCATCCAGCCTGGCATTTCACATAATGATATTTCTGCATATAAGTTAAATAATCGTGGTGACAATGTCCACCCTTGACTTACTCCTTTCCCAATTTGGAACCAGTCTGTCGTTCCATGTCTTGTTCTAACTGTCATGTCTTTAACCACAAAGAATTGGTCAGGAAAATTAAATAAAATAGCCTACATTGTAGCTTTTACACACAGAAACACATTAACATTGAAAATTGATGTAAAATAAACAACAAACAAGGCAAGTTATTTAAAACAGTGTATATTAGTCTCAGTTTTAAAGAAAAACTTGTAGTATACGTTGTGTGAGACAGAAACAAATAGTCTGATATTAAATAACATCAAAAGGTTGAATGAAATTTGGGGAAATTTTTCTTTTTGTTTTTCTATATTTCCTAATTCTTTTTCAGTTATTACGAATCATTTTGTATGATTCAAGTGTTAGTTGCTCAGTCATGCCCGACCTTTGCTACCCTATGGACTGCAGCCCATCAGGCTCCTCTGTCCATGGGATTTTCCAGGCAAGGACACTGGAGTAGTTTGCCATTTCCTTCCCCAATGTATGATTCAGGTCTGGTTTAAAGATGTTATCACTTAACCTAACTTTTGTGCCTTTGGGGCATTAAAACCTTTCTTGTGACTGTGACAGAGGAGCCAGTGATCCAGGTACATTTACCAAACAACACTATGTAGGTCAGCCTTCAACTTTTTTCTACAGCAACAATTTTTTTTTCCCTTTGAAAATGATTGAGTTTGTCTCTAAGCTGAGAATTATGTACAATGCATTTTACTATACACAGAAATATAGCAAGGTACGAATATAGTATCTTTGGATATCAATTTCCACTTCTTTGTCAGGGAAAACTGGCCAAAATCCTTCTGTTCCTTAGCTGTGTTCTTTTCTTTTTTAAAATTTTATTTACTTATTTTATTTTTTGGCTTTGTTGGGTCTTCACTGCTGCACACAGGCTTTTCCTAGTTGCAGCAAGTCGGAGCTCCTCTCTAGTTGCAGTAGTTGGACTTCTCAATGTGGTGGCTTCTCTTGTTGCAGAATACAGGCTCTAGGGTGTGTGGGCTTCAGTAGTTGGGGCATGCGGGCTCAGTAGTTGTGGTACATGGATTTAGTTGCCCCTCAGCATGTGGAATCTTCCCAGATCAAGGATTGAATACTGTGTCACCTTCTTAACCTTCTTAACCACTGGACCACCAGGGAAGTCCTGTGTTCTTTTCTCCTGTTTTGTGGGATCCTGTTTTTTGTGTTTCAAGTTTTTTTCTTTTTTCTCTGCTACGTTTTATGAGAATCCTGAGTTTCTCTGGTATATGTGTTCAGGGTTCCTTTTAAGCACGCTCGTTTTGAAGGTTTTCCTTTCCTTCTCTATGCTGTGTTTATGATGCTGTATTACCTGATGTGCTAACTCCTAACTTTGCTTTTATCTGTCTGTTCAATCAGTTCTGTCAATGTGAGTGTATTGTCCTTCATATCTTATCTCTACCAGCTACATGCTTGTTAGATCAAATCCTCTATACCTGTGAGAGGTGTACATTCCTTTTACATTTTTTTGTGCAGGCAGAATCATTCATATTTGGGGTCCAAGCTGAAATGACTTTCCCATTGCTCAGAGTCACAGAACCACTGCATGTCTTTCAGGCAGCAGTGCCTTAACAACATTTGCAGTCTAACCAGGGGACTGTTGTATAGCAAAGCATTTTCATGTATTCAGCACAACCCTTTTAGATAGAAGAGGAATTGGTGGCACTTCTTTCATGAATATTGAGAAGACTTTTAGGTGGTTTTGCCCTGTAAATATATAAGAAACCCCAACTCTCAAAGAACATGAAAGGAATTAGTAAACTGGGGTAATACTTGTGACCCACGAAGTTCAGAGCACATTAGTACCTTTTTCTTATTGCCCTCCATATTTGATAAAACAGAACAAATAAATTGGCTGAAATCTGAAAAGTTGAAGTGCTCTCCAGTTATTTTCTAAATGTCCAAACTATCCTTCCAGTCTCACTGAAACAGCTCCTTTGCTTGATTTTTCCTAATGTTTAGCTTTTCAGTGTCTTGATTGAAATAGCATTTGTAGGTGAGTTAACATTTTTAGGATCTATGGTACATTCCACTGAAGATAGATTTGTTTTATATCCCTTGAATTGTTTTTATGAATTCAGTTCACAGATTTTTAAACCCTTTTAATTTTCATGTTTAGCTGACTATGTGGTTAATGGTGTATATTTCTAAATTGTGAACCAGTTGCAGTAGTTTCCAGTGCATATGCTTTTCTTTCAAATTCAGATTTCTATACTGATGCTAATTTAGTTTCTTCCAATAAAATATTTCAAGGTCTTTTTATTAAAGCAGGAATTAAAATAATTATCACTATTTATAAAATACTACTTAATATAAAAGGAACTCCAAAGAAATTATAATCACTCTGTAAAATTGAACGTAGAAAGCACTTAAAAACTCATGAATGTAAAGTAAAATATGCTTCAATAAAATTTCTGTAAAGAGCCAATTTGTATCTTAGAAGAGAACTTGGAATGTTCTGTTTACATCTAAATGAGCCCCTAAAACAGAAAACTTTAGTTTTATAAATATCTCCTAAAATAACTATACATATATTTCCTCTAATCAAGCAGCAAAAACCTAATGAGGATCAATAGTGTGTTCCATACTGTATTTTTAATTTGCTATTTACCTGTGCTGATAAACTTACCACATTTGTAGTGGTAGGTACGATGAAAAAAACATTCGTAGGTCCAAGACATGACATTGAGTTAAGAGTTTTTTCAGGTATTAGTAGTATTACTTAATAAGATCCCGGTTGGTATTTTGGATGAGGGTAAAAAATTTCATTATGTGGAATTCTGCATAACTGCCATGGGTAAAAGCTAAGATTCTTCTTCCTTGGGCTGGAGAAAGATCAAGCCCTAACCTGAAGCTATAGATACATAATACTTGAATGAACTGAGATTGTTTTTGAGAGAAAGAGCAGCAGGCTTTGAGAGGTTACTGAGGAAGTTGTCTGTGAGATGTAGTATTTTCCATGTTGGCCACACATAATCTGTATTTGTGCACATAATCAGTATTCAGTGCTATTTGTTTCCATGTTTTTCACCTGTTAGAGGGTGCATTCATGCATGCCTATATTTTGGTCAGAGAAGAGAGAGGAACCTGGACCAAAGTTCTACCCACTGATTACAGGTAATCTCTCTGTAGTGTTGATGAGCTGATGTAAAGTCATACTTCCTGCTGTGAGGTCCATAATACTAGTGTATGGAAGGCAGTGTTTAAATTTGGTTAACAAAGATTCCTTGGTAGTCCTTAAGGAATGTCTTCAATAGACCCCTAGATAATCAGATAATCATACCTAGTTAGTGTATCACCTGGTTTGTGTTATAGGAACTGAAAATAATTTTGGTGGAAAAGTATTCTCAGTGAAATGTTATACTTATTTATTTTAGTGTAAATGGGTATACAGAAGACCATCTGGTTCTTTCAGGCTCATAAAGGCACTGTCCTATAATTTCAGATAAAGCAAGTGATTTACCCAGAGAATCATTTGGGTGGCTGGGAAGTAAAGCGATAAGTAAAATATGGTTTCCCACTTCATTTGCTGTGTTTCCTGCACAGCATCACGACATCCTGCAACAAAATGCCTTCATAAAAGACGTTATGCTTGTCAGTAAGGATGGTTCTAATTCAAGTTCCAGCTTTTTTTTGTTGAAAATTCTTCCTGAATTTTGAACTCTTTAAGTTGTCAGATTTGGGATTGAACAAATGCCCTTAGATGCACTTAGTTTACTTCAGTAATTTTAAGAGTGACACAATAATATTTTGTGTGTAGAGGCCTTGTTTTACATCTCCATTACGTCATATCCACCTCTTTTATTCCAGTCATTTACTTATGTGTTTATGTAAAGAATTAAATGCTCAGCACTCTCCTCAAGGATTCCAACATTCTATTAGTGTGATAGCTACAAATGAATGAACAATTAAAACAGGCTGTGAATTAGGGCACACTATGGTTTTTCCTGTGGTCATGTATGGATGTGAGAGTTGGACTGTGAAGAAAGCTGAGCGCTGAAGAATTGATGCATTTGAACTGTGGTACTGGAGAAGACTGTGGTATTGAGAGTCCCTTGGACTGCAAGGAGATCCAACCAGTCCATTCTGAAGGAAATCAGCCCTGGGATTTCTTTGGAAGGAATGATGCTAAAGCTGAAACTCCAGTACTTTGGCCACCTCATGCGAAGAGTTGACTCGCTGGAAAAGACTCTGATGCTGGGAGGGATTGGGGGCAGGAGGAGAAGGGGACGACAGAGGATGAGATGGCTGGATGGCATCACTGACTCAATGGACGTGAGTCTGAGTGAACTCTGGGAGTTGGTGATGGACAGGGAGGCCTGGCGTGCTGCGATTCATGGGGTCGCAAAGAGTCAGACACGACTGAGCGACTGAACTGAACTAAACTGAATTGAGAGGCAAGCATGATATGCTGTAAGAGCAAGAGTGGGTGTGAGCAGGTCTAGAAATGGTACCTGAGTTAAGTTTTGACTTGATTAAGTAAAGAAAACAGGGAAAGAGCTTCCCTGTGGAAGGAATGACAGGACAAAGGTTTAGAGGTATCAGAGAATATGGAGTGTTTGAAGAACAACTAGCAATTCACTAAATCTGGAGTTCCTAAAGACTTAAAATACAAGGTGGATGAATGTTGAGTAATGAGTCAATATTATGGACAGTCAGTACAATTGGAACTTTATCCCTCTACAGTGGAAGTCATCAAAGGCTTTTCAATAGAGGGTGACATGAAAGTGAAAGTAAAAGTTGCTCAGTCGTGTCCGGCTCTTTGTGACCCCATGGACTATATAGTTCATGGAATTCTCCAGGCCAGAATACTGGAGTGGGTAGCCTTTCCCTTCTCCAGGGGATCTTTCCAACCCAGGGATCAAACCCAGTTCTCCCACATTGCAGGTGGATTCTTTACCAGCTGAGCCACAAGGGAAGCCCAAGAATACTGGAGTGGGTAGCCTATCCCTTCTCTAACAGATCTTCCTGACCCAGGAGTTGAACCAGGGTCTCCTGCATTGCAGGCAGATTCTTTACCAGCTGAGCTATCAGGGGAAAAAAAATAGAGGGTGACACGATGAAATCTATATTTTGGGGGAAAAAAATCACTGCAGAATAGAGGAGGAATCAGAGTGGGCTAAGGCTGAGGGCCACATGATCAGGCAAAAGAAGCTTTTCAATAATCTAAGGAAGAACGAATGAGAGCCTTGATAAAGGCAGTAATGATGGAGAAAAAAAAGAAGGTATATTTTTGAAATATCAGAGGTAGAATGTTTTTGACCTGATGAGCGATTTCATGTAGGAGATAGCATCAAGGAAAGGAATTAGAAATGACTCCTGGGTTTCTGACAGGGCTCGATGAATAGTGAGTGGTTCTCCTCACTGATGTATGACAGGAGTTGGATCAATTTTGGGGGAAAGATGATGAGTTCACTTTTAAGCATGTTGATGTTGAAGTGATTGGAAAACTGGTAATTACTATAAGGGGCTAGAACTCAAGCAAGGGCCCAGAGCTAGAGAAATAGATTTGGGACATATATGTAACATATATGTAAACTTAAACTTAATTTCAATATAATGTAAACTGCTGACGTGAATGAGACCAACCAGAGGCTATACAAAGAGCAGGGAAAATGAAGAACATATGACATTTTTGGAGAACACATAGCAGTTCACTGAATCTGGAGTCTAAAGACTTAAGATGCAAGGTGGATGAATGCTGAGTAATGAGTCAATACTGCTGGACATTTAGTACAATTGGAACTCTCGCTGCAGTGGAAGTCATCAGAGGCTTTTCAACAGAGAGTGACATGATATAATTTATACTTTGGAAAAACAAACTCACTGCAGAATAGAGGAGGAATCAGAGGTAGCTAAGACTGAGGGCAACAAGTGGGTAGAGGAAGAAAGAAGAGAGTGGTGTCCTTGAAACCAAGGAAAGAGTAAAATATTCATATTATCAATACTTCTGAACGGTCAAGTAAGATAAGAACTGAAATGGGGCTACTGGATATTTTGAGGTGATTTGTTGTTATTCAGTCACTAAGTCCTGTGCCACTCTTTGCAACCCCACGAACTGAAGCATGCCAGATATACCCCTTTCCTCCACTGTCTCCCAGAATTTGCTCAAATTCATGTCAGTTGAGTTAGTGATGCTCTCTAATGTGTGATGCCACCTATCTAGTGATGCCATCTCATCCTCTGCCACCCTCTTCTCCTTTTGCTTTCAATCTTTCCCAGTATCAGGGTCTTTTCTAGTGAGTTGGTCCCTCATATCAGATAACCAAAATACTGAAGCTTCAGCTTCAGCATTGGTCTTTCCAATGAATATTCAGAGTTGATTTCCTTTAGGCTTCACTGGTTTGATCTCCTTGCAGTATAGAGATTCTCAAGAGTCTCCACAAGCACCACAATTCGAAAGCATCAATTCATTAGCTCTCAGCCTTCTTAGAGTCCATGGGGTCACAATGAGTCATACATGACTGGGTGACTGAACAACAACAGCCTTCTTGATGGTCCAACTTTCTTATCTGTACATGACTACTGGAAAAAATCATATCTTTGATCACATCGAAAATTGCCAGCAAAAGTGATGCCTCTGCTTTTTAATATGCTATCTAGAGTTGTCATAAACTTTCCTTCCAAAGAACATCTTTTAATTTCATGGTGCAGTCACCATCTGCAGTGATTTCAGACTCCAGCATCTGTCACTGCTTCCACTTTTTCCCCTTGTATTTCCATGAAGTGATGGGACTGGATGCCATGATCTTAATTTTTTTGAATGTTGAGTTTTAAGCCAGCATATTCACCTTCTTTCACCCTTTATCAAGAGGCTCTTTAGTTCCTCTTCATTTTCAGCCGTTAAAGTGGTGACATCTGCATCCATGAGGTTGTTGATATTTCTCCCAGCAATCTTGATTCCAGCTTGTGATTCATCCAGGCTGGCATTTCACATGATATAACTCTGCATATAAGTTAAACAAGCAGGGTGATAATATACTGCCCTGTTGAACTCTTTTTGAATTTTGAACCAGTCAGTTGTTCCATGTCCAATTCTAATCATTGCTTCTTCACCTGCATACATGTTTCTTGGGAGACAGATAAGGTGGTTTGGTACTCCCATATCTTTAAGAATTTTCCAGTTTGTTGTGACCCACACAGTCAAAGGCTTTAGCATAGTCAATGAAATAGATGTTTTTCTGTAACTCCTTTGCTTTCTCCTTGATCCAATGAGTGTTGGCAATTTGATCTCTGCTTTGCTTCTTCCAAATGCATCTTGTACATCTGGAAGTTCTAGGGTCACATACTGCTGAAGTCAAACTTGAAAGATTTTGAGCATAACCTTGCTATATGTGAAATGGTTGTATATGAATGGTCGTTTGAAGATTCTTTTCATTGCCCTGCTTTGGGATTGTGATGGAAACTTACCTTTTCTAGTCCTATAGCCATTGCTGAGTTTTCCAAATTTGCTGACATATTGAGTACAGCACATTAACTGCATCATCGTTTAGAATTTGAAATAGCTCTAATGGAATTCTATCACCTCCACTAGCTTTTTTCGTAGTGATGCTTCCTAAGGCCCACTTGACTTCACACTCTAAGTGAGTGACCTCAGCACCATCTTTATCCAGACCTTTCTTGAATAGTTCTTCTGTATATTTGCCACCTCTTCTTAATCTCTTCTGCATCTGTTAGATCCCTACCATTTATCCTTTATTGTGCCCTTCCTTACATGTAATGCTTCCTTGATATCTCCAACTTTCTTGAAGAGTTCTCTAGTTTTACCCATCCCATTGTTTTCCTCTATTTCTTTGCATTGTTCATTTAAGAAGGCCTTCTTTATCTCTCCTTGCTATTCGCTGGAACTCTGCATTCACATGGGTATATCTTTCCCTTTCTCCATTGCCTTTCATGTCCCTTCTTTCCTCAGCTATTTGTAAAGGCTCTTCAGACAACCGCTTTGCCTTCTTGCATTTCTTTTTCTTTAGGATTGTTTCGGTCACTATACCGCGTTACCAAATTTCATCCATAGCTCTTCAGATACTCTGTCTACCAGATCTAATTCCTTGAATCTTATTTGTCCCCTCCACTGTATAATCATAAGGGATTTGATTTAAGTCATATATGAATGGCTTAGTGGTTTTCCCTACTTCTTCACTTTAAGCCTAAATTATGCAATAAGAAGCTCATAATTTGAGCCATTTAGGTCTTGTTTTTGCAGACTGTATAGAGCTTCTCCATCTTCAGCTGCAAATAATATAAGCAGTCTGATTTCAGTATTGACCATCTGCTGATGTCCATGTGGAGAGTTGTCATGGGTTTTTGGAAATTGGTGTTTTTACTATGACAAGCATATTCTCTTGACAAAACTCTGTTAGCATTTGCCCTACTCCATATTGTACTCCAAGACCAAACTTGTCTGTTATTCTGGGTACCTCTTGACTTCCTACCTTTGCATTCCAATCCCCTGTGGTGAAAAGGTCAACTTTTTTGGTGTTAGTTCTAGAAGTTGTTGTAGCTCTTCATTTAGAACCGGTCAACTTCAACTTCTTTGGTGTGCAGTTTGGGAATAGACTTAGATTACTGTGATGTTGAATGGTTTGCCTTGAAAATGGAATGAGGTCATTTGTCATTTATGAAGTTGCACCGAAGTAATGCATTTTGGACTCTTTTGTTGACTATGAGGGATACCCCATTTCCTCCTAGGAATTCCTGCCCACAGTAGTAGATTTAGTGGTCCTCTTAATGAAATTCACCCATTCTGTCCATTTTACTCAGATTCCTAAGATGTTGGTGTTCACTCTTGCCATCTCCTGCTTGACCACGTACAATTTACCTTGATTCATGTGCCTAACATTCCAGTTTCCTATATAATATTTTTCTTTACAGCATCAGACTTTAGTTTCATCACCAGACACACCCACAATTGAGTGTGAGTTCCACTTTTGTCAGCCCCTTCATTCTTTCTGGAGCTATTAGTAATTGCCCACCACTCTTCCCTAATAGCATACCTTCCAATACCTGCAGACACCATCTGACCTGGGGCTCATCTTCCAGTGTTATATCGTGTTTGCATTCTATTCATGGGGTTCTTGTGGCAAGAATACTGGAGTGGGTTGCCATTCCCTTCTCCAGTGGACCACATTTTATCAGAACACTTCACTATGACCAGTCTGTTTTGGGTGGCCCTGCGTGGTATGGTTCATAACTTCATTGAGTTATGCAAGCCCCTGCACCATAACAAGGCTGTGACGCATGAAGGGGTTTGAGGTGATAGATTTATATTTATTTAGATAAGGTATATGTGACCATTATGTAATTTGAAAATATATAATGAGATATATACATATATTGAAAAATATATATATATATATTTAGTGGAAATATACATAATTATATATAACTTAAGAATTACCAAACATCTCATCAGCCAGCATAACTATTGCTAAAATTATGATGTATATCTTTTTAGATTTTTTCTATATTTAAATACATTCTCTACCTAGATATATCTAGATATGTATCTATATATAACAAAATGAGTACCCATTATAAAAATAGGAGACACTGCATGAATATGGTTGTCATTCTTGTCCAAAGTCCATGATAATCTTTTCTACATCTGTCCTAATTTTAGTATATAGGCTGGGGAAGCACATGGTGTCTGTTGAATTAAGCAACTGGGAGATCATTTGTAACTTTGTATGGCTAATTTCAGTGGAATGGTGAGGGTCGGAGCCAGGTTGTGTGGGCTGGGGAATGGGTGGGCAGTGAGGAAACAGAAGAAACATTACAGACTGCCCTCTCAAGAAACCAGGTTGTGAAGGGAAAGGGAAGTAGAAGATGTCAAGAAAGGAGCAGGATGGAGAGGGATTTTTTTTTTCTTTTATATTTTCAATTTTTACTTGGACAAGAGTTCTCGCTGACTGGACTTCTCTGGTGGCTCAGACAGTAAAGCATCTGCCTACAATGTGGGAGACCCTAGGTTTGATCCCTAGGTTGGGAAGATCCTCTGGAGAAGGAAATGGCAACCCACTTTAGTACTCTTGCCTGGAAAATCCCATGGACGGAGGAGTGTGGTAGGCTATAGGGTCACAAAGAGTCGGACATGGCTGACTAAAAGGAGCTGCCTAAGAGGGATGAATTAAAAGATAAAAAAGTAGAGATTGTGATTGATAGAGTTGAGGCCTTAGGAGTCAGGGAAGGAAGGAGTAGGAAAGAGAGACCAAACTGTCTCTTCCAAGAAGAAAACTGGGAGGAAGGTAAGGGTGGGAAGATGTTTTGATAAGTTTTCCAGTGGGTCATCTGACGTGATTCTTGTCACCAGAATGAAGATGGTTGTTACCCATGTGTAATGAGATATTTGAGGAAATCTTTTCAAACTTGCATGAGACAGAAAACCTCAATATTGGATAAGATGATCTGTACACTTACCTGCTGAGAAAGATCCCAAGAGATGTTTAGAAAAGTCTAGTCTTCTCTGAACAAATGGAAGCTTGAGAATGATCCCCAAATGGTTTAGTTACCTTAAATAACCTATTAAGTATTTATTATCCACATGTTTCTGTATTTTGTTAGCTTGTCCAGCCCCTGTGAAGTACAGTATTTAACCTGGGGAAGTGGCATTATATGGTACAGGAAACAAATTTGAAATAAATCTTGACTGAGTTTCATTAACTTTGGAAAAAATAATATACTTGTGCTTTAGTTCTCTTCTCTTGTAAAATTGGGATATCATCATGTTGATCTCAGGGCAAATAGAAGATAGCACAGCTAATAATATATGTGTTACCACACATTAGTGTCCTTGTATGTTACTTTCTCATACATATCTTGTCCCTCTCAGGGTTCAAGGTCTCCCTTTCACTGCTACATAACAGGACTTCCTGACAGAAACATGAAACTGTTAATAATGATAATGAACTTTGGCCAGTGACCAAGAGTGTTCCGTGAAGTCTTAGTTGCTGTGAAATGTAAATATGATGAACTAAATGGAAAGGGGTACTACCACGAAATGTGCAGACTTAACAAAGTCCATCTGCATGTCCTAAATGCCACTGTAGCTTTTAGTTTTGTCTTTACAAAAGCATAGCCCCTGAGGTACTTTTTACTTCATAAGACAAAATTAAATGCCTCAGATGACCAGGAGGAAATCTGGATTAGTTTCTCATTTCACAAATGACTTTTTCTAACAAGTTTGATAATGTGATTTGTCAGCAGGAATATATGCTGAGTACCACTGAGGCCGAAATATCAATCCTCAGAACAAAAGACTTGTAAGCAAATATAATTGCTATAATGTGTTATGACCTCTCACATCTAGTAATTCAGTTGAATAAGGCAGCGATAACACAATGCAGGTGAGTTATCTTCCATTTACTAAACTGCCACCAGATGAACAGCAGTGCCTGGTGGTTACACCAGGTGAATAAGCCACTTTAAAATGGGAAACTGAAAGAAGCAGCAGTGTTAGGCTTAAATCATTTCTGAATCCCTGTAACTTAATTCCTCGTTAACAGTGCATCAATGGATTTAACTTTCCCTTTTAAAATAAAATATTAACACATTTGAGCTTGCTTTAAAAATCAAATCCTTGAGTACCAGTTAAGTATTGTTCCTGGTATGAGCTTCTTGGTGGCTCATACATTGCCTGCAATGTGGGAAACCCAGGTTTGATCCCTGGGTCAGGAAGATCCTTTGGAAAAGGGAATAATGGCTACTCACTCCAGTATTCTTGCCTGGAGAATTCCATGGACAGAGGAGCCTGACAGGCTATAGTCCATGGGGCTGCAAAGAGTCATATACAATTGAGCAACTAACACACACACACACAAGTATTCTTATAATCACTGAACAATTTAAAATAGCTCTTACCTAAATATCTGCATTCATTTCTTGACATCATATCTTAATATTCTGATTACTTTGTCTTTTTCACTCTATGTCCCAAGGTTACTTAAATGTTTTTTCATACTCTTGTTCACTTTTTGGAGAGCATTTTTCTGGCAACAGTTCAAAACGGTGTTGAATTTTCCCCTGTTTTTCAGTTGCACAAACTGTTCAATATTACTTGACCAATGCATCCAAAATTTGAACGTGCTCTTGGTTACCTATTGCTTGATATAAGTGCCCTGGTGAAATGGAAGGACACTGGCCCTACAGGTGTCCATTCTCATCCAAGCTCATGCTCTGAACACTCCTTGCTCGATGAATTGTTCTTGTTTTTAAAATATGATGAATTAGAGCCCGTTTCATCTTAAACAATCAGCATAAAGTATGATACACATTGGGTGGTTAGTACACTTACCCTGATTAAGTGAATGGTTGAATAAATGGATAAAGGAAGGGAGAATTGGAGCATATGCGATTTGCCTTTTCTGCTAGAATATGGAAGGCATTCTGAGCAAGGAAAATCACTTTGGGTTCTGTTTTTCAGATAAGTGGTATCTGAACTATTGTGTTCTGAGTAGAAAATCTCCCTTTTTGCAAAAAAGCACTAGTATTTTAACTAGAATCATTTTTTTTTTGTGTGTGTATTTGATTGTAAGATTTGAACTTGGCATTTTTACTAAATGTTCAGTACCATCCTAATCATTGTAAAGGGAGCAAATTCCCTATCCCTGAGTGTATTTGAGAGGACAAATTTATATAAAGCAAGGAGAGAGCAACACAAGACACTTTGTATTCAGATTAAATATTATGCACTAGCTATTCTGATTAGATGGAATACTGATGGAATTCAGAGAAAGGAAAAGACACTGGGCCTTAGGGAAGAAAGGCAGTTTGGATCAATGAGGAGAAGAAATATTTCCTAAGGGCAGTTGTGGGCCAACTTGCAGAGCTTGTACAATCCTTCACAAAAAACTTGCCACATGGATCTCAGCAATCAAATATCAAGGCCTCACTGCTTTGCTGAAGGAAGCCCAGAGTTTAGTTTTTCCTGAACAAAAATGACACCTAGATTTAAGACATAATAAATAAAAACTAGTGATCCAGTTATATGGCAGAAACCATCCTAATGTTTTAAAGCAATCATCCTCCAATTAAAAATGAATATATTGAGTAAAAATATATACATAAAAACCATAGGTATATATTTAAATTAAGCATACATATAAATATAACATAGTTTTTTTTTTTTAAATGTGTGTGTGTGTCTGTTGCTCAGTTGTGTCCGACTTTTTGTGACCCCATGGACTGTAGCCTGCTAGGCTTCTCTGTCCATGGGCATTCTCCAGACAAGAATACTGGAGTAAGTAGTACTTACTACTTATTCCATTCTCCAGGGGTTCTTCCCATTAGGCCATATTTTATATATTTGTATTTAATCATATATTTATGAAGGGTCTAATATGCTATTATACAGATTTGTGCCTTAATGAGTTTATAATCTAGTTATAAGTCTAAGTTTATAACCTTATTTAAAACTAATGTCAATTTCTTAGCAATGAGCCTGTTACCAAAAAAAAAAAAAAAGGATGATCATTTGCTACTGACTGTAAATCCAGTAGCAATTTAGGGTTTATTACAATATGAAGATGTCAGTGTCTGGATTTTGGAGGGTGAGAAGGAGCACAGTATGGTGGGAACTTTGGGAAATGGCATAAACCCTGTTGTTATAATGTATTCCAGACCTGTTTTCAGTAGTAAGCTCCTGTTAAAGAAATAAGATCCAGGAGCCCACGGTCAAAAAGTAGAGTGACAGCTGTGTTACAAAGACTTGGGAATTGTTGGAGAAGAGAGTTAAGCAGTTACTTTGTTCTACAAAAAGAATGTTTCAGAAAATTAGTTTGGGCTGCATTATACATCAAAATGAAAGATAAAGGGAGCAGTTTATGGTTATTTTGCTGTAACCTGAGTATGAAATGTTGAGATTCTTATAAAGATTAACGTTATATAATCATTGCATATGGATTTCTAATTTACAGGAGGTTAGAAGGACAGAGAATAAGTTAATTGCCAATTAAATAATGTGTTCCTATTAAATAATTTGATGTTACTTTTGGACTATAAAGATAATTTCTCAAAATATATTATCTGAAATAGTAAGTTATTATTTTCAGTTTTTGGGATCTACTACCTAAATCAGAATTGAAATGCTGCTGAAGAATAATAGGTAGAATAATAGGTAGAACAGTGTTAGTTAACCTTTGGTCAGATATATTTTGTTTAGAAAAACCGAGTCCTTGTTAGGACTTAGGAAACCTAACAGCATATATAATGAGCACTGCCTACCTGGGTATCACATATGTTCACATCCAAATGGAAAGCAAATCATACTTTAGGAGTAGATTGAGTCTGTTTATGCTCCAAAATGAATTTAAATGACGAGAATATGAATGTAGTGAAAAGCACGGAAATGAATTTGACAGATACTAGTTTTCATTTTGAGTTTCAAATTACTGGCTTTCTGTTAGCATATATCAGGAGTAGTGAATTTCTATTAAGTTGGCACATAGTTTTAAATTTTATGAGTATGCTATTGTAAGTGTAAAAACTCATTTCAGTGAGATATGGACATGGATATTTCTTTTTTAATCAGCAAGCTCTAGGCTATATATTATTAGTCTAAACTTGTCATCCTGACAGCCTTTAGGCTGTGGAGCTTTATTCTTATATTCCTTTTTGGTGATGTTTTGTTTATTTGGGTAGAATTAAAAAAGAGGTTGTGAAGAGAATTTAATAGTTTAATACTTATTTAATATTTGCTTAAAATATTAAGGTAGACTTTACAGGCATTTTTGCTTAGACATGTATTATTATTACAACCTTTTGAAATTATTAGAATGATGCTTTTGTTCAACAGTATTTCTTTCAGTGTTTTGTTAAAGGTATGAGCTTACCATACATAGAGGTCTTGCAGATGTAGTACTTGAGGGCTGTGTTAAACTTTAACAGTATCAGAAATAACTACCCCACTCTCTTCTACTGCAAACAGCAAAGAGCAGTTAAAAATTACATATCACCTCAATTTTGCATTAAAAATAGTGATGGATCTTCTAATTGAAGCAGCAACTTGCATCTTGGGTCCCCTGTCAGTTCACTGAGCAAGGACTCTGAATGCTTATTATGTCGAGGACAGTGATGGGCGACACATTGCCTCCTTATAGTCACAGGAAAAGAAATGAGCGAAATTGAGCAAAATTAATGGTGGAATATCAGTAGCAGGGCTTTCCCAGCTTATTTCCTACCGTAAGTATGGCTACCATTTATTACTGTTGCTGCTGCCACCAGGAGTATTAGCAGAGGTAGCTACCATATCCTAAGAATCTAGGCTATGCTTCCCCACTCTGCCAAATGTTCTACACACGTAACTCATATAATCCTCACAGCAGTCCTGTATGGATGTTGATGGAGATTTCAGGTAAAAAGGTTCAAGTTAGGAGCCAGGTTATTTTCATAGCCAGGGTACCACCAGGAAGAGTGCTGAATACCTGTCATTATCTGTTTAGATCTGGTGCTGATGCAGGTAGCAATCAGTGTGCCTTTTATTCTCTGAGGGTTTTTGAATCAGATGAGATGCCTCCTTTTCTGCTTTTGGTTCTCAACTTCTACTCCTGTCTGAGATGCATATGCACATTCTCAACTCTAGAAAAAATCCCTCTTACAATAGAGGGGCGAAATGTTAGAGGTAACTTCCTTTACTAATACAACAAAAAATGAGAATTACGATCATATTTCAGATGGCATTTTTGGAAAACTTTTTTTCATAGCCCTCAAATAACGTCAAAATATTTAGGAACTGATTCTTTGGAAACATTATTCTCTATTAAGCAATTATTCCTGGACCCTCATTTCTGATTTTGGTGAACTGAGGGGCGTGGCTCTCTCCCACTGTTACTTTACATTCTTCACAGGGATCACTACCATTTCCTTCTCCAGTGCATGAAAGTGAAAAGTGAAAGTGAAGTCGTTCAGTCGTGTCCGACCCTCAGCGACCCCATGGACTGCAGCCTTCTAGGTTCCTCCATCCATGGGATTTTCTAGGCAAGAGTACTGGAGTGGGGTGCCACTGCCTTCTCTGGTGGCAGGGATACTACTTGGAAAAGGCATCTTCTGGGGAAACTGAGAACTTTTGGGGATGTTGGAGGTTGGTGTACATGTGGTTTAAAAAAACTGAAATGATTTTGGTATGCCATTTCATTTTCCCATTGAGAATCGCTTCAAGGCATTGGAAAATCATAAATACCATCCAGAAAGTATTGATATAATGATCCCAGTGATACTTGTAATAACAGCAGTGTTATTATTACTGGTCCTAGGATCTCCACAGAGATATCTTACATCTTCCTGATCACTGCTTCCCTCCTGGCATGCATGGCCATGGACTGTGATCACAACAGTGGTTTTCCAAGTACAATTCCTGGACCAGTAGAATCATCTGGGCACTGGTTCCAAGTGCAAGAAAAAAAAAAAAAAAAGCAGTTTCTCAGACCCACCCTGGACCTAATGAATCAGAAACTGTCTGGATTGCTTTGTGTATGAACATGCCCTCTAGGTGATATGATACACACACAAATTCAACAACTATGACAGCCACCTGTCATAGTTTCCTATTGCTGTTGTAAAAATTGACCACACATTTAGCAGCTAAAAACAGCACAGATTTCTCACTTGTACTCTCTGAAGGTCAGAAGCCCAGGTAGACGTGTCTGGGTCCTCTCTTTAGCATTTCACAAGGCTGAAATCATGATGTTGATAGCACTGAAGTCCTTACTGAAGGCACTGGAGAAGAATTCACTTCCAACCTCATTCAGGGTTTTAACTGAATTCAGTACCTGGTGGTTGTAACCTAAGGTCCCTCTTTCATTGTTGGAGGTCAACCAGGGTACACTCTTAGCTTCCCGAATCTACCCATGTTTCCTTTCATGGTTTTCATCTATCTCCAATGGTGGGTCGAGTCCCTTTCACACCTTGAATCCCTCCGCCTCCCTCCTCTGCCCTACCTGATGTCTTTGTCCGCTGCATCTCTATGACTGCTTCTTCTGCCCCCAGCCAGGAGGAAGTTGTTTTTAAGTGCTCAGTGACACATTGGGGCCACATTGATAATCGAGGATCATGTCCCTATTTTAAGGTCCAGTTATTAATAACCTTTATAAGGTTATTAATTCCCTGGAGAATGAAATGATAACCCACTGCAGTATTCTTGCCTGGAAAATTCCATGGACTGAGGCGCCTAAAAGGCTGCAGTCCATGGGGTCACAGAGAGTTGGACCCAACTGAGCAACTTCACTTATGTCTCTTATTAATAACCTTTATTATCTTCAAAATCCTCTTCACCATGAAATATAACATAATCACAAGTTTAAAACAAAGGGTCTGAGGTCATGGGGACCAAAATTCTGTTTACTTGGCATAACTCATCATAAGGTCTTTCTCTTGGCACCCCACTCCAGTTCTCCTGCCTGGAAAATCCCATGGACGGAGGAGCCTGGTAGGCTGTAGTCCATGGGGTCGCTGAGTTGGGCACAACTGAGCAACTTCACTTTCGCTTTTCACTTTCATGCATTGGAGAAGGAAATGGCAACCTACTCCAGTGTTCTTGCCTGGAGAATCCCAGAGACAGAGGAGCCTAGTAGGCTGCAGTCTGTAGGGTCGCACAGAGTCGGACACGACTGAAGCGACTTAGCAGTAGCAGCAGCAGCTTGACTTCACCCAGGTGCTATGTTGCTCCCTAGGTGGCCCATCCCCACCATCAGCATCCCATTCTTGCCCCAGGGATCAAAGTGGCTAAAGGAAACTGTTCTGCTTCACCAGGAAATGAAGCACATTTCCCATGGGCTCCACGTGTGCATCAGGGCACCTGCCCTTTGTGTTCCCCCCATCTCATCTGTCATTACTCTGTGTCCCTCTGCATTCCCTCTCTCTCTCATTCTCCAGAAGTGCTTAGCTCCTGGATTTTCCATTCTTGTCTATGTCTCTGCCTCCCTTCCATGGTTCAGAAGCACTGTGGTGATGCTGGCATAGACCTAAGCCTAGGAGTTCCTCGTTATAAGAAGTGAAACATAATGTTTCATGGTGCTTATGAGCACAAAGCCTGAAGCCAGGCAGTTTAGTTTCAAAATTTGTGACCTTGGGTAGCTCTCTTAACTGTTTCATGCCTCAGCTTACCTATCTGTAAATGGCAAATAATAACAATGTTAGATCATTAGCCAGTATTACTAATACTCAGAGAAGAAACAGTAAGTTCAGTGTATTCAGGCTTGATTCATGAGGAAACTTAGAAAATTCTCTCGCTTTTTCACATCTCTCACTTTCTCACCAAAACTTTGTTTTAAAGCTTCTTGTCTTGGCCCTCATCCTAATGGATATCTTGAACTGGCTAGGATAATGATCATATAAAAACATGGCAAAGAAGTAAACCCATCAGTGTTTGCATATGCAATGTAATGATTTTCAGGATAAATTCATAAATTATATAAGGCTGTTACCATTTTTGTTTTATGATTTGCTTGGTCACTCTTGTCCTTTCAGTTTTAGATTTATAAGTCTTCCAACCTTCAGGATCCAAGGCTCTGCTCTAATTCTGCTTCTTGGTTCACAGTTGCCTTGAAGTCTTTTTTAAGCATCTCCCATTTTTGCTTGATGCATGCTAGATTAGTGTCTCTAATATAAGGGTCCCAGCATTTTTATTTCTCACATCAGTATGTTTTGCTCATCTCTTTAGTAATACATCAGAACATGCATAAAGATGTTGTGTGCCTTCCTGTTCCACCAGCTTATATGCACAAGCATGCTCACGTAATAGTGGTGATTCTCTGCACAGTCTACTTATTACCTTTCACTGCTGTGTTAAAATGAGTTCACTATGCCACTACTAGTTATCCAGCTGTCTTTCCTCTAGGACCCTGTGGTGTGTCATCATTACTGGGGCCACTTATTATTCCATGAGAGCTGTGAAGAAGTTTACAGGGAACTTCTTGGGGACTGGAAATCATTGTGCCCTAAGAGATGCTGGGAAAGGCTGAGGGCAGGAGGAGAAGGGGGATAACAGAGGATGAATGGTTGGATAGCATCACTGACTCAGTGGACATAAATTTGAGCAAACTGAGAGATTGTGAAGGATAGGGAACCTGGCATGCTGCAGTTCATGAGGTCACAAGAGTCGAATATGACTTAATGACCCAACAACAACAACAAAGAGCTGGGTTACTTAGGTAGGACTGGCTTTGGCAAGGATGAAGGTATCCTGTGTGGGTAGAAGGAATCTGGCATTTTCATCCTCTCACAACACAGGAAGGTGTGCTGCCTAACAGCAGAATTCTGGGCATGTTAGAGCTGCTATGTAGCAGTTGGTAGTGTGAATGGAAATGTGTAAAGTGTTTTTTGGTTTTTGGAGGAAAGGCAGCATATCCGTGCCAACTATTGTTGTTGTGAAAGAACCCAAGTCTAAATCGGTCTATATGGTTGGATTGCTATGCTTAGTTTATTTAAAACATAGCATTTGGAGAGAGGTAAAATACCAGCATACTGCGTCTTCGCCTTTTTTTTTTTTTCTTGAAGCAAATTTGTTAGGTCTGTTTGCAAAAGGACTAGCTGTGGCAGGGCAGTAAAGAGACATGTGCCTCTTGCGATACCTTTTTTGTAGTGTTAATTCTAATATAAATAATCATCAAAAAAAAAAAATAAATAAATAAATAATCATCTACATTGATTTATAAGAGTGGAATGGAGTGGGGACATTGATTCAGAAGAGAACAGCTATGAACAGTTTGATTTATGATGGTATTAAAGCAAATGATTCAGATTCACCTTGCATAATCTAAGGTTGCTTGTCCAGTGGTTAGTTGTCAAAATATATTCATCAGAGAGCAGTCAACTTCTCAGTGAGAAGCACACCCCTGACAGAATGTCTAATTTACTCTTTTGAGGCTGGGATGATATCATGTGCATGATATGTGCAAGGTTGCTACCTGCACACCCATGGTTCTTAGGTAGAAAAGGATTGTTGTAGAATGAAATAAATAATCTTATCAGACACTCATTTTATGGGATAAGAATGTAAATGCAGTGAGTAATCAGAGAGTATGTAAATAGCAGCAAACTAATTTTCAGAATCATTGCAACTCATTTTGTAAGATATCTCTCCTATTTAAGAGAATAAAACTCAGCTCTTCCAGGAAGCATAATATCCTCAGTGGTCAGTTATGATGTGACAAAAACAAAGAAGCCTTTTGTTAGGACCTGGGGTCTTTCATCTGATTGTCATGATGAGTTTATTGTACTTCTTTAAAGTCTTTGCTGATCTCCTTTGGTGACTGACTTTGATGTCCTTTCCTCAGTTCTCCTGTGGCCTTCTCTGTATTCCTTGATCACAGCACAGGCCACACTGAGGCATAACTATGGCCAACCTCTGCTACTTTTGCCTTGAAACCACAGGTACTGGAGGGCAATGACCAAGGCTTTCCCAGCAAATGTGTGTGTACGTGCCAAGTTGCTTCAGTTGTGTCCAACTCTTTGCGACCCCACGGACGGTAGCCTGCCAGGCTGTTCTGTCTGTGGGTTTCTCCAGCCAACGATACTGGAGTGGGTTTCATGCCCTCATCCAGGGAATCTTCCCAATCCAGGGATCAAACCCGCATCTCCTGAGTCTCCTGCATTGGCAGGGGGGTTCTTGGGAATCCCCTTCCCAGTATATAGCAGGTGGATATGTGTACTAAACACCGAGTGAGTGACATATTTCAGTGTCAGTTGGGCCCGAAAAGTTTGTCTAATGAATACAGGTGCCCTTAAGAAATACCCATTTTCAATCTGATCCTCACATCACTACTTCACATAGTTCTATTTTCTGATTTCCCTAGCTCTAACTTGATGAGGTTGAACCAGACAGATAATCTTCAAATATGTTCTAACTTTTGATGACTTATTGATTTTGAACCCCTAAGCTCAGATTATTTCTGTGATCATTATTTCTAATGGATATTGTGTGTTTCTGTAGGGAGCATGACTTCGGCAACTTCACCGATCATTTTAAAATGGGACCCCAAAAGTTTGGAAATCCGGACCCTAACAGTGGAGAGGCTTTTGGAACCACTTGTTACACAGGTAAGAGATGCTCTGAAATACTGTTACCTGTGTGTATTTCTATTGTGATTATATCATGACTTTCTGAAGAATGTGAAAATCCTTAGGCATGAATGAATCATGCCACATTGCTAATTACTTAATATGTATTCCTGCCCCAATTTTCTTGTCTTCTCAATAGGATTTGGAGTGCTTCTTACAAAAGTTTTCATGTGATTTTTGAAATTAAGTTGATGAGATAATTAAAGAAGGGGCTTTGGTGAAGGGGACCCTCATTTGCAGTAATGGATTCAAAGTCTAAATAAATCATGCCTAGCTTGCTTTCAGATGCTAATGCAGTTAGGAGGAACTCTATTGCGTATTTAAGAGAGAAGTATATTTATTGAATTACTTTGTCTTTAGTTTAAAAGGGAAAATTCATCATGTTGAAATGATAAAATGTTCCATTTTTATGTTGTCACATTTCCACATGAGGGCCATCAACAGAAAAACATCCTCTGGATTTTTAAATTTTAAAAATTAATTTTTTGTGGTCTTATGAAGTATATTATTTGCTATATTAACTAAGAATTTCAGAAAGTTAAAATTCAAGATTTTATGGGTATATTTGTAGAGAAATGCCATGACAAATTAAGTAGAGACCATTTATATTGGGTAGGGATCACTTATATTGGTTTTCTGTAGCTTCTATAGCAAATTACTGTAAACTTGGTGGTGTAAAGCATCACAAGTTTATTTTCTTATGGTTCTAGAAGTCAGAGGTCCTAATGTTAGGATATTGGTAAAGAAGCATTCCTTCTGGAGGCTCAAGTAGAAAATCTGTTTCTTTGCCTTTTCCATGTTCTAGAGGCCATTCCCTTCTTCGGCCCCTTCCTCCATATTCAAAGCCAGCAGTGCCGCATCTTCAAATCTCTCTCTGACTGACCTCTGCTCATGTCCTCATATTTCATCCTGTCTCACTCTTATAAGGACCCTTATGATTAAATTGGGCCCATACAGATACTCTAGAATAATGTCCTCATCTCAAGATCTTTGAGCAAATCACATCTGAAAAGTCTCTCTTGCCATTTTTAGGTAGCATATTCAGACTTTCAAGGGGTTAGAATATGGAGAAAATCTCATCTAAAATTCATCAGCTAAAAATTTCCAAATCTCACCATCTAAATCTTCTAAATTAGGTATGAGTAAGGTTCTAGACAGGGACTTCCCAGGTGGTGAAGTAATAAAGAATCTACCTGCTCGTACAGGAAATACAGGAGACATGGTTTCAATCCCTGAATGGGAAAGATCCCCTGGAGCAGGAAATGGCAACCCACTCCAGTACTCCTATCTGTAGAATTCCATGGACAGAGGAGCCTGGTGGGCTACAGTCCATGGGTTGCAAACAGTTAGGCATAATTGTGCATTCTCATGCTTATCATCAAGGTTCTAGTTATATTCCTTCTTCAAGTAGAATTTCTCTCCATCTATGTACCAGTGAAATTAGAAAATAAATCATACGCCTTCAAAATGCATTGTGGGACAGGCATAAGATAACAGGTGCAGACATTTTCATTTAAAAAGAGAGAATGTGGAAGAAAAAAAAAAGGTTACTAGTCTCAAGAAGTTTAGAATTCCAACTAGGCAAACTCAATTAGATTTCACGGCTTGGTGATAATCCTCTGTGGCTCAAGGCTCTGCCCTCTGGGCCTGGTTCTTTACTCTAAGAATCATTATTCTTTTTTCAAGAAAGATAGCATGTATTTTCAGTTGAATATTTCCTGCCTGTGCAACTTGAAAGTACAACAGCTTTTTTGAAATTCATCTCTCTCTTTTTTTCAGTTCAGATTTGTCAGTATTTCAACTGATATAACATTCTTGAGAAACCTGTGGTTCTCTCTTGTATATATCTGAGATTTTCTCTATTAGAAAACAGGATACTTTGTAGATCTATCATGGATAACCTCATCTCCAATTTGTTCTCTGCTGAAATCACTGAGGGAATCCATGAATCCTGTGTCCAATCTTTCCAAGAGCTCCTTGTGTGAATGAACATACCAAGATTTTAATCCTTCCAAAGCACTAACCAAAGGTTCAGTTCAGTTCAGTTCAGTTCAGTCGCTCAGTCGTGTCCGACTCTCTGCAACCCCATGAATCTCAGCATACCAGGCCTCCCTGTCCATCACCAACTCCCGGAGTTCACTCAGACTCATGTCATCTAGACGCAAAGTTGACTTTTTTCTCAACAGCCACTTTTTCCTGAAACTGAAACTTCTAATTTTAACACCTCTTGCAATCTGCCTACCTGAAAAGTTTCCCAATCACTGGGTCTTGGTTCCTTTCAATTTAAGATTCTTAACAACAACAAAAATTTCTGGCTGCATCTTGTCGCATGTGGCAGGATCTTACATTCATTAACCAGGGATTGAACCCATGCCCCCTGAAGTAGAGGCATGGAGTCTTAACCACTGGACCACCAGGGAAGTACCAATAATTCTTGACTCAATATGTTTCTTTCCTCTTCAGTTCAGTTCAGTTTAGTTGCTCAGTCGTGTCCAACTCTTTGTGACCCCATGAATTGCAGCACGCCAGGCCTCCCTGTCCATCACCAACTCCTCTTACATTTGGTTATAAGCAGGAAGAAGAAACTAGGCCACTCCTTCAATACTTTGCTTGGAAATCTTAGCTAAATATTCAAGGTCATCACGTAACTCTGGTTTCTACATAATTATAGGAAGCAATTCAGCTAAGGTTTCTTCTACTCTATAACAAATATTGTTTTTCCTCCATTTTCCAAAAACATGTTTTCATTTCCTTCTGAGCCCTCCTTTAACTGTCCATTTATAATGATTTCAATAATTTCTAAAATGATAAAAGCTTACTCTACCGTGCTGTTCACTTCCTTCTGAGTCCTCACCAGCAGGGCTTTTAACATCCATATTTTACTCTCTGTTCAAGGTAATCTAGGCTTTTTCTATCATGCTCCTCAAAATGTTCCCAGCCTCTGCCTACTGTCAATTTCAAAGCCATTTCCACATTTTCAGGTAGTTGTTATAGTAACAACTATAGTTGTTACAGAACCAAGGTCTGTATGCCTATATGCTTCCAGTTGCCACTATGACAAATTACCACAATCTTAGTAATTTAAACAACACCCATCTATTGTCATACAATTCTAGGGGTCAAAGGTCCTAAACGCAAGATGTTGGTAAGGATGTGTTCCTTAAGGAGGAAGTTCATTCCTATTTTTAGCATCAGGAGTGCACCTGTGTCCTTGGTTGTGGTGCTTTCCTCCATCATTAAAGTCAACAGTTTAGCACCTTTAAATCTATCCCTCTGACTTCAGCTTCTACCATCATATCTTGACCTCTGACTTTAACCCTCCTTCCTCCTGCATTCCAGGCAGATTCTTTACCATCTGAGCTATCAGGGAAGCTCCCTCTTATAAGAACTCCTGTGATTATATTAGGGTCACCCAGATATTCTAAAATAATCTCTGGATCTTGAGATCTTCTGCAGAGTCCCTTTTGCCATTTAAGGTAATACATTCACAGGTTCTAGGGATTAGGAAGTAGACATGTTTGTTTGTATTGTTGAAACATTTCATTAGATTTATGCCCTTTTTTAATGTGGTCATGATTCTTATTAGTGCTATACAGATTTATTCAAGAAACACCTAACACTGATAGACTCTTAGATTTGAGAGTATGTTGGCTGCTGCAGTTGTGGTTTGTGGACTAAGACTGATCCATGAATTATTTGTTATTGGACAGCAATAAGCACAGAAATTTAAAGTAAGTGCTTTGAAAAATTTATGGTAGTTTTATAGAGTAATTTTATGCATGTTGAAGCTAATCATAAAATTTGTGCTTTTTATCTTTAAATTTCTGGGGTTATTCATTGTCTTGTATTTTTAAAAATCTTTGGTTCATGCACTTTTAGAATAACATATATTTGACCTTTCATCATAGATAGCTTGAAAAAGCCTGGTTTGGGAGGTTCTTTGTGGTTGGTCTGCTCGGAAATGTAGTTCTGTCAGCTGGGTTACAAACACAGATTACCTTATTCTAGCGTTGGAATTTTCACTTCAGATTACATGCCAATATATTTAACCCTTATCATGCAGATGAAATGAAGCAACAATTAGAACATAGTGCCCTGTGTTGATTAAATGTAGTCTCCATTTTTCTTTTCTTGATGGTTGAATTTCAGGTTCATACTGGTCGTAAACCAATACTGTATGAGCCAGTGAGAAGGATATGAATGAATCTAGCATGGGCAAGCACAATATTACACATAAACTGTCTCTTATTTCTTAAAATTTTCATATCTTTACATATTTGCTCTTGACTTATGACCAAAACATCTAAGATTACATTTAAAAATTACAGCCTTTTCCATGTATCTTTCAATCCAGTCATTTCAAATTCTGTCAATAAAGGCAATAGATTAAAAAATATTTGTTGAAAGAAAATAAAGACAGTTAATAGTCTAATTCATATTTTTTCACTTAATATGGGAAAATACTTACAAAGTCTTGTTGAATTTCACACTGTGACTTAGCACTGTAACTATTCTTAACCCCCTTCCAGTGTCTCCTAATATCTAAATGGCTTACCTTTCTTACAGTGTTCCTACAGTGATTTAAAAAAAATTAAAAAAAATGATTCTCTCAAAAATGTGACTTTTAAGACAGGCTTTTGTAAATATTGTTTCACGATAATATGCTTATGTTATCAAGACTCACCATTCCCACCCCTGGAATGAAATCTTAAGGGTAAGAGTAATACGATTGTTGATCCTTGGAAGACATATGAATAATTTAGGAGAGATAAGATAATATTAGATATAAACTCCATGTTCAACATTTAAAGCAAAAGGTGGAAATGAGAGAGAAAACTAACCTAAACAAAGCCCCATATGAATCAAACACATATTACAGTTTTATGAATGGAATAAAATTCATTGAAATATCCAGTGACTCTATATGCCTATAGCCATCCTGCAGTTTATATAAATCTGGATAGGGTTGAAATAAACATCAGAAGTTTAGGAATTCTCAATAAAATTCATTCACTGTCATAAGAAAAATGATGTCAGGAATTTACCATCAGTAACTATTTCAAGTAGTAAACAAAACTTTACGTCATTTCTATCATAATGTATATGAGATGCATGTTTAACTTACAATGATGAAAAGGCAAGATTCTTTTTCGAAAAAATTACCTTATAAAAATCATGCAATTTCATGTGAGAAAAGATTCATCTTATGCATTTTACACCTTGACAAAGATGCCTGAACTTTTATAAATTCAAGAGAGTAAAAATCTTTAATAGGCCATGTTCTGTGATACTAAGCTTTATTAGGAAATGGAAAAACTATATTTGGCAAATGTATTAGGAAATTAGGACACACTCTTAGATAACTCTTAAAAGCAAAGGGAAATTATAAACTATATATGACTTAGTGAAAAAGATGATCTCTTCTTAACAAAATATACATACCCAGTAAAAGCTGTGCTTAGTACAAAATTTTAGCTTTAAATGCCTTTTCTTACTAAAGAAAAACCAGAAATAAACTAAGTATTCAACAAGTTAGAAGAAGAACATCAAAAGAAACTAGGAAATCAGAATTTAATAACCATAAAAACTGGAATCACTAAAATAGTGAGTTCAAAGGGTTAAATTAATTCAAAATTTGATTATTTTTTGTTAAAGATATTATTTATTTATTTATTTTTGATTGTGCTGGGTCTTTGTTGTCATGCAACGGCTTTCTCTAGTTGTGAAGAATGAGGGCTACTCTCTGATTGTGCTACATGGGCCTCTCCTTGAGCTGGCTTCTCTTGTTTGCGGAGCATGGACTTGAGCCATTCAAGCTTCAGTAGTTGTAGCACATGGGCTCAGTAGTTGCAGCTCGTGAGTGCTGGCTCAAGTAGTGGTGGTGCAGTGGTGCAGTGGCTTAATTGCCCTGCAGTGTGTAGGATCTTCCTGGAGCAGAAATCCACTACTTGTCCTTTGCATTGCCAGGCAACTCCCAACCACTGGGCCACCAGGGAAGCCCTGATTCTTTCTTGAAATGGCCAATATAAATCCCTCAGGCACATATTACAGAAAACATATAAAGAATACATAAGATTATGAATGAGAAAGCAGAAACAACTCTAGAAACAAGAGACATCAAAAGAAGCATAGTTGACTATTACATACAACTCTACACCTAGGAAAATGAAAGCACAGAGGAAGGGAATAACTTCCTAGAAAGATTGAAATAACCAAGATTTATCCAAGAGGAAGTGGAAAACTGGATTAAGCCATATAAATATTGGAAAGCTTTTAAAGATCTGTTATTAAAAAGCACCAGAACAGATGGATGTCTAGCTGAATACTATCTGATATTTAAAGAACTGATAATTGCAATGTTACTTAAAGTTCTGCTTCCACCATAGAAAAAATTTAACAGCTTCTCAGTAGTTCTTGAAGAAACATAGCTTTTATATTAAAAATTCAAGACACTCTAAAATAACTTTATAAAAGGACCGTGGTAATTCAATCTTATTTCTGAATTTAAATGCAAAAAAGAATTCTACATAAAATGTAGAAACTATCATCCAGCAGTGTATCAAAAGATTAGCATATTCATAACAAAATAAGACTTTTTAAAGAATATAATGATAGTCTGTTATCAGGAAACAAAAATATTTTAGTTTCTCAATAGACTATATCCTGGAATACTAAACAGACATTTGACAGAATTTTGTAATCTTTTCTAATAAAAACTTTAAATAAGAATAAGATCAAGCTTTTAAGATAAAGGAATATATCATGTAAACATAGGAACAGGACAGATAAAATCTTTCTTAATATTATTGTGTACCATTGAAATTAATGTGAGAATAAGGTAAGATAGCCAGATATAGTATAAATATACAAAAACAGTTTTGTCTATGCAAAACAGTTAGAAATGAAAATGTAAATATTCTCTTTGTAATTAAAAAGTATATACATAAGGCCATTATTCTTCCAATGCAAAATCTACCTTAATTTTGTAGATTTGTAAATTGCAATTTTATAATTATTTTCACACCATTGAAGTAGTGATTATGTTTATACAAGCTTTGAAGTTAGGAAGGCTTGATTGTGAATCAGAGCTTGAATATGTTACTTAATCTGTCCTCATATGTAAGTTATGGATATGTCATGAGATATTATAATGGCACCTGAGACAGTCCATTAAAATGATTTAAATGTCTGACAGTGTTCTCATAGTAATATTATTGTTGAGTCACTAAGTCATCTCTACCTCTTCGCAATCTTATGAATTGCAGCACACCAGGCTTCCCTGTCCTTCATAGTAATATAGGTTTGCTCTTAATGCAATGTTCTTTATTACTTGGTAGTACTGGCTTGATAGTAATGGCTTTATTACTTGATAGATATGCCTTAATTGATAGTAATTAATTATTACTAGGAATTGGATGCCATGTATAAAATAGGGATTCATTGGATGTTTTCTTTAGAAAAAATATTTTTAATGTAGATTTAGAAGAATTATGTTTGACATTTAATCAAAGATAACTTAGGGAGAAACTTATAAAATTACTGGAATTCAGCCTTAAACATAGTGAAACTAAGGCCATCACAATAGTACAGGATGAAATTTGTTAGAATTTTGTTTCTTGTTTTTCTATAGAAAGATGAATATGCAGCTTAAGAAATAACTCTAAGCATCTGATAAAAGAATACCATTGATGTTTAATGAGCTGTTCTAAATTGACCTGATGGGGAAAGAACCTCCTGAGAAGAGGAGCTCTCTTTAATCTTTTTCTGTATCATTTTCAGTAATGTGCATGGGGCCCTATTAGGTTGGGCTCTAAATGCCTTCTATATTTAGATCTTTTTAAACTTTACTCAAAAAGTTAATACTTATCTCAAAAGCTAATGAGTGATGTTGAGCATCTTTTCATGTGTTTGTTAGCCATCCGTATGTCTTCTTTGGAGAAATGTCTATTTAGTTCTTTGGCCCATTTTTTGATTGGGTCATTTATTTTTCTGGAATTGATCTGCAGGAGTTGCTTGTATATTTTTGAGATTAGTTGTTTGTCAGTTGCTTCATTTGCTATTATTTTCTCCCATTCGGAAGGCTGTCTTTTCACTTTGCTTATATTTTCCTTTGTTGTGCAGAAGCTTTTAATTTTAATTAGGTCCCATTGGTTTATTTTTGCTTTTATTTCCAGAATTCTGGGAGGTGAATCTTAGAGGATCCTGCTGTGGTTTATGTCGGAGAGTGTGTTGCCTATGTTCTCCTCTAGGAGTTTTATAGTTTCTGGTCTTACATTTAGATCTTTAATCCATTTTGAGTTTATCTTTGTGTGTGGTGTTAGAAAGTGATCTAGTTTCATTCTTTTACAAGTGGTTGACCAGTTTTCCCAGCACCACTTGTTAAAGAGATTGTCTTTACTCCATTGTATATTCTTGCCTCCTTTGTCAAAGATAAGGTGTCCATATGTGTGTGTGTGTGGGGAAGGGGGTGGGAGGGGGGTTCATGTTTGGGAACACATGTACACCCATGGTGGATTCATGTCAATGTATGGCAAAACCAATACAGAATTGTAAAGTAAAATAAAAATAAATAAATATATAAAAATTAAAAAAAAATAAAATCAGGGAAACAGATTTAGATTTAAAATTAGAGAATTTAAAGTTGGAAAGTGATTAGAGAAATAAACTGATACTCAGAAATGAAGTAACTTCTGAGAATTAAGTCAGTATGTGTCTTTTTATGTTCTATCACACCAGTCCATTCTAAAGGAGATCAGTCCTGGGTGTTCTTTTGAAGGAATGATGCTAAAGCTGAAACTCCAGTACTTTGGCCACCTCATGTGAAGAGTTGACTCATTGGAAAAGACTCTGATGCTGGGAGGGATTGGGGGCAGGAGGAGAAGGGGACGACAGAGGATGAGATGGCTGGATGGCGTCACCAACTCGATGGATGTGAGTTTGAGTGAGCTCTGGGAGTTGGGGATGGACAGGGAGGCCTGGCGTGCTGCAATTCATGGGGTCGCAAAGAGTCGGACACGACTGAGCGACTGAACTGAACTGAACTGAAACATTTGGATGGTTCCATGGTGATACTATAATGTTGTAATAAGTTGATTATTCATCTTTGTCAGAGGATTAGAACTGTGTGAAAGTGAAGAATGTACTAAAAGCAAATGATGGGAGTTCTAATAAACTTATTTATTTGATCAAATGTAGGTGTAATGTGGTTAATCTGTTTCCAAATATTTTCCTGTTTTTGTTTTTAAAATACGAATTCCCATTTTAATTCTTAAATGCTATTTTTCTGACTTTGAAAAATGTTTATCTGTCTTTATTAGAGATTTTGTGGCTGAATAAGTTCAGTTCAGTCGCAAAGAGTTGGACATGACTGAGTGACTGAACTGAACTGAAAGTTAACTTAAAAATCATAACTTTATTTAAAACCTCCATATCTTTCCTTGTGAATGAAAAAATAACATATATTAAAAATAAGATTTGAATACATGTAATGAGATCTCTTCAAAAAAATTAGAGTTACCAAGGGAAAATTTCATGCAAAGATGGGCTTGATAAAGGACAGAAATACAATGGACGTAACAGAAGCAGAAGATATTAAGAAGAGGTGGCAAGAATACACAGAAGAACTGTACAAAAAAGATCTTCATGACCCAGATAATCACAATGGTGTGATCACTCACCTTGAGCCAGACATCCTGGAATGTGAAGTCAAGTGGGCCTTAGAAAGCATCACTACGAACAAAGCTAGTGGAGATGATGGAATTCCAGTGGAGCTATTTCAAATCCTGAAAGATGATGCTGTGAAAGTGCTGCACCCAGTAGGCCAGCAAATTTGGAAAACTCAGCAGTGGCCACAGGACTGGAAAAGGTCAGTTTTCATTCCAGTCCCAAAGAAAGCCAATGCCAAAGAATGCTCAAACTACTGCACAATTGCACTCATCTCACACGCTAGTAAAGTAAGGCTCAAAATTCTCCAAGCCAGGCTTTAGCAATACGTGAACCATGAACTTCCAGATGTTCAAGCTGGTTTTAGAAAAGGCAGAGGAACCAGGGATCAAATTGCCAACATCCTCTGGATCATGGAAAAAGCAAGAGAGTTCCAGAAAAACATCTATTTCTGCTTTATTGACTATGCCAAAACCTTTGACTGTGTGGATCACAATAAACTGTGGGAAATTCTGAAAGAGATGGGAATACCAGACCACCTGACCTACCTCTTGAGAAATCTGTATGCAGGTCAGGAAGCAGCAGTTAGAACTGGACATGGAACAACAGAATGGTTCCCAATCGGAAAAGGAGTACCTCAAATCTGTATATTGTCACCATGCTTATTTAACTTCTCTGCAGAGTACATCATGAGAAACGCTGGGCTAGAAGAAGCACAAGCTGGAATCAAGATTGCTGGGAGAAATATCAATAACCTCAGATACGCAGATGACACCACCTTTATGGCAGAAAGTGAAGAGGAACTAAAGACCGTTGTTTTTTTTTTTTTTTTAAACTGGAGTTTCAGCTTTATTTATTTATTTATTTAAAATCAAATATTTATTTTTACTTTATTTTACTTTACAATACTGTATTAATTTTGCCATACATTGACATGAATCCACCACGGGTGTACATTAAAGACCCTTTTGATGAAAGTGAAAGAGGAAAGTGAAAAAGTTGGCCTAGAACTCAACATTCAGAAAACCATGCCAGAAAAGATCATGGCATCTGGTCCCATCACTTCATGGGAAATAGATGGGGAAACAGTGGAAACAGTGTCAGACTTTATTTTTTTGGGCTCCAAAATCACTGAAGATGGTGATTGCAGCCATGAAATTAAAAGACGCTTACTCCTTGGAAGAAAAGTTATGACCAACCTAGATAGCATATTCAAAAGCAGAGACATACTTTGCTGACTAAGGTCCGTCTAGTCAAGGCTATGGTTTTTCCAGTGGTCATGTATGGATGTGAGAGTTGGACTGTGAAGAAAGCTGAGCACTGAAGAATTGCTGCTTTTGAACTGTGATGTTGGAGAAGACTCTTGAGAGTCCCTTGGACTGAAAGGAGATCCAACCAGTCCATTCTAAAGGAGATCAGTCCTGGGTGTTCGTTGGAAAGACTGACGCTGAAGCTGAAACTCCAATACTTTGGCCACCTCATGGGAAGAGTTGACTCATTGGAAAAGACTCTGATGTTGGGAGGGATTGGGGACAGGAGGAAAAGGGGATGGCAGAGGATGAGATGGCTGGATGGCATCACTGACCTGATGGATGTAATTCTGGGTGAACTCCGGGAGTTGGTGATGGACAGGGAGGCCTGGCATGCTGGAATTCATGGGGTCGTAAAGAGTTGGACATGACTGAGCGACTGAACTGAACTGAATGAATGAGGTTATGCTTTGGGAATTTTACCTATATGACATATATTAATATTTAATTGAAAGGCTATAAAGTGTTTTTATTATTTTACAATTATGGTTTCATTCTCTCATATTAACACTTCTTAAATTGTACTTTTTTTTAATGTTTGGTACCCACAACTAAAATAATTCATTATGTTTCAAGTACTTCTTTGAATTGATGTCATATGTTGGATTACTTGGCAGTTATTGTGTTTGTCACTTTTGAAATAGGAATTTAATTGACTAGTGTCTAGTCTAGAGTTAAGATTAATTTCTGTTTTGAGACTATGTTCAAAATTTTGATGTCTGCCACCAGATGGGAGTGATGTTCTTTTTGTTATGAGGCCAGCTGTATTAGCAAAGTTTTGAAACTTGAGTAATGTGTAGAATCCTTTTAAACCCAAAATGAAAGCCAAAAAATTCCTCCCAAATCTTAGAGTGGGCTTAAAGTAGTATTAAAAACATGATATTATGTTTGCAGATATTTTTATTCATAAAGAAATTTTATAAAATAAGTAACAGAACAAACTAAGAAAATTGCAATTGACATTAATTTGATGGGTGATGTTTTTCTGACCTTAAATCATTGGATACAACATAGATATGGTGATAACTGCTTTTGGTCTAGGTCTTTTGTGTTTGGCAAACACTCATTACCTTGTGTACCATTAGGACCAACTATGCAAGAAATAACTATTGAGTCCACCATGCCATCATTTCACTTTTTTTTTTTTTTTGCCCCAAATATACTTACAGTTAACAGATAGCATCTGCCTCTGTTCACCTCTGATTAGCCCAGGGCAGTAAAAGTTAAGTAGTAAGGCATTGTTATGGTTTTAGAGGTGGCTCAGCAGTAAAGAAGCTGCTTGCAAGGCAGGAGGTGCAGGAGACTCCAGTTCGATCCAGCAGATCCCCTGGAGGAGGGCATGGCAACCCACTCCAGTATTCTTGCCTGGAGAATCTCATGGGCAGAGGAGCCTGTCCAACTACAGCCCACAGGGTCACGAAGAGTCAGACATGACTGAAGTGACTTAGCATGCATGCAACTGTGTTAAGAATGACACAACTAAATCTCCTCTTGAGAGAGCACCAAAATTGCAGCTAGCTGTTGAACAACCATCAACAGAAGGACACTAGAACCCACCAAAAAAAGATACCCCATATCCAAAGACAAAGAAGAAGCCAGCCACAACAAAATGGTAGAAGGAGCACAATTAAGATAAAATCAAATCACATACCTGCTGGGTGACCCACAAACTGGAGAACAATAATACCGAAGAAGTTCTCCCACTGTTGTGAAAGTTCTGAGCCTCACGACAGGCTTCTCAGCCTGGGGATCCGACAAAAGGGCTAAGAATCCCCAGAGAATCCAACTTTGAAGGCCAGTGGTATTCGACTATAGGACTTCCACAGGACTGGGGGAAGTATAAACTGCATTCTTCAAGAGCACAAACAAAATCTTGAGCACACCAGGACCCAGGGGAAAGGAGCAGTGATCCCACAGGAGACTGAAGCAGACCTACTTGCTAGGGTTGAAGGATGTCATGTGGAGGTGTGGATTAGCAATGTCTTATTGAGGGGACAGGAGCACTGGCAGCCGCAGTCCTAGGTGTCTCTTGATGTGATCTCTCTTGGAGGTATTCATTAACCCTAATATAGAGCCTGTGGATTCCAGGGCTGGGTTACCTCAGGTCAACATCTAAGAAGGAGGGAGCCCAGCCCTAGCCATCAGCAGACAATAGGATTAAAGTTTTACTGAGTGTGGCCCTGCACCACCAGAGCAAGACCCAGTTTTTCTTACCATGAGTCCCTCTCATCCAGAAGCGTACACAAGTCTTTTAGCCTCATCCTCCAGAGGGGAGACAGAAGAAGCAAGAAATACTACCATCCCACAGTCACCGAAATGAAAACTTGCAGAAAGTTAATCAAAATGAAAAGACAGAGGGTTATGTTCCAGATCAAAGTTATCTCCCAGAAAAACAACTAAATGAAGTGGAGATAGGCAGCCTTCCAGAAAAAGAATTCAGAACGACAGGCAAGATGATCCTGGATCTTAGAAAAAGAATGGAGAAGATGCAGAAATATTTACCAAAGACCTGGAAGCACTAAAGAACAAAGAGACAGAGATGAACAGTACACTAGAAGGAACTGATGGCAGAATAACTTAGGCAGAAGAACGGATAAGTGACTTGGAAGACAGCATGGCAGAAATCACTACTGCAAAAGAGAATTTAGAAAAATAAAAGAATGAAAAAAAATGAAGACAGTTTAAGAGACCTATGGGACAACATTAAACGCATCAACATTCCCATCATAGGGCTCAAAATTAAAGACAAAGATAAAATATTAAAAGCAATAAAGGAAAAAACAACAAATAACATACAAGGGAACTCCATCAGGCTATCAGATGATTTTTCAACAGAAACTCTACAAACTTGAAGGGAATGGCACTATATATTTGAAATGATGAAAAAGAAGAACCTATAGCCAAGAATAGTCTACCCAGCAAGACTCTTGTTCAGATTTGATGGAGAAATCAAAAGCCTTCCAAACAAGCAGAAGTTAAGAGAATTCTAGCTTTTCAACAAGTACTAAAGGAACTTCTCTAGGCAGGAAACACAAGAGAAGGAAAAGACCTACACAAAATAACCCAAAACAATTAACATGACAGTAGAATTATACATATTGATAATTGCGTTAAGTATAAAGGGATTAAATATACCATCCAAAAGACATAGACTGGCTGGGGACATGAGCCCATGTGCATATACGCACTTCCACTTACCACATCACTCTATTTAACTCCCTCAAATATATGTAAATATTTTATATTGTTAGTTTAATCATACTTCCATTATGGCTTTCGATTGTAATTGTCTTTTATTTTTTTGTCTGGCCATTGATTGTGAAAACTGATAAACATCTTTTACTGTTATGATTATGTAATTATTATTCATTTTATTATCACTTTATCATGATTGGTCAACAGAAAATAATAGAAATCTGTATCACTACATCTACCACTTAATGGAGAAATCTATAATCAGTTTTTAAAATCCAGATGGATATTAGAAATCTTGTAATTTTTTGAAAAATACAAATGCCCAGGTATTGCTTTTTTCTCCAGAGTTCCAGATACAATTCTAATGAGCAAGCATGTTTAAAAACACCTAGACTGTATGATGATCTTTTACTTTTACCTAGTTTGTTTCACTTTTTCTATTTCATATTCAGCGGTCCTATTTTTTTTAGTTTGTTTTCCAATTTCTCCATTTTTTTTTTCTTTTTCAAGACTTTATCAAGTGTAGTAGAATAGCTTTTTTATACATATAGATAGTATGTATAATATATATATATTTCAAAAAATTCATGAGTTTTTGCTTAACTAAAATATTTATGACAATTTTGTTCCACTTGTTTAATTATGAATAGAATTATATTTCTAACTTACATACCCTCAAAACTTCAATGTCATTCCATTTATTCTGGCATTTAGTATTATTACTAAAAGTCTAGAAAGCTTATTATTTTAATGATTTAAAAATTGAATGAGGTTTGAAACTTATAATCCAATTCTAAAAATATAAAGAAATAATATGTTGCTGAAAAAAAACTAGAATGACAACTAACTTATCCTCCATGAAAATATTTACTTTCAAAAATTTCTGGTTTAAACACAGTGACTGTTTTGTGAATGCTAGTAAAAGAAATCCCATTTAGGAAAGGATAAAAGAGAAGTTTAAGGTAGTATGAAATGAGTGCTTTACGTACTATCTCAACTTATTTATTTCTCATTCTTAAGGAAAAAAGAGGCTTGGGGGGGTTTCCCCTAGATCGCCAAACCTGGCTTCCCTTGCACGTAATTCTTTGACGCACATCATAAGGCTGGTCCCAGCTGCTGAACTAAACTTTCTAAATTACTTTCATTAGAATCTTGTCTTTGCTTTGAATAGTCCTCACTGCTCTGGTCTTAGCTGGAGCTCTTATTTGTATTGAATTGACCACAGATAATCTAGAGCCTCTAAAGAGAAAGAGGGAAAGGCTCTCATGTTTCTTGAGTAGTTACTAGGTGCCTGATACTATGCTAGGTATTTCCAGTTTTCATTACTCCTTGAGTCAGCTTTGTAAACTCAATCTTCTTTACTCCACTTTATAGATGAAAAAGAGACTTAGATCGCATAATAAAAGACCTAAGGTGAATTAAGCAGACTGAGTAGATCTGCAGCTCCTAAGGGAAACATTAGCTGAAAACAGTGACATGGAAGGTGATAGTACATCAATACCAAGAATGCACAGAGTGAAAAGGCGGGAATGTAAAGGACCAAATTGGAGGTGAGGGAAAGGGAGAACTCCCTATGTTAAACAGGCAGAGAAAAGAGAGCAAGCAGAAGATAGCCAAATATATTTTTACAGTCAAGTGTTCATTCTTTTTCTTGCTTGCATCAGCTAATTCTTCAGCAAACATGACCTAAAGAAAATCCTTAACATTCAAATGAATAAGTTAATCTGAAAACCCATTTTTCCTCTTAAATAGTTATGAAAGTGAATATTTAAATTTAGCAGTAACTCTTCAGTTTGGCAAAATCTCAATCCCTAAAAGTATTTTTTTGTCTTGTATTTTTCCATTTCAGTGAGTGTAGCTATTTTAAATGGGAAAATGGAATTTAAAGCTAAATTTAAAAATTAATGTCAGAACAAATAATGATTTTTTTATGTTCTTGAAACAGGACAATTCTGAAATTTTATGCACACTATTTCAAAAATATCAGGGAGAAATCATAGGAGGTTAACTAACAAAATTGCTTATACCTATTTTTGATAATGTAGAAATGTTATCTAAGCTGGAGACCAAAAAATTCTGTTATACCAAGCACCAGAATGGTTTGGAAGTGACAGAATTGCATTTACTCAGGAAACCCTCAACTAGCAAACTAATTAAAGCTTGTCAGAGATCTGAGATAAAGGATTAGGGCATGTTAATATGCCTGCTTTCCCCTTTCTTGTCATCCTATTGAAAGAACAAAAGGTATGCTTTGTTTTCACACAATTAAGAAGGAAGAAAGCCAGGAACAATAATGGAAAATCTAACCAGCTGTTTTTCTTCCATTCTGAAATAACTCCCAGGCCTTCTTGTAACATGGACAGGTTGGCTTCAGTAGCTGTGTCTTCTGTCTTTGCTCTATCTTATTTCCGTACCTCAGCTTCTGTTTTTCAGGGTTTAGACTTAGAAGTTCTCTTTTTTTTTTCTTCTTCATTCTCTCCTCAGATGGTTCTGCCCATCCCTACAGCCTTAGGTGTTGATATGGTCAATATGCTGACGGTGACTCAATTTGTACCTCAGCCCACACTTTTCACAGAACCCTATTCTCACAGCTAAAAATTCTTTCTGGTTTGTCTTCCCTCAAACCTGCCCACCTCTCTCCAACTCTTGTTGTCCAAGTCTTTATTCCAAGCCCAAGTCCTTTCCCAACAAGACCAGTGTAGGCACTTTTTGAATCATCTGCCAGTCCCTCTTTTGCTCACTTCCTTGATCTTCTAAACACCAGAGTGATCATTTTCCTTTGCTACAAGCTAGTACTGTGAAGTACTGATCTAGTCCTGGTAGACCTTTAGTCACCATGTTCAAGCCACAGAACCCTCCTTGGATGAACTGAGTTCTCTCTTGCCTCAGCCAATTTGCACAAGCTGCTTCTTCCTCATAAGATGATGCCAACTTTCTGATGCTGTAACCGGCTCCTTTGCACCTTTCTGCTCCTGTCTTATAATTTCCCCTCTGTCACAGAGGATTTTCCTGACTATGCTTATTATTATTATTATTTTAGAAAAAAGTACATACTTTTTATAACAGCTTCTCTATTATCTGTTTCTTTCATTCAGTGTACTTTCCACTATCAATAATTGGTTCATGTGTTTCTTTGTATTTTGTCTGACTCATTCAAAAGGTGGACAACTCCACAAGGACAGGGATGTTGTTAGTCTGTTTCAAACATATATTCCCAGTATCTCTGAACTGAAAAATGTTTGATAACTTTTTTTGATGATTAAATAAACATTCTTCCTTAAAAAGAAGTGCAGTGTGTATATATTCTTTGCCTGCCGCATTCTTCCAAAATTAGTTACATTTACTAATGTAATTATATGTTGCAGAAGTTGTTTAATGAAATGTTGACAACTGTGATAATTGTTGTTTGGGATTTCATGGATGAAAATATTCATTAGCTTTTTAAGAATGTGTATCAGTGTTTTGATATCTAGTGACCAAATTTAGAAATAATGTTTTGGTTTTTGCAATGAAATTTGTAATTTTTTGTTGTTCAGTTGCTTGGTCATGTTAGACTCCTTGTGACATCATGAACTGTAGTATGCCAGGCTTCCCTTTCCTTCACCATCTCCTGGAGCTTGCTCAAATTCATGTCCATGGAGTTGGTGATGCCATCCAACCATCTTGTCCTCTATTTTATCTTTATAATAAAAGATGTAGTATATATATATATAACATAAATATTGTATATGACATTTATAGATGTACATGTAGAGAAAAATTAATATTTTATATTGCCTTTATGTGAATTTTTATTTTTCTAAGAAAATGTTTTTTCTTGATCTTATGTTCAATTCAACCCACCTTCTCAATTATTAATATTCAGAGGGATTCCTGGGAGTTAAAGATAGTAGACAAACTGAGCTTCATTAAAATTTCTCAAAATGTTGCAAGGTTCCTATTATTCAAACTGGCATTGGAATATAGGTCCACAGCCATTATCACTCTTGTGTCACTAAGTTCAGTTCAGTTCAGTCGCTCAGTCGTGTCCGACTCTTTGCGACCCCATGAACCGCAGCACGCCAGGCCTCCCTGTCCATCACCAACTCCTGGAGGTTACCCAAACCCATGTCCATTGAGTTGGTGATGCCATCTAACCATCTCATCTTCTGTGATCCCCTTCTCCTCCTGCCTTCAATCTTTCCCAACATCAGGGTGTTTTCAAATGAGTCAGCTCCTTGCATCAGGTGGCCAAAATATTGGAGTTTCAGCTTCAACATCAGTCCTTCCAATGAATATTCAGGACTGATTTCCTTTAGGATGGACTGGTTGGATCCCCTTGCAGTCCAAGGGACTCTCAAGAGTCTTCTCCAACACCACAGTTCAAAAGCATCAGTTCTTCAGAGCTCAGCTTTCTTCACTGTCCAACTCTCACATCCATACATGACTACTGGAAAAACCATAGCTTTGACTAGATGGACCTTTGTTGACAAAGTAATGTCTCTGCTTTTTAATATGCTGTCTAGGTTGGTCATAACTTTCCTTCCAAGGAGTAAGGGTCTTTTAATTTCATGGCTGCAGTCACCATCTGCAGTGATTTTGGAGCCCCCCAAAATAAAGTCTGACACTGTTTCCACTGTTTCCCCATCTATTTCCCATGAAGTGATGGGACTGGCTGCCATGATCTTCGTTTTCTGAATGTTGAGCTTTAGGCCAATTTTTTCACTCTCCTCTTTCACTTTCATCAAGAGGCTCTTTAGTTCCTCTTCACTTTCTATCATAAGGGTGGTGTCATCTGCATATCTGAGGTTATTGATATTTCTCCCGGCAATCTTGATTCCAGCTTGTGCTTCCTCCAGCCCAGTGTTTCTCATGATGTACTCTGCATAGAAGTTAAATAAGCAGAGTGACAATATACAGCCTTGACGTACTCCTTTTCCTATTTGGAACCTGTTTGTTGTTCCATGTCTAGTTGTAACTGTTGCTTCCTGACCTGCATATAGGTTTCTAAAGAGGTAGGTCAGGTGGTCTGATATTCCCATCTCTCTCAGAATTTTCCACAGTTTATTGTGATCCACACAGTCAAAAGCTTTGGCATAGTCAATAAAGCAGAAATAGATGTTTTTCTGGAACTCTCTTGCTTTTTCCATGATCCAGCGGATGTTGGCAATTTGATCTCTGGTTCCTCCGCCTTTTCTAAAACCAGCTTGAACATCTCAAAGTTCACGGTTCACGTATTGCTGAAGCCTGGAGAATTTTGAGCATTACTTTACTAGCATGTGAGATGAGTGCAATTATGCGGTAGTTTGAGCAAGTTCACTCTCCTAAAAAGTTCTCCCTTGATTGCCTGCTGACCATGGTTGTCAATTTTAATATGAAAAAATTCAGGGCATTCAGGTTAAATTTAAATTTCAGATAAACAGCAAATCGTAGTATAAACATGTCCTATGAAATAATTGAGACATACTTGTATTAAAAAAAATTGTTGTTATTGTTCTGAAATAGGAACTGATTTCATTACTCACTTGTAAATTTTAGATAATGTCAAATTTAGTATCTCAAATGATATGTAAGCAGTGTAGGAAAGAGTAAGTAGAGTTTGTCGGTGCCGCTTTTTAGAACAATTATTGACCACTTCACTTTAAATGAAGTATAAATTCTTCTGTAAGACCTTTTCCTGTTTTTTCATTTTGCTCCTTTTCATATCATCCCTGCCTCAATCTCTACCCTCAATGTGGAAAGAACTTCTTACAGTCTCTAGAACTATGTGGTATCTCTCTTCACATAAGCTTGGAAATTCTCTTACCTTAGACTGACACCCAAGCATCCTTCAGTTCTTAGCCTAGAGGTTGCCTTCTTCAGTTTTTTTGGCACCCACAAAACCGGGCTAGGTCTCCACTATATTTTTACAGCATCTTTCCCTTCCTCTGACATGTATAATCCTGCAGTGTTAAGATTCTTGGTTTTAAGTGTGTGTTTATGTGTGTGTGTGTGTGTGTGCATGTGTGTGTTAGTATGCATGCATGCTTGCATGTGTTGTCTTTATTGTCCATAAGACCGTATCATACGCTTTATATCTTTGTCTTGGCCTGGGCATGCAATGTAAATTTCTGTTGAATCACTAGCAGAATTATGATTTCTTTGCTGACACAGTATCTACCCTCTTTATAATGAGAATCTTCCTCTCTTGCTTTTGCTCTCACTCTTGATTAAGGCAAGAGTCCAATATAAGTAGAACTAAGATACAGTTTCCTGGAGCAATTTGATTGTAATTATGCATTAAGTTATACAGTATTTTAAATTATATTTTTAAAAACTTGAATTCAAAATGATACATGAGCCCCAGTGTTCATAGCAGCACTATTTACAATAGTCCAAATAGGGAAGCAATCTAATGTCAGTCGGCAAATGAATGGATAAAATGTGGTAGTGCCATACTATTAGCTGTAAAGTGCTGTGTACTTTGGATACAGTAAATTTTATCATTAATCTGTTTACATCAACTTAGCAGTGATTTTCCCTTTAGCCAACCACTCTTCCATATGACATATACTTCAGTATTCTGTCAGTTAAGTTGTATGTCTACTAAGAATTAACAGTTTTTTTTACTAAAATTTATTACGTCCAACAGTGTTGAGCATCTCTTTATGTGTTTATTGGCCCTTTCTAGATCTTCTTTCAATAAATGTTTATTCAAATCCACTGATTATTTTTTAAAGTTAGGTTGTTGTGTTTTTATTATTGAGCTGTAATAGTTATTTATATGTCCTAGATATGTAACATCAGACATTTGATTAGCAAATATTTTATGCTATACTGTAGGTTTGGTTTACATTATACTGATGATATCCTTTGAAGCCCAAACATTTCTGATTTTGAAGAAATTGAATATATGTGCAGTTTTCTTTTATTTCTTTTGCTTTCAACATCATGATTAAGAAACCATTGCCAGACTCAAGATTGTGGTATTTATACCTCTCTTTTCTTCTTAGAGTTACTGTTTTAGCTATTACATTTAGGTCTTCCCTGATGTAGCTCAGATGGTAAAAAATCTGCTTGCAACACAGGAGACCTGCGTTTGATCCCTGGGTCAGGAAGATTCCCTTAATCAGGAAGATTCCCTGGAGAAGGACATGGCAACCCACTCCAGTATTCTTGCCTGGAGAATTCCATGGACAGAGGAGCCCTGTGGGCTATGGTCCATGGGGTTGCAAAGAGTCAGGTACAACTGAGCTACTAAAACTTTCACTATGCATTTATATTTAGTTTTTGAATATGATATGAGGAAGAAATAGAATTTTAATCACTTGTATGTGGATATCTGCTTGACCAAGTAAAATTTTTCAGAAAGAGTTACCTTAGCATATGTTAAAAATCAACTGACTATAAATGTAAAGGTTCACTTCTAATTCTGTCAAATCTATTCCACTGAAATACACACATCTATCTTTATGCCTATACCACATAACGTATAGTAGTCTTGATACCGTAGAACTATAGTAAGTTTTGAAATTATGAGTTGTAAGCTTGCCAACTTTCATTTTGTTCTAAGATAGTTTTGATAAATCTGGATTTGCTGCATTTCTGTATGACTTGCAAGATAAACTTGTAAAGGTCTGTAAAATGGGCAACTACAATATTAATAAGAATCGCACTGACTCTGTGTAACAATTTGATAGCATTTCTGTGTTAATAGTGTTTTCAGATTTATGACTATGGGATGTTTTCCCATTTATATTAGTCTTCTTTAATTTCTTTCAATGTGTTGTAGTTTTTGGTATACAAGTCTTATTTTATTAGATTTATTCATAAGCATCATCATATTCTTTTTTGTGTTACTAGAAATGAAATTGCTTGCTAATTTTATTTCAGATTATCCATGTTAGTATATAGAAATAAGTATTGTAATGCATATTGCAAAAAAAATGATGTGGTATGTAATGTGTATTGAAAAAACAGGTGTGGTGTGTATACATGCACAATGAAATATTACTCAGCCATAAAAAGAATGAAATAGTGCTATTTGCAGTACTATGTAAAGTAAGCCAGACAGAGAAAGATAAATATCATATGATAGTGCTTACATGTGGGATCAAAAATTTGATACAAATGAACTTATTTATAAAACACAAATAGACTCACAGACATAAAAAACAAACTTATGGTTACCAAAGGAGATAGATGAGGTAGAAGAAATAAATTCAGAGTTTGAATAACTCTACTCATATACACACTATTATATATAAAATAAGTAAACAACAGGGACCCGTGAATAGCACAGGGAACTATACTCAGTATCTTGTAATAACCTATACAGAAAAGAATCTGAAGAAGATTGTATATATGTGTGTATATATATATATATATATGTATGTATGTATGTATATATGTATAAGTGAATCACTTTGCTGTATACTTGAAACCAGCACATTATATATTAACTTTATTAAAAATAAATAACTTTCAAAGTGTAATTTAAAGATTAATGAGCCTGAGAGAATATAATTTCTACTGTCAGTCTTCTTACTGGTGATTTTGTGCTTTATCATCCTAAGAGTATAGGTAATTTTTGCCATATTATTTTCTGGGCTTTGAAAAATAAAGCAAAAGTAGAAAATATGCATGATTTTTTAAGATCTCCTGCAGCATGGTAGTTAACTTTAAAAATGAAAAAAATGTATAAATTACTTGAATATGATGTTATTACAAAACATAGCCATTGTAAATGTACTATGGAACCCTGTGGTAATAGCTAAGATGGTAATTTCATTCTAAACTGCAGTTTTCAATGGCTAATTTAACACAAACTCTCAATTTACACTGTTGACTGAAACTTTTCAAGCTTGTTTGCATCCCCAAGGGGAATTGTATGAAGAGATGAGACAAAATTCCCTTAAGCTGAGTTATTCAAGCATGACAAAAATGATTTTCACCAGTATTAAAATTTTTAGAATATTTTTGTGACTCATGTATGCTTCCTGGAATTGTCATCACTATTGTCATAGGTGATGAACCACACAAATATGGATGATATTCAATAACTGCTGAAATAAGAGATTGTCAGATGTTGCTTTAAAATTCTTTACCTCAAGACTGAGCCAGGTAGCACTGCAATAAGGTAACTTTGGAAGTAAGAAATATTATATAATAGGATAACAAAAAGTTTACTTGTTAAGATGTCTTTGAAATAACTCCAGGATTATCTGAATGCTGTGGCAGATCACAGGGAACTGTTTACACACCTGTTTCTTCTTCTTTCTGTTATTCACTACTCTCCCAGCCTCACTTGTAGGGTGGTGCAGACATGGAATGTGCATGGAAGCTATGTGTGCCACTCCCAGTCCTCCCCCAGTAAAGCCCCTTTTCTAAGGCTTGATGCAGGTAAGTCCAGTGACTGTGGAAACCCGTATGTGGAATTCAGTGGAACCAGAAGATGGAAAGATGCTGGAACTCCGAGTCACTCCTTGGAGTACCCACTCCAAACAATGAGTCTGTGTGTAGAACAGAAAGGGTCATCCATTTTGGATTTGATATTCAAAATTCTACTGTGTTGAAAATTTTAAGTATGTTTGTTATAGCAAAAAGCTTTAGCTGCCCTAACTTCTTCAGTGCTTTAAGAAACACCAAATAGTAATTTCTTATTTAAACTAGATATTTATTTTTTATTTATGTAAAAGTCCAAAGTGGACCACCCAGGGGTGAGTTACCTTGATCCACAAGATAGTGCCGGGTTCAAGAATTTACAATGTTGCTCAGACATCTTCTCATCTGTCATTACCTGTGGTTTGATCTGTGTAGTTCAGGACCTCTTATCACCACCATATCTGTGTCTCAGACAATCAAATGGGAGAAAAGAAATAAAGAGTATGTCCTTTCTTTTTTTTTTAAATTTATTTATTTTAATTGGAGACTAATTACTATACAGTATTGTATTGGTTCTGCCACACATCAACATGGATCTGCCATGGGAGTACACGCGTTCCCCATCCTGAACCCCTCTCCCACCTCCCTCCCCGTACCATCCCTCCGGGTCATCCCATTGCACCAGCCCCAAGGATCCTGTATCGAACCTGGACTGGCGATTCGTTTCTTTTATGATATTATACATGTTTCCATGACATTCCCCCAAATTATCCCACCCTCTCCCTCTCCCACAGAGTCCAAAAGACTGTTCTATACATCTGTGTCTCTTTTGCTGTCTCGCATACAGGGTTATTGTTACCATCTTTCTAAATTCCATATATATGCATTAGTATACTGTATTGGTGTTTTTCTTTCTAACTTACTTCACTCTTTATAATAGGCTCCAGTTTCATCCACCTCATTAGAACTGATTCAAATGTATTCTTTTTAATGGCTGAGTAATACTCCATTGTGTATATGTACCACAGCTTTCTTATCCATTCATCTGCTGATGGACATCTAGGTTGCTTCCGTGTCCTGGCTATTATAAACAGTGCTGCGATGAACATTGTATGTCCTTTCTTTTAAGGGTAAGAGCTGGGTATTACATATATCATATCCACTCACATCTCAGTGAGAAGGTAGCCACTTAGCCACATCTAGCTTCAAGAAGAATGTACGCTTGACCTATTCTTACAAAGAGGGAGGATGAAATGAATATTGTGGGAGTATTAGTACTCTCTGTCCCATACATTCTTGAAATTAAGTTTTGGTGCATATCTGAGGAACTGTAGCCTGATGGAATTCAACTTTTCTTTGGCTACTTAAGTACAAGTCACATTCCAGCAGTTAGAAGTACCTCACTGTACAAGTTCACTTCATGATTGTTTAGTTTAGATCTTATTCTTGAATCCGTTCTCATGGTAAATAACTATTTCTAAAACATAGTGGTATAGATTAAAAAAAAAAAGATTAACTAGTTAGAGAACAAGGCCCAGGGATTGGAGTGATCACAAGCCAGGGCACAGAAAGTTCTGGAAAGTTCTGCAGATAGTGGAGAGAATACATCAAGGTCTTTGTTTTTATTCTCTGCTTATAAACTTGTGACGTTTGGGATGTTACTCAGGTTTTAATGTAATATATTTCCCATATATTAGCCTGCAGTTTCTTTCTGTTTGAACCAAAATGATTTCTTTGAAATACTCGAGATCTAAGATACCATAGTGGTGTCTAGTGGTAAAGAACCCACCCGCCAATGCAGGAGATGTAAGAGACACAAGTTTGATCCCTGGATCACACCATATGACAGTTCATACCATGTGGCAATTCTGCATATTCCTGGGAAGCAAAAATCAACTAAGTACAACCTGGCATTCAGCAATCAGAAGCTGGGTCAGGAAGGTCCCCTGGAGGAGCACGTGACAGCCTACTCCAGTGTTCTTGCCTAAGAATCCCATGGACAGAGGATCCTGTTGGGCTACAGTCTATAGAGCAAGAGTTGGATATGAGTGAAGCGACTTAGCCCTCAAGACACCATAAATGTGGGCAGCTTAAGAGACTGAGCAAATTCTGTCATAGATATTTTCTGAGATGTGCTGAGTGGCCAGTCTTATAATTAATCTGATACTATTGAATTCTGTTGCTTAAGTTACCCCCTTTCAGAATTTATCTCTGTCTGTGGCTTTCAGTTAAGGAAACTCACTTGTGTGGATTTTTGTTGTCAGTTACAAATACAAATTACACATACTTGACACCCCCTACTCCTGTGTACTCTCCTGGAGTATAAAGAGCCTGTGTCTTTCCCCTGTCTGGGTTACATTAGAGACTTCCACACCTTCAGTCCTGTGATTCTGACTCATATTTAGAGTATCACACCATGTGGCAATTCTGCAGATTTCTAGGAAGCAAACTTCAATTAAATACAACCTGGCATTCAGTAATCAGAAACTGGAGGGCTCACTTTGCACAATGGCATCATGTGATCAAACAGAGAAGACACCATCGGCACTAGCATTTTAGCAAGCTCCTGTTAAATTGCAGATTGCAGGTTTGGTGGTTTACGGAGTAAAAATGATGCAAGATGACACTATTTTTCAGTCACTCTCAGGGTGATGGAAAGACATTCTCAAGATCATCATTTTGAATGATGAAGAAACAAAATTGAAAAAGGAAAGAAACTGGATAATAGTTTAAAAAATAGGCCTGTGAGAAAAGAAGATAAAAAGATTCATGTGTGAAAAGGAAGTAGAGTGATTAAGACTTCATCCTTTTTAGGGGACATCAGAGCATATGAGGGAAACAATTTAAAAAATCAAATTTGTTAGTAAAAAGTAAGTGAAAGAAGTGACAAACAGGTGTGGAAAATCTGTGAGTAATTATTATGTATGGGAAAAAAACATGCAGAGGGTAAACTTGTAAGTAAGAGTAGTTCATGGTTTTCCTTCTTTGAAACTTGAAAGGTGATAATGGCACAAATTAAAAACTGGTCAATAGAAAGGAAAAAAAAAAAAGCAACTAAGCCTTAGCTAGAAAATACGTATATTTTACCTGCTTGTTAATATGAGACATGGTTACTGGGAATTAATTCTCTAATGGACACCCTTGAGTCATGCTTTTTTTTTTTTAAACCAAGAGGAATCTTTTGTGATGATAGGTATCTTATTTTGAAGTTGTAGAGAAGTCTAAAGAGTGCGAATACATTTTTTTCTGAAGAAAATATACATGGAAAAAGCTAAAGCCATGTTGTCAAAGGAAATTCTCATTGTAACTTGTAGTTATCTTCAGGAGTGTGTATCGTTGCAGTTTGCCCTTTGAAATCTACAAATTCAGTTCCTTTCATCATAATAGATAAGTAAGATCACTGGAGTTTAGGAGCCATGAACTCTCTCTCTTGCCATGTTAGTGAAGTTTGCCATGTTCTTCAGCTGAAAGTAATAAGATACCCAAAAGAAAGTGGTTTACACAAGGAGGGCTTTGTTTTGCACATATGAACTTGAGTTACTTTAACAGCTAAGAAGAGTGAGGGCTCAGGGTCATATTTGCCATTTTCTTAGCCTAATCCTCATGGTCACAGAATGGCTGCCTCTCAGGAATGAAGTTCTACAAAATCCTCCAGAGATAAAAGGAGGGCCTAAGAACTTAACTTGTAAGTCTCCCTTTAATCAGGAAAGAATCTAAAGAAGAATGCTAAGAGAAGATGCAAAGACTCTTTTTTCTTTTTTTTTTTTTTTTCAGACTCTTAAGACTAAAAATGTCACTCTCCTTTGTCTTCCTAACTCTAAAACAGAGTTCTTGAAATGTAAATTAAGTCACTTAGACGACACTTAAACATTTGCCTACGTTTAATATCTAGATTTCTCTTAAAGATAAGGTAACCATCTCTGGTAAATCTGATGATTTACACAGTGGAATAGCTCAAAATATGCTACTCTGCTGGTAGCTTTCATGTATTAGAGTAGTTTGCCCTATTGCTGTTCATTTGCTCAGTCGTGTACAAATCTTTGAGACTCCATGGATTGCAGTGCGGCAGGCTTCCTTCACTGTCTCCTGGAGTTTGCTCAAACTCATGTCCATTGAGTCCACTGAAAGGATGCCATCCAACCATCTCATGCTCTGCTGCTCTCTTCTCCTGACCTCAATTTTTCCCAGCATCAGGGTCTTTTCCAGTGAGTTAGCTCTTCACATCGAGTAGCCAAAGTAATGGAGTTTCAGCTTCAGCATCAGTCCTTCCAATGAACATTTAGGGTTGATTTCCTGTAGGATTGACTGGTTTGATCTCCTTGCCATTCAAGGGACTCTCAAGTGTCTTCTCCATCACCACAATTTGGAAGCATCAATTCTTTGGCACTCAGTCTTCTTTACATCCAACTCTCACATCTATGATTACTGGTGAAACTATGACTTTGACTATATAGACATTTGTTGGCAAAGTGATGTCTCTGATTTTTAACACGCTTTCTAATTTTTTCATAGCTTTCCTCCAAAGAGCAAGCGTCTTTTGATTTCATGGCTACAGTCACCATCCCCAGTGATTCTGGAACCCAAGAAAATAAAATCTGTCACTGTTTCAACTTTATCCTCTTCTATTTGCATTTATGTGATGGGATGCCATGAACTTGATTTTTTGAATGTTGAGTTTTACACCAGCTTTATCACTCTACTCTTTCACTCTCATTAAGAGGCTCCTTTATTCCTCTTTTCTTTCTGCCACTAGAGTGGTATCATTTGCATACCTGAGGTTATTGATATTGTTCCCAGAGATCTTAATTCCATTTTGTGATTCATCGAGTCTGGCATTTCCCAAAATGTTTTTGGCTTTCTGTGTACTTGTGGGAGATCATTAAGGCATGGGTATTTATTTTCTTTCCCCTGCCTTTTTTTTCTCTTGTATCTTCATGATCAGAGAATTAGATTACTTTTTATTTCAAATGAATTTCTTATAGTTTACTTTTTCTTGAGGTCTTTTTTCTTTTTTGATGTTTAGCATGTATTTTGAGTTCTATTGAACAAATCATCCTCCATATTAAATATTGTGAGGTTCTTGAATTGTGAGAATCTGTAGTTCTTTTTGAATAAAATCTAGCAGCAGTGGGTTAAGTAAAAAACCGTTATGATCAGAAGGCATCCAGAAGATAAATTCTCAAAATAATTTACAGTTTTGCCATCCATGCCATATTACTCTGCAACAGAAGTTGCACTTTCGTATGCTAATAGCAAGTTATTTCATTACAAGCTATTTGTGTGGAAGCATAATCAATCTTAGCATAGTGTGTAGTTACTGGATAGAGTTATTTCCAGAAGACATATATTAATGTACTCAGGTTTGCATAACAAATTAAGCACATCCATGAAAACTGTAGAAAAGAATGATTAAAATATATGCATGATTTGTGATATTTCAAATTAACCATACATTATTCTGAAATTTTTCACCAACTAAAATTCATGATAGTGAAAACTTAAACATCTGTTTTCTTTTCTGTTAGTTTAGAAGAACATGGAATTTCTTTCCCTTGTTTGCTTCTAGCCAGGTGGACTTTTAATTGTTTAATGACTTAAGCCATTTCAAATGAGTGCATTAATTAATGTATTCTATTACCTATTTTTAAACTCTCCATTAACTTTTTGAAAACTTCCTAGCTTTCCTATTTATGCATCTACTTCAGGGAGTATTAGTATCAAGTTTCTCATTAACATTCAGCATGACTTTGAATCCAGGCCTTAGGAAATAAGAACCAGCTCTTTGAACATTGCTTTATTTTCTTATTAAAATGTTCCAATTAATTTTTTCAAGAAGGACATATACCTTTTGGAACTAGTGATCTTTCACTTTATTACCATATTATCCTTCTCATGACTTTACATTCTTCTATGAAATAAAAGACCCAGTTTCCCACACAATCAGTCTCTCCCATCAGGAAGCTTCCATAAGCCTCTTATTCTTACCCATCTGAGGGCAGAGAGTGAAAACCACAATCACAGGAAACTAACCAAACTGGACCACAGCTTTATCTAACTGAATGAAATTATGTGCCATGCCATGTAGGGCCACCCAAGATGGACAGGTCATAATGGAGAATTCTGACAAAACGTGGTCCACTGGAGAAGGGAATGACAAACCACTTCAGTATTCTTGCCTTGAGAACCCCATGAACAGTATGAAAAGGTAAAAAAATATGACGCTGAAATATGAAATCCCCAATAGGTGCCCAGTATGCTAATGGAGAAGAGTGGAGAAATAACTCCAGAAAGAATGAAGATGGAACCAAAGCAAAAATAACGCCCACTTGCGGATGTGACTGGTGATGGAAATAAAGTCTGATGCTGTAAAGAGCAATATTGCATAGGAACCTGGAAGGTTAGGTCCATGAATCAAGGCAGGTTGGAAGTAGTCAAACAGGAGATGGCAAGAGTGAACATTGACATTTTAGGAACTAGTGAACTAAAATGGACCGGAATAGGCGAATTTAATTCAGATGACCATTATATCTACTACTGTGGGGCAAGAATTCCTTAGAAGAAATGGAGTAGCCCTCATAGTCAATATAAGAGTCCAAAATGCAGTACTTGGGTGCGATCACAAAAATGACAGAATGGTCTCTGTTAGTTTCCAAGGTAGACCATTCAGTGTCACAGTAATCCAAGACTATGCCCCAACCACAAATGCTAAAGAAGCTGAAATTGAACAGTTCTGTGAAGACCTGTAAGACCTTCTAGAACTAACACACACACACAGAATGTCCTTTTCATTATAGGTGACTGGAATGGAGAAGTAGGAAGTCAAGGAATACCTGCAGTAACAGGCAAGTTTGCCCTTGGAGTACAAAATGAAGCAAGCCTAAGGCTAACAGAGTTTTGCCAAGAGAATGCACTGGTCATAGCAAACACCCTCTCCCAGCAACACGAGAGAAGACTCTACACATGGACATCACCACATGGTTAATACTAAAAACTGATTGATTATATTCTTTGCAGCCAAAGATGGAGAATCTCTATACATTCAGCAAAAATAAGACCAGGAACTGACTGTGGCTCAGATCATGAACTCCTTATTGCAAATTCAAATTTAAATAAAAGAAAGTAGGGAAAACCACTAAACCATTCAGGGTTGACATAAGTCAAATCCCTTATGATTGTACAGTGGAAGTAACAAATAGATTCAAGAGATTAGATCTGATAGAGAGAGTGCCTGAAGAACTATGGACAGAGGTTCGTGACACTGTACAGGAGGCAGGGATCAAGACCATCCCCAGGAAAAAGAAGTGCAAAAAAGTAAAATGGTTGTCTGAGGAGGCCTTACAAATAGCTGAGAAAAGAAGAGAAGCTAAAGGCAGAGGAGAAAAGGAAAGCTATACCCATCTGAATGCAAAGTTCCAAAGAATAGCAAGGAGAGATAAGAAAGACTTCCTCAGTGATCAATGCAAAAACATAGAGGAAAAAAATAAAATGGGAAAGAGTGGTGATCTTTTCAAGAAAATTAGAGATACCAAGGGAATATTTCATGCAAAGATGGGCACAATAAAAGACAGAAATGGTATGGACCTAACAAAAACAGAAGATATTAAGAAGAAGTGTCCAGAATACACAGAAGAACTATATTAAAAAGATTCTAATAACCCAGATAACCACAATAGTGTGATCTCTCCCCTAGAACCAGATATCCTGGAATGCGAGGTCAAGTGTGCCTTAGGAAGCATCACTACAAACAAAGCTAGTGGAGGTGCTGGAATGCCAACTGAGCTATTTCAAGTACTAAAAGATGATGCTCTGAAAGTGCTGCACTCAATATGCCAGCAAATTTGACTGTATGACTATTTAAGCCAAAAGTCTCCATGAAAATGGAGACAGGGATGTTGAAGTTCTGACCTTAAGCACTAGATTATCATATATAGATTGGTAAATGGGCACATAGTTGTTTGCAGCCCTTCCTTCACCCCCTTGGAGAAGGGCTTGGCAACCCACTCCAGTATTCTTGGCTGGAGAATCCCACAGACAGAGGAACTTGGTAGGCTACCATCCCTGGGTTTATAAAGAGTTGGACATGACTGAGTGACTGACACTTTACTTTACCCCCTATCTGGTCTCAGCACACCAAGTGAGGTTTGTAGATGGTATCTGACATTAGGATCTTGCCAGTAAGACCCTGAAATCTAGAGACAAATCCTGATTCCATTTGGAAGTATTTTTAATTTATTTATTAAAATGTATTATGTATTATAGATTTAAAATTTATTAATTTGGCTGCATCTGGTTTTAGTTCTGGCATATGCGATATTTTGTTGCAATGCCCACGCTTCTCTCTAACTGTGGCACACTGGCTTCACAGTGCATGGGCTTAGTACTTGGGCGAGGGCATTAGTTGCCCCAGGCATATGGGGGCAGGGATTGAACTCACATCCCTGGCATTGGAAGGTGGATTTTTAACCACTGGACCACAAAGGAGGTCCTCATTTGGAATTATTCGTATGTTTTGAAATACCAAAGAATTTGATCCTCTCTTAGACCCCCACTTGTGGAATATTGTTAAGCATGGCATAATAAGATCAGTATGATAATAATTGTGAAGCTTGTTAAATAAGAATAACAAGATATTTGGTAACACAAGACAAATATCTAATAGTTGAAGCCATCAAATGTAAATATTTTAAGTTTCCCGTTATTGCCACCTTGTACTCTAAGATAGCATGTTGAAAGAAAATAAAAGGTGATATTTTGAGGTAGTCTGATCTTTTAATGACCTGTGCTAATGTATAAGTAAATGTAACCCATATATAATAATTGTGGTTGCCAATTTTGGTGCCTTACTTTTCCCACTTGTGAGTTGTTTAGTAGACATTTTTAGAAATTCTGAGTATCTATATAATCTTACTTTTAAAATTAGTAATATCCATATATTTTTGTAAAAATGATAGTTTGACACCATGTTTGTTTTTTTTTTTTTGACAATTTGAGTTTGGATAATTGAAGCCAAGATTAGTGGTTAATGCTTTTGGCTTTGAATCATATATTTATTTTTTACTTGTCATGTTCAGTTTGCTTACATTTTCCAATCTAATCTTCATTTCAGTATTTCATTTCTACTTCCTGCCTTAATTTGTAATTCATGTTTCCTTTTCTATATCAAAATCAAGACTGTAAACAAGTTTTCTCAATTTTTTTTCCAACACTTTAAGAGAGATACCAATAGATAAAGCTGAAAATGGAGAATATATTTAACTGAAATTTGCTCCCATCCCTAAGGAAATAATAATTCCACTGATAGCTGCTCACAACACAGACTGAGATGGTGAATGTACAGGGCTGCTGCAGTTCTGTGGATGAAATAATCCCTTAAGTGATGCTGCCATGTGAGGTCTATCATTTGGGAGTGGATATTGTTGCTGGGCTGATAAGCTCTGCATTATGTCATTGACCTGAACTAAATAAATGGCCAGATATTTCTCCTGAGAAAAATGAGCTTATTCAGGATTAGCAGAGAATTGCAGTTTGGGGTCTGCAACCATGGCCAGCCACGTGAAAGTCCCCCCACAGCAAGGGAAGGAGAGCTCTTTTACAGAGCGAGAAACAAGTTGGGAGGGTTGTGGTAAACAAAGCTTCCATGACTTTTCATTGGGTGAGTCTTTGCTGGGAAAAAACAGGGATGTTTCTTCTTCCTGTTGGGCTCTATTATCATCACAGGGCATGAGAGCTCCTCCTTCTGGTCTCCCAATTCTTGTAAAGTGAGATTTCTGGTTATTAATTTTATAGTTTTTATTGTGTTAGAATGCCATGTCAGAAAGAAGATATTTTCCTCTACCTTTCTAAGTTCTTCTCACTGGTCTAAGAATTAAAATCATGTGAGACAGATAAGCAGGAGAGAATTAAACAAAAGATTAATAACACGTAGACATGGGAGAGACCCAAGAAAACTGAATGATTTGCCAAAATGGCTGAAATCTTTACCTTAAATACCATCTTCAGCTAAAGACAAAGAATATATTGGGGGGGGGGTAGTTTTGGACTTCAAAGGATTCACATAGAGATAAAAGAGCAAGTGTTTGAGAAACAAATGTTTGCTTGGCCTGCAGAGACAATGGGACACAGTGAACCAGAGGTCTTCAGGTGCTGTCTTGAGTTCCCCCAGCACCCCCAGCCCATATTATTTATAGGTATCTTAGTCAGTGATATATTTATTCCAGGAACAGACACTTTATTCTGTTAGGGAGTTAAGAGGGCAAGTCAAAATTTCTTCCTGAGCTTGTGGGCCTTGACTGTTTTACCACAAAATAATCCAAGTGCCAGAGAGATATTTTAGGCTGGGAAATTTTGATCCCCTACCCAGATGTTCAAGCTGGTTTTAGAAAAGGCAGAGGAACCAGAGATCAAATTGCCAACATCCACTGGATCATCAAAAAAGCAAGAGCGTTCCAGAAAAACATCTATTTCGGCTTTATTGACTATGCCAAAGCCTTTGACGGTGTGGATCCCAATAAACTGTGGAAAATTCTGAAAGACATGGGAATACCAGACCACCTAATCTGCCTCTTGAGAAATCTGTATGCAGGTCAGGAAGCAACAGTTAGAACTGGACATGGAACAACAGACTAGTTCCAAATAGGAAAAGGAGTACGTCAAGGCTGTATATTGTCACCCTGCTTATTTAACCTCTATGCAGAGTACATCATGAGAAACTCTGGGCTGGAAGAAACACAAGCTGGAATCAAGATTGCTGGGAGAAATCTCAATAACCTCAGATATGCAGATGACACCACCCTTATGGCAGAAAGTGAAGAGGAGCTAAAAAGCCTCTTGATGAAAGTAAAAGAGGAGAGTAAAAAGTTGGCTTAAAGCTCAACATTCAGAAAATGAAGATCATGGCATCTGGTCCCATCACTTCATGGGAAATAGATGGGGAAACAGTGGAAAGTGTCAGACTTTATTTTTTTGGGCTCCAGAATCACTACAGATGGTGACTGTAGCCATGAAATTAAAAGACGCTTACTCCTTGGAAGAAAAGTTATGACCAACCTAGATAGCATGTTGAAAAGCAGAGACATTACTTTGCCGACTAAGGTCCATCTAGTCAAGGCTATGGTTTTTCCAGTGGTCATGTATGGATGTGAGAGTTGGACTATGAAGAAAGCTGAGTGCTGAAGAATTGCTGCTTTTGAACTGTGGTGTTGGAGAAGACTCTTGAGATTCCCTTGGACTGCAAGGAGATCCAACCAGTTCATTCTGAAGGAGATCAACCCTGGGATCTCTTTGGAAGGAATGATGCTAAAGGTGAAACTCCATTACTTTGGCCACCTCATGGGAAGTGTTGACTCATTGGAAAAGACTTTGATGCTGGGAGGGATTGGGGGCAGGAGAAAAAGGGGACAACCGAGGATGAGATGGCTGGATGGCATCACTGACTTGATGGATGTGAGTCTGAGTGAACTCTGGGAGTTGGTGATGGACAGGGAGGCCTGGTGTGCTGAGATTCATGGGGTCGCAAAGAGTCGGACAAGACTGAGTGACTGAGCTGACTGACTGACTGAAGGGTACAAAGTTGCAGTTATGTTGGATGAATAAGTTCTAAACATTAAATGAAGAGCATGATGGTTATATTTTAAAATGTTGTAGTTTATACTGCAAATTTGCAAAAAGAGTAAATTTCAGCTGCTCTCAGTACATGAATGTGCACACACACACACAAAGTACCTATATGGGATAATTTTGTTGTTTAGTCAGTAAGTCGTGTCCCACTCTTTTGTGGCCCCATGGAGCATAGCCCAGCAGGCTCCTCTGTTTTCCTAGGCAAGAATACTGGAGTGCGTTTCCATTTCCTTCTCTAGGGTATCTTCCGGACTCAAAGATTGAACCTGTGTCTCCTACTTGGCAGGTGGATTCTTTACCACTGAGCCACCTGAGAAGTCCCATATGGGATGATAGATGTATTAATTTGATTAGCTTGACCGTGATAATCATTATATAGATGTTTGTATATGTATATCCAAACATCATGTTTTATGCCCTAAATATATATAAGTTTTTACTAGAAAAACATAAAGGATGTCAGGGAGAAATAATCTAATGATTTTCTTCTTTAAAAGTTGACCTTGCCTAGAAAGAACTATTTTGATTGGTTTCCTTTGTGAATGCAAAATAAGAAAACCTTTTCTTCAGTCATCTTTTTTAGCATTTTTAGGCAGACTTTTTGTGAGTTTGTAAAAATAAAGGAATGGCTGTTTGCCTTTTATAATAGAAAACACTTATCTTTTTTCCTAATGATTTCTGCATGTGTGTCTTTCAGCATTTCTTTGAATATCTGATTACTTGTACAGTGTTTCTTAGTGTTCTTGATCACTTTGATTTTTATATATGTACTTTCTCTGTTCCCTTAGACACCCCCTGTGTATGTTGAGTGTTTCATTTCCTAATAAGGCACAATCTAAGTTTATGTTCATGTTTACCCTTCTGAATGTATTCTTTTCTTCCATGGCCCCAAATCCTAATTCAATCACTGTTTACTAACCTGTGTTGGAAGCTGTGGGACAGTGGTTCTTCAACTTTAGTATATAAGGTTGTTAGTTGGGAAGCTCATTTAAATGCAAGTTGCAGGGCACCATTTCTTGAGTTTCAGATTTGAAACATCTGGGGTGATACCTGAGAATCTGTGTTTTTAAACTTACCCTGTGTGATCTAATACATATGGCTCTTGAATTGCACTCTGATGAATGGTACAGATCTTCCTCAACCTACAGTGGAGTTTTGTCTCAAACATACTGTACATCAAAAATGCATTGAGTACACCTAACCTACAAAATAGTATAGCTTAGCCGAGCCTACCTTACATGTGTTCAGAATACTTATGTTAGCCTATAGGTGGGCAAGAAACCATCTAAGAAAAAGCCTCTTTTGTAATAAAGTGTGGACTATCTCATATAATTCTGAATACTGTACTGAAAGTGGAAAACAGAATGGTTGTATGTGAATGGGTTGTTTTCTCTCGTGTCCTTACGATTTTGGGCTGAATGGGAACTACGGCTGCAGTTGCCTAGCATCAGGAGAGCACTGAACCACATACTGCTCACCTGAAAAAAGATCAAATTTCAAAATTTGAAGTACAGTTTCTACTGAATGTATATCACTTTTACACCATTATGATAAGGTGACCGTCATAAGTCAAGGACTATCTGTAATACTCAAATGAATACAACACCTTGACTTCCACATAGTTGTTAGAAATGTCAGTGTTCTGTTTGGAGAAAGCTTCTTGAAAGAAGTAAATATTAAGCAGTTTTGGAGAATTTGGTTTGTTGGAGATGCAACAGTTAATTTTAAGGAGAAACACAGACTGTATTCCAGAGCCCTCTCATCCTCTGTCTTCACTGCTTGGTGCCACCTCTGCAACTTTAATTTATGTTCATCATGTTATCTGCCTTGTCTGCTGTTGTCTAGTCCAAGAATGTGCCATTCTTCAAATATGTACTCACAGGATAGAAAAGAATGGATAAGAAATTTCTAAATGTCATGATGACCCCATAGTAAATCATTGTAACAGTGAAAACAGCATACTACATAAACAGAAAACTGGTTTAAAATGTTCTCTGGATTCTCCAGCCTCTGGTTTTCTGCATTTCTGATTTGATCATGATCTCATGGTCTCCTATTTACTTTTAATAGGACAGATGAAATATATATATGAAATACACATAAATATGTATCAAACATATAAATATATATGACAGATGAATATTTAAAATTATATATATAGGAAATAGAGAAGACTTGAATTTGATTAATGCCAACAAAATACTTGTTAAGCACACTAAACTGTTTTTACTTTACCTTTTTTATTATTGGCAACCTCAACTGATATTCAAGAAAAATCCTTAGTCTCTAAAAGCACTTGGTTCTGAGATGTTTTCTAAAGTTTCTATATGTTATTGTCAGTTGGATTTAAATTCCATCTAGAATTACCACAGGACAGATTTATTAGATACTTTTTACTCATGCTGTATTGGATAATTCTACTTGTTAACAGAATATATTGACATTAGCTTTCTTAATTTTAATTATCTTGGTAGCATCTATAGTTGTATATTTAAACAGTAACAAGCTGAGATAGACTATTATTAGTGAATTGTTTCTAGTTGTATATCTTTTGGTTTAGCCGCAATAATGAGCACATATTCTGTGATGTAAAATGTGGGAATACAATAAATATCATGAATATAAGTATCCAAAATGGAATTGATTTCTTCACAATTTACTTTTAGCTGAAGAAAATGGGAGAAATAGTTACCTAGTACTTGAATAGAAGCCACTATAATAAAGAAGAGACCAGACCTGCAGGTGTATAATTGGTATTGATTCAAACTGTAAAAAACCAATAGTGTCTAATTTTATGGCTGTGGAAAATGCATTATTTTTTCTTGGAATATTAGAAAGACAGGTTTATTTTCAAAAGAGTAGAGAAAGTATCGGGATAAAGTTGAAATAAGGCATTTAATTTTCTATTAAGAAAATACATATTATGTTTATGATTTGAAAGAACTGTTTGGAACTTACGAATTACATCACGAATTGCTTCACATCTTATAAAACACAAATATGTAGTTTTATCTGCTGAAACATATAGGTAAATGCAACTTTAACTAGGTACAACTTTATTTTCAAATTATTTTTAAGCATTAAATATCTCTTATTTATCTTTATGAAAGACAAGATACTTCTGAGAGTTCATTAATAAAGAAACTGAGTGGAAGTCAGGAGACATGGATATATTATCAGTTTCATTGTGCTATCTTTAGGATCTAGAACAGTGTTTTGCAAATAAAATTATAAAAATTTCTAGGATGAATGCATTAATGAATATTTCTGATTCCGCTACCTTTGCTGCTGCTGCTAAGTTGCGTCAGTCATGTCCGACTCTGTGCGACCCCATAGACGGAAGCCCACCAGGCTCCTCTGTCCCTGGGATTCTCCAGGCAAGAACACTGGAATGGGTTGCCATTTCCTTCTCCAGTGCATGAAAGTGAAAAGTGAAAGTGAAGTCGCTTAGTCGTGTCCGACTCTTAGCGACCCCATGGACTGTAGCCTACCAGGCTCCTCCACCCATGGGATTTCCCAGGCAAGAGTACTGGAGTGGGGTGCCATTGCCTTCTCCGTCCGCTACCTTTACAAGAATGTAAATAATGCAACCATTTTTTTAATGATAAATTTAGCTTCTACTTTAAGGCCTTATTCTGTGGGGAGGAAGAAATGCATTCTCAGTCAATTTCTAGGTTGCTCCTATGTTCTACTGGACCTAAGTTCGGGAGTGAGGTTAATATAGTGTAATGTCTGGATACTGGGTTCGTTATGTAACCCCCAGGGGTCATCTGTACATAAGCCCCCACCACACTCTGAGAGAAGCCCATTGACTAGCTGGTCTCTAGCTCTCAGAACACTCAGGTCTCTGCTGAGTTGGCCCTTGGCTTTCATTTCACAGTTACAGCTACATGCTGTATTATGTATAATTTCACAATTACTGCTACATGCTGTAGTCTCCCTCTCTTCCATCAATATCCAGGAGATGATCGGAAAGATACTTAACTAAATAAATAACAGATAATTAAATGGCTGAGCTCAAAAGCATGTTTGGAAACTTTTGGTGGAATAAGAATAATGAAGAATTCATATAAGACAAGACTGATTGAAGAAGGGATTATAGCTCATGAGTTCTGTGGGTACCTCCTGATGAAGAACATGTATACAGTACTAAATTAACAGTCAGGAGTGGGTAAAACAGAACAAGGGTGATTGGCCTAGGCCAGGGGTGATGAGATGCTGCTCAGTTCATTCTCGAGACCTCATGCCCCTCCCTGGGGTCTAGTATCAACTGTGATTTCTGAATCTAGTTGAGAATAGCAAGTCTGGGATTTTGACTTGAGGGAGTAAATGGGTCACAGGATGGCTGAACACAGCCTAGGCGAATAGGATATATTCAGGATCAGGGGGAAAGCTGTGTTGCTTCCCCACCACCACTGAATGTTCTGTCCAGATACCAGTGTGGGTCTTTGCCCCAAGAACAGATACAGCATGCAATTCAAAAGAGGATTTAGCTATAAATATGAGCATACAATCAAGACTTAGCAGATGTTTGAGGAAAAGCTACATTATAAAATACAAACAAATAGCAATTATAAACTATAAAACAGAAAACTCAAAGCCATTATTTGGTGGAAAGGATTCATTCTGAGATGCAAGGAATTCTGAAAAGCCTTATAAATACATCAGCTACCTAGACTCACTGATTCTTAAGGATTTTTTTCTGTCCCTATGGCTTTGCTGAGAAAAGAGCACAGGTTCTTCCTGGCTTTTGTGGGAGGTTCTATTACCTTCTCATCCTCAGAGGTAGGGTAATCCTCTGTGAGGTTTTCCCAGTACAGTCTGAGTTTTCACCTGTTTTTAGGTAATTATCTATAATGTCGCTTTGATAATAAAGTATATGATTATTTATTCAAGGATTATCTGAGGCATGGGGTCGAGGTCCAGGGTCTCTTTCCTCAGGGCCTGTGACTGCCTAAATATCTTCTGCTTCCTCTTCAGACAATCCACCTTCTTCCAGATTGTAGAATCCTGTGTAGGAGATGGTTAAACTTGTGATGGGCTTCCCTAGTAGCTCAGTCAGTAAAGAATCTGCCTTATGACAGATAACCTAGTTCGTCTTCAGGTAATCTGCCAAATCTGCTATCTGTTTGCTGAGTGAGTCCTCTCCTGGGGCTCTTTTTTCCCCTCTTTTTTTTTTTTCCACTAAAGTTTCCCAAATCTTAAGCAACAAGTCCAAATGGCTTAGGTGTTCCAAATGAGGAAGAGGAAATAGGTAAAATAAAGAGTGGTAATAATGCACGCACACATATACATGTTAATATTCTAAATACTGTCCTACAACATCACTGGGCTTCCCTGGTGGCTCAGAGGTTAAAGCGTCTGCCTCCAATGCGGGAGACCTGGGTTCGATCCCTGGGTTGGGAAGATCCCTTGGAGAAGGAAATGGCAACCCACTCCAGTATTCTTGCCTGGAGAATCCCATGGACAGAGGAGCCTGGTAGGCTACAGTCCATGGGATCACAAAGAGTTGGACACGACTGAGTGACTTCACCTTACCTTACCACATCACTAAGTGCCCTGTGGTCTTTGGGAAAATTATTTAAATACCCTCAGCCTTTTTGTCCTAATGTGTAAGCTCTCAGAACTTTCAGGTTCTTCCTCAAAGCTCATGATAAAATCATCCAGCTTAGGGTTTGTAGAACTTTGTGCATCAATCAGCCAAACCCTTCACCCTGTATAGATCTTCTTTCCAAATATTTGTGCCATGCGATTATCCAGCCACCATAATAATACTTTAAAGAATGGACTAGAGGAGATAAGAATAACATTAATTTCTAAAAATTAAATATAAAGAGTGTGTTTGTGCCAGTATCATACTGTCTTGATGACTGTAGCTTTGTAGTATAGTCTGAAGTCAGGAACATTGATTACTCCAGCTTCATTCTTCTTTCTCCAGATTGCTTTGGTTCTTTGGGGTCTTTTGTGTTTCTATACCGTATGACCTAGCAATCCCACTACTAAGCATATACCTTGAGGAAACCATACTTGAAAAAGTCACATGTGCCCCAGTGTTCTTTGCAGCACTATTTACAATAGCTCATACATGGAAGCAACCTAGATGTATATCAACAGATGAATGGATAAAGAAGTTGTGGTACATATATACAATGGAATATGACTCAACTATAAAAAAGAATCCATTTGAGTCAGCTCTAATGAGGTGGATGAACCTAGAGTCTATTACACAGATTGAAGTAAGAAAGAGAAAGACAAATATCCTATATTAACACATATATATATGGAATCTAGAAAGGTAATACTGATGATACTACTTGTGGGGAAGCAAAGGAGATGCAGACATGAAGAACAGACTTTTGGACACAGTGGGGAAGGAGAGGGTGGGATGATTTGAGAGAGTAGCATTGAAACATATACATGACCATATGTAAAATAGATAGCCAGTGGGAATTTGCTATATGACACAGCGAAACCAAAGCCGATGCTTTGTGACAACCTAGAGGGATAGGATGGGGAGAGAGATAGGAGGGAGATTCAGGAGGAAGGGGACATATGTATAACTATGGCCATTTCATGTTGATGTATGGCAGAAACCATCACAATATCATAGGCCAGTGATATTGACAGTGATTTTGGAGTGATTCTACAGTGATTTTGGAGCCCCCCAAAATAAAGTCAGCCACTGTTTCCACTGTTTCCCCATCTATTTGCTATGAACATAAACTAATTATCTTCAGTTAAAAATTAAAATAAAAATAAAAGGTTTGTTTGACAGAAAAGAATTCAGAGGCCTGTGAATGCTGTAGAAGGCTGTGGAAAAAGACAAAGTACTGCTAAATAAGCATACTTTTTGGACATATCGAACATGGGCATCCTGTCCTCAAGAAAGGCAGTTAAAATTTGTAGCAGCTCATTGAAGAATAGATAAAAAATTTTAAAACAACAACAAAAAGCTTGACCCAGTGCTTGGCTCATAGTAAGTTCATAGAAAATAGCAGCTTGTTTTTATTTTTACTTTAGTGGTAATGGTTGTGATGGTTCTTGAGTATCTGGGAAGGAAACTGTCTATAGAAAGCAAATTACAGAGAGAAGGCCGAGTTATCTTCAGAATCTGCTATGTTATGCCCAGATCTTTCCCCTGGATAACCTGGTTATGAGACAATTCCAGCCGATGAACTGCCCAAGTTTAATGGCCCAAATTCAGACATTATTGCACTTGAAGGGAAAAAGCCTCATCCCTGTAGTTTTTCCCTCGTAAGAATTAAAGGTTTTTCTCAATGATAGGATGAGTCACCAAACCCTCGTGTTCCCGTGTCCACCTTGCTCAAGCTGCAGACCCTTCACTGTCTGACTGTGCCTGTTGCGAGTCATCGACATTCACCTCCTGGGTTATTTGCATCTTTAAAAGCAAAATTGTGGCTTTGGTTTTCTTGGGGGTTGTTTTCCCAACTTTCTAAACTTCATATTTTTCTTAGAACTTTGAGTCCTCTTGAAAACATACACTTGCTCTCTCCTTCACTATCAGTGTGAAAGCCTCTTTCTTAAAGACAACATTGTCCAGACACAATGTCTTAGCTCATTAAAATCTCCAAATATTCCCCAACACTTCCTGATTCTATAGACAGCTGCTTCTGCTACCACTGCCTTCATGGCTCTCCCTCTACTCTTCAGGTTTTTATTTATTTTTACTTCAGTTGTATTTGTGTATATGTGTATAAACTAAGCTATTTCTGTGTGGCCTACTTTATAGAAAATTAAAACCCCAGAATGCATATTTACAAAATAGATAATTTGAAGTTGATTATCCACATTATAAAATAGAGCTTTCTTTGCATCCTAGTGCTTTTATTGTCATTTACTTTTAAAACTGTTTCCCTGGGGTATTTACAATATAGTTTAACTTTCTTTAAGTGATTGGTTTTACATCTAGAAAATATTTTGAATGAACAGAATGAATTTTTTTTTTCAGATGAGCACACCGGTGGTAACAGCCTGAGAGAGAGAATTCAAGGTGTATATTAATAATAAAGCCCCCAACTGGGTGAGCTGGGGTCCCACATTGCTCGTCACTCCACCCCTTTTCCCCAATACGTCCCTAAGCCATTTCCCTGGAAGACTTGTGATAACTCACCTGTCTGCACTGGCAGTCATTAAAGTTGTCCTGCTTCATTGTACATATGTACCACATCTTCTTTATCTGTTCATCTGTCGAGGGACATTTAAATTGTTTCCATGTCTTGGCTATTGTGAACAGCGCTGCTGTGAACATAAAGGTGCACACAGATGAACCTCTTTGTGAAACAGAGACAGAGTCATGGACATAGCGAACAGACTGATGGTTACCAAGGGGGATCGTGTTGTGGGAGGGATGGAGCGGGAGCTTGGGGTTAACAGATGTAAGCTCTTATATACAGAATGGATAAACAACAAGGTCCTACTGTATAGCACAGAGAACTGTATGCAGTAGCCTATGATAACCCATAATGGAAAAGAATATTAAAAAGGAATGTAAAAACAAGTAAATAAATGAAATGGGTTTATCAAATATGCAAAAAACAAAAGTGGATTCCTTGGATTTTCAATCTGTAAGATGATATCTGCAAATAGAGTTTAAATCTTTCCTTTCCAATCTGAAAAAAAAAAAAAATACAATGAAATTCACATTTGAAGACAAAATAAAAGATATCCTGCTCTGGGGCCTCTGTCCATCCCTTTCTTCTTGTTCTTTATGTGCAGCTGTGAACCTCACTCCACCAGAGGCCCTTTCCTGCTCTGGGGTCCTCGGTCAGCCCAAGTTGTGCTCTGCCTGCTAGTGGGTTTTGTTTCGGTGTCAGTACTTCCCAGGCCAGTCTAGATATTTGCTTCCTTAATGTCTTCTGATTTTTCTGGTGTTTTTACTCTTTAAACATCTTATAACCTCTTCCTCCTGCTTCACTGTGTTGCATGCTGTGCTCAGTCATATCAGACTCTTTACGACCCCACAGACTGTAGCCCTCCAGGCTCCTCTGTCTGTGGGGATTCTCCAGGCAAGAATACTGGAGTCGGGTGCCATTCCATTCTCCAGGGGATCTTCCTGACCCAGGGATGAAACCTGTATCTCCTGCTTTGACAGGTGAATTCTTTACCATTAGTGCCACATGAGAAGCCCAATGTGCAACAAATCCCCTTTGATGGGTATGGAGGGGAGGAGGCATTGGAATGTTTAACCTCTTCTCATTCAAGTGATACAGTGAGAAGAGTGGTTCCCTTTGTTCTTACCCTTTTCCCTTTCAGAACACAAGGATCATCTCCAAGAGGCCCTCCTAGAACACTTTGCAGTTTTTGCATCTGGATTAGGCTCTACTTGTGCTAATTGCTAGAATATGGAGGTTCCTCTAGGTTTCATTTGAGGAACCAGAAGTGTTTCTTTAATTTATTTAGATTAAAAAAAATCAAAGTATAATTGGGGCTTCCCTGGTGGCTAACATCTGCTGGATCATGGAAAAAGTAAGAGAGTTCCAGAAAAACATCTATTTCTGCTTTATTGACTATGCCAAAGCCTTTGATGGTGTGGATCACAATAAACTGGAAAATTCTGAGAGAGATGGGAATACCAGACCACCTGACCTGCCTCTTGAGAAATCTGTATGCACGCCAGGAAGCAAGAGTTAGAACTGGATATGGAACAACAGACTGGTTCCAAATAGGAAAAGGAGTACGTCAGGGCTGTATATTGTCACCCTGCTTATTTAACTTCTATGCAGAGTACATCATGAGAAACGCTGGACTGAAAGAAACACAAGCTGGAATCAAGATTGCTGGGAGAAATCTCAATCACCTCAGATATGCAGATGACACCACCCTTATGGCAGAAAGTGAAGAGGAACTAAAAAGCCTCTTGATGAAAGTAAAAGAGGAGAGTGAAAAAGTTGGCTTAAAGCTCAACATTCAGAAAACGAAGATCATGGCATCAGGTCCCATCAGTCACTTCATGGGAAATAGATGGGGAAACAGTGGATACAGTGTCAGACTTTATTTTTTTGGGCTCCAAAATCACTGCAGATGGTGATTGCAGCCATGAAATTAAAAGACACTTACTCCTTGGTAGAAAAGTTATGACCAACCTAGATAGCATATTCAAAAGCAGAGACATTACTTTGCCGACTAAGGTCCATCTAGGCAAGGCTATGGTTTTTCCTGTGGTCATGTATGGATGTGAGAGTTGGACTGTGAAGAAGGCTGAGTGCTGAAGAATTGATGCTTTTGAACTGTGGTGTTGGAGAAGACTCTTGAGAGTCCCTTGGACTGCAAGGAGATCCAACCAGTCCATTCTGAAGGAGATCAACCCTGGGATTTCTTTGGAAGGAATGATGCTAAAGCTGAAACTCTAGTACTTTGGCCACCTCATGTGAAGAGTTGACTCATTGGAAAAGACTCTGATGCTGGGAGGGATTGGGGGCAGGAGGAGAAGGGGACGACAGAGGATGAGATGGCTGGATGGCATCACAGACTCAATGGATGCAAATCTTAGTGAACTCCGGGAGTTGGTGATGGACAAGGAGGCCTGGCGTGCTGTGATTCATGGGGTCACAAAGAGTTGGACATGACTGAGCGACTGAACTGAACTGAACTGGTGGCTAAAATGGTAAAGAATCTGCCTATAATGCAAGAGACCCTGGTTTGATTCCTGGGTCAGGAAGATCCCCTGGAGAAGGGATAGGCTACCCAGTCCAGTATTCATGGGCTTCCCTGGTGGCTCAGATGGTAAAGAATCTGCCTGCATTGCAGGACACCTGGGTTCAATCCCTGGGTTGGGAAGATCCCCTAAAGGAGGATGGCAACCCACTCCAGTATTCTTGCCATGGACAGAGGAGCCTGGTAGACTGCAGTCCATGGGGTTGCAAAGAATCAGACATGACTGAGTGACTAAGCGCACAGCACATAGTTAATTTACAATGTTGTGTTAGTTTTAGGTGTACAGCCAAGTGATTCTGTTATACATACATACATATATATATTTTTTTCAGATTCTTTTACCTTATAAGTTATCACAGAATATTGAGTAGAGCTCCCTGTGCTGTATAGTAGATCCTTGTTGTCTATCTGTTTTATATACAGTAGTGTATATACTTCCCAGGTGGCGCTAGTGGTAAAGAATTTTCCTGCCTATGCAGGAGACATAGGAGACAGGAGCCCGGCATCCTACAGTTTACAGGGTTGCAAAGAGACACAACTGAAGAAACTTAGCCCTCAAGCAGCATGTGTTAATACCAAATTCCTAATTTATCCTGATTGCCCCAACCTTGAGCAACCAGAAATGTTTTATAACAAATTGGGAAAGGATTATCCTTATTTTTGAACTCATTCTCACTGACACTTGGCAGCAACTTTTACCATGAAAGTTCTTGGTTTTGGTGGTGTTTTAAACTAGGCAGCAAATGAAGAAAACAAAGTCTTAGGGATTTAGAGATTTATCTTCCCTTAGGATCTCTTTCCTTTCATGAATATTTACATTGTGGATCCAGCTAATTCCTTTATACTGAAGACATAGGGTATTTGAATGTTATTTTTAGTTTGAGGCCAATCAATAAAGGACACTTTGTATTGTACATGCTCCTGCTCTGCCAGTGGACTCACAGAAGCGGAGGGGACAGTCTTACTGATGTACTTGCATTTTTTATCTTATTTCCCCCATGGAAAAGGGTTCACAGAAGTCAACCAAAAAAAATTTTTTTTTTAAAGACAGAAAAAATGGATTGTGTGCATATAATGATGACTTGTCATTCAGTGTATCATCCTGGGAGCTACTGGGAGGTTAGGACCTTGTCTCTGGAGCCTTAAAAACAATTATCTAGTTTTCACTGGAGGAGACTCCTGAAGTCTTACAGAACCAGGAACACCATTAGACATCATGGATGCCAGTGATGGGGCTTCCCTGATAGCTCAGTTGGTAAAGAATCTGCATGAATACAGGAGACCCTGGTTCTATTCCTGGGTCAGGAAGATCCCCTGGAGAAGGGATAGGCTACCCAGTCCAGTATTCATGGGCTTCCCTGGTGGCTCAGATGGTAAAGAATCTCCCTGCATTGCAGGACACCTGGGTTCAATCCCTAGATTGAGAAGACCCCCTGGAGGAGGATATGGCAAACCACTCCAGTATTTTTGCCATGGACAGAGGAGCCTGGCAGGCTACAGTCTATGGGGTTGCAAAAAGTCGGATACGACTGAGCGACTTTCACTTTCACATGCCAGTAATGGGGCTTCCCAGGTGGCACTAGTGGTGAAGAACCAGCCTGCCAATGCAGGAGACCTGTCAGATGTCCGTTTGATCCCTGGGTTAGCAATATCACCTGGAGAAGGCATAACAACCCACTCCAGTATTCTTGCCTGGAGAATCCTATGGACAGAGAGGAGCCTGGCGGGCTATAGTCCACAGGGTCACACAGCATTGGACACTACTCAGTGACTTAGCAAGTACACATGCATGCCACAGATACAGAATTTCATCAAATATGTGTTATTGATTCAGAGGAGTTTTGGGAAGACTTAGTATTAGGACATTCTTGATGTGTTTCGTCTAAAGGTATTTCCATTAATGTGAAAAGTCAACATAAATATGAAGTATTATTGCTGCTATCTCCAGGGGATCCTTGTAAAATTCTGGAAAGAGGGAAAGTGACTTTTGATCAGGTGAAGCTTTGCTCATGTAATTGCATTCATCACCTGTTCTGAATGGCTGCTGCAGTGCAGAACTGGGAGCTTCAGCTCCACAGAATTTCAGGACAGCAATAGGAGATGGGAAGTTAACTAGAAAAATTTTAAAGAGTACATTTTTTTGTATCATCACTTCTAACACTTTTCTGTCAGTTTTTTGTATGGTATTGTTTTTTTCCTGCCCTCTGCTCCAAAATGCAGTCCTTGAAGGCATTTCTTTCTGAAGATATCCTACTTTTTGTAAAGTCTTCCATTTTGTTAAATAAAGGGTCCTCCAACTAGACTGCATTAGCATAGCTATTAAATATACAGATTTTGGCATCACACTGACATGTATTCAAATCCAGGCTCTGCCACTTCCAAGCCCTGCATCTCTGTACCTATTAATGTCATCCCTCTAAGTCTCTGTTTCCTTTACTGTGATAGGAGGGTGATAGTGGTAACAGTAGCGATGTCAGTGGGTTTTAAGAGAGTTAAATGAGATAAGCAAAAAGAGCTATCCATAAATATCCACTGAGGTTGTTAGTACAGTATGATTGAGCAAGGTGAAATCTTGAACTGACCCTTTCACACAAGTCAGCTTTTTACACATTTATCAAAATCGTTTGCCTCCATTTTCCTATTACTTCAGACAAAAGTAACTCTTAGGACATAATTATACAGAACTGAGCTTTCATTTTCTTTTCTTTTTAAATTTTAAAAATTATTATTATTTTTTGGCTACACTATGCAGCTTGAGGGATCTCAATTCTCCAACCAGGAGAACCTGGGCCATTGCAGTAGAAGTGCTGTCTTAGCAGGGAGTTCCCTGAACCTTCATTTTCTACTAAAATTCATTAATATGCATATGGTTTGCATGCAAATGAATAGGTCCAATTTATACAGGTAACATAGAATGTAATATGGAACATTAACTTGACCCTGTAATCACTGGATACATGTCTGGCTAGTTATTTGGACCACTTGTCCTAGAAATGGTAAATGGTATTGACTGTGAAAATAAGAGAAAATTCTCAAAATCTCCCTTAGTGAAGTTCAAAAGATATTTTTGAAGTAAAACAGAAGATCTCTGTTAGTACAGAATTATACTTGAAATTTGATTTGTTTCTGGGAAGTGGCATTGCTCCTGTTTTATACTAATAAGACTAATAAGTACAGATGAACAAAAAAACTTGAGGACTGAATTTCTCTGGATTAACATCTACTTTCTGTTTGTCAAGTGAAATCTGTTTTCTTTACATTTTTTAGGCTAAATATAAGCTAAGAATTTGCATAAAAAATCTGAACCTACAGTGATTTGAATTGAAGTAATCTGGTTCCCTTCTTTTGGCGAGACTGAAATTTAAAGCCTGAATAAAAGGTGCTGCCACTTTCACAATTTATAAAATGCTCACAAAATCTCATAACACAAATAAAACATTTAAAAATGTTCCAATGTAAATGAGTTATGAAATTATACTTGAGCCTTTGTAAAGTTATACCAGAGATGAGTTAAATAATTTAAAACAGAGCTCATAAAGTTTGTGCTTCTGTGTTTTTTGTTTGGTCTTGGTGTAGTGGGAAAAAAAAAAAAAAAAAAAATATATATATATATATATATGTACATTTGTATTTTTTTTGGCTGCATCATGTGGCATGCAGGATCTTAGTTCCCTGACCAGAGTTTGCCTAAACTCATGTCCATTAAGTCAGTGAAGTCATCAACAATTTCAGCTTCTGTCACCCCCCTTCTCCCCCTGCTCTGACTATACAGACATTTGTCAGCGAAGTGACGTCTCTGCTTTTTAATACACTGTCTAGGTTTGTCATTTTTTGGCCTCCTTTTAGTTCATGGAGTTCTCATGGCTATTATACTGGAGTGGTTCACCATTTCCTCCTCCAATGGATCACATTTTGTCAGAACTCTCCACTAACCCATCCGTCTTGGGTGGCCTTAAACAGCATGGTTCATAACTTCATTGAGTTATGCAAGCCCCTTCACCATGACAAGGCAGTGATCCATGAAGGGATCCCATGCTAGTAAGGTTATACTCAAAATCCTCCAGGCTAGGCTTTATCATTATGTGAACCGAGAACTTCCAGATTTTCAAGCTTGGTTTCGAAAAAGCAGAGGAACCAGAGATCAAATTTCCAACATTCACTGGACCAGAGAAAAGCAAGGCAATTCCAGAAAAAAACATGTACCTCTGTTTCATTGACTACACTGTGCCTTTGTGTGGATAATAACAAACTGGAAAATTCTTAAAGAGATACCAGACTGTCTTACCTGTCTCCTGAGAAACCTGTATGCGGGTCAAGAAGCAACAGTTGGAACCCTGTATGGAACAACTGACTGATTCAGGATTGAGGATGGAGAAATATCAACAACCTCAGATGTGTGGGTTATACTACTCTAATGGCAGAAAGCAAAGAGGAACTAAACAGCCTTTTGATGAGGGTGAAGGAAGAGAATGAAAAAACCAGCTTAAAACTCAGTATTAAATTAAAAAACTAAGATGATTTCTAGTCCCATCACTTGATGGCAAATAAAAGGGGAAGATGTGGAAGCAGTGACAGATTTACTCTTCTTGGGCTCTTAAATCACTGTGGATGGAAAAAAAAAAAAATCACTGTGGATGGTGACTGCAGCCATATAATTAGAAGGTGATTGCTTCTTGGCAGGAAAGCATGACAACCTAGACCAAAAAAAAAAAAAAAAAAAAAAAGAGCAAAGACATCACTTTGCTAAAGAATTGACGCTTTAGAACTGTGGTGCTAGAGAAGACTCTTGAGAGTCCGTTGGAAAGCAAGGAGATCATTGTAAAGTAAAATAAAGTAAAAAAATAAATAAATAAAGGAAATCAACCCTGAATATTCTATGACAGGACTGAAGTTGAAGCTAAAGCTCAATACTTTGTCTACCTGATGCAAAGAACTCACTTATTGGAAAAGACCCTGATGCTAGGAAAGACTGAAGGCAGAAGGAGAAGGGAACAACAGAGCATAAGATGGTTGGACGGCATCACTGATTCAATGGACATGAACTTGGGCAAACTCTGGAAAATAGTAAGGGACAGAGAAGTCTGGTGTGCTGCAGTCAATGGGGCCACAAAGAGTTGGACAAGACTTGGCCACTGAACAACAAGAACAAGGTTTGTCATAGCTTGTCTTCTAAGGATCAAATTTTTTTTTTTTTTAAATCTGTGGCTGCAGTCACTGTCTGCAGTGATTTTGGAGTTCAAGAAAATAAGATCTGTCTCTGCTTCTACTTTTTCCCCTTCTATTTGCCATTAAGTCATGGGACTGGTTTTTATAATCTTAGTTTTTTGAATGTTGAGTTTTAACCCAGCTAGTTCACTCTCCTTTTTCACCCTCATCTAGAGGCTCTTTAGTTTCTTTTCACTTTCTACCATTTAGGGTAGTATCAACTGCATGTCTGAGGTTGTTGCTGTTTCTCCTGGCAATCTTGATTCCAGTTTGTGATTCATCCAGCCTGGCATTTCTCATGCTGTACTCTGTATATAAGTTAAACAGGGTGACAATATATAGCCTTGTTGTTCTCCTTGTTGTACATGTGTATACAATAGTTAAATAAGAAATAACATGAATCAACACTGACAGTAGGGGTCTACTAGATTGTTTTTAAGCAAATTTCAGAGATAACCCATATAAAGTACTTACCAAGTAATCTGACATACAGCACAGAGTCATTTATTAACATTACTGGCTATTATTTTTATATGTAAGATGTGATAGTTATTTGCATAAAGGTTAACAACACTTTATTGAATTATTTGAAACCAGAAATGAAAATAGCAATAGAATGTGTAACAAGTACAATAATTATTTTGGTTAAATTGCATGAGGGAATTTGGTCCATAGTGCATTGATCACTATGTGCTGCTTTGTTTGCCATGAAATGGAGATAACATGTTTCCTTTCCTTTATGTCAATAGATGAGACTGAAGATTTCTCCAAGTTTTCTTTAAATGCATTGCTTTCTTTTTACCTCCTCCTGAGCTGATGATTATACAGTGGAAGTACAAATAGATTCAAGGGATTAGATCTGTTAGACAGAGTGCCTGAAGACCTATGGACAGAGGTTCCTGACATTGTATAGGAGACAGGGATCAAGACTATCCCCAAGGAAAGGAAATGCAAAAAGGCAAAATCGTTATCTGAGGAGGCCTTACAAATAGCTATGAATAGAAGAGAAGTGAAAGGCAAGGGTGAAAAGGAAAGATATACCCATTTGAATGCAGAGTTCCAAAGAATAGCAAGGAGAGATAAGAAAGCCTTGCTCAGCGATCAGTGCAAATAAATAGAGGAAAACAATAGAATGGGAAAGACTAGAGATCTCTTCCAGAAAATTAGAGACACCAAGGGAACATTTCATGTAAAAATGGGCACAATAAAAGACAGAAATGGTATGGACCTAACAGAAGCAGAGGATATTAAGAAGAGGTGTCCAGAATACACAGAAGAACTATACAAAAAAGATCTTCATGACCCAGATAATCATGATGGTGTAATCCCTCACCTAGAGCCAGACATCCTGGAATGTGAAGTCAAATGGGCCTTAGGAAGCATTACTACTAATAAAGCTAGTGGAGGTAATGGAATTCCAGTTGAGCTATTTCAAATCCTAAAAGATGATGCTGTGAAAGTGCTGCACTCAGTATGCCAGTAAATTTGAAAGACTCAGCAGTGGCCACGGGACTGGAAAAAGTCAGTTTTCATTCCAGACCCAAAGAAAGGCAATGCCAAAGAATGCTCAAACTACTGCACAGTTGCACTCATCTCACACACTAGCAAAGTAATACTCAAAATTCTCCAAGCCAGGCTTCTACAGTAGGTGAACAGTGAACTTTCAGATGTTCAAACTGGATTTAGAAAAGGCAGAGGAACCAGTTATCAATTTGCCAACATCCATTGGATCATGCAAAAAGCAAGAGAGTTCCAGTAAAACATCTATTTCTGCTTTATTGACTGTGCCAAAGCCTTTGACTGTGTAGATCACAATAAACGGTGGAAAATTCTGAAAGAGATGGGAATACCAAACCACATGACCTGCCTCTTGAGAAATCTGTCTGCAGGTCAGGAAGCAACAGTTAGAAATGGACATGGAACAACAGACTGGTTCCAAATAGGGAAAGGAGTATTTCAAAACTGTATATTGTTACCCTACTTATTTAACTTATATGCAGAGTACATCATGAAAAACACTGGGCTGGATGAAGTATAAGCTGGAATCAAGATTGCTGGGAGAAATATCAATAACCTCAGATATGCAGATAACACCACCCTTATTGCAGAAAGTGAAGAAGAACTAAAGAGCCTCTTGATGAAAGTGAAAGAAGAGAGTGAAAAAGTTGACTTAAAGCTCAGCATTCAGAAAACTAAGACCATGGCATCTGGTCCCATCACTTCATGGCAAATAGATGGGGAAACAGTGGAAACAGTGACAGACTTTTATTTTTATGTGCTCCCAAATCACTGCCAATGATGACTGCAGCCATGAAATTAAAAGATGCTTGCTCCTTGGAAGAAAAGTTATGACCAACCTAGACACCATATTAAAAAGCAGAGACATTACTTTGTCAACAAAGGTCCGTCTAGTCAAAGCTATAGTTTTTCCAGTCATGTGTAGATGTGAGAGTCAGTCTATAAAGAAAGCAGAGTGCCAAAGAATTGATGCTTTTGAACTGTGGTGTTGGAGAAGATTCTAAAGAGTCCCTTGAACTGCAGGGATATCCAACCAATCTATCCTAAAAGAAATCCATCCTGAATCTTTATTGGAAGGCCTGATGCTGAAAGTGAAACTCCAATATTTTGGCCACCTGATGCGAAGAACTAACTCACTGCAAAAGACCCTGATGTTGGGAAAAATTGAAGGCAGGAGGAGAAGGGGATGACAGAGGATGAGATGGTTGGATGGCATCATTGACTCACTGCACATGAGTTTGAGGAAACCCTGGGAGTTGGTGATGGACAGGGAGGTCTGGCATGCTGCAGTCCATGGGGTTGCAAAGAGTCAAACACAACTGAGCAATTGAACTGAACTGACTAAATTGAGCTGACTGCTTTCCTTGTTCTTCTGGGCTCTGTGAACATCTTTCCAGCCCAGTTCCTCATGAGCTGGTGTGTGCTAAGTTGCTTCAGTCGTGTCCTACCTTGTGCGACTCTGTGGAGTGTAGCCCGCCAGGCTCCTTTGTCCACAGACTTCTCCAGGCAAGAATACTGAAGTGGGTTGCCATGCCTTCCTCCAGGGGATCATTCCCATCGAGGGATCGAACCCATGCTTCCTGTGTCTCCTGCATTGCAGGCAGATTCATTACCATTAGCACCACCCGGGAAGGATGCTGCAATTTATGTAGATGGTGAAGAGAGTACATTACTTCATGAGAGAATTACTTTCTCCTTTGGCTCCAAGTTTTCAACCTAGTGGTGTTTGTATTTTCCTTCTACTTTGATCAATAAAATAACATTAATAGATATACTGATCTTATACATTCTTATACTCTATAATTAAAAAATTATTTCCACTAATTTTTTTCAGATGCTACTTAATTACTTATGCTGCTATTTTATTGGGAATTTTTGAAATTATATTCATTAGTCAACTTAGTATATAACTTTAGATTCCTGGAGTCATTCATTCATTTATTAATTTATATGTCATTAAACAAATGTGAATTGAGTATCTAGTCTTAATGGAATTTGTAATCTGTTGACAGATTCATGGAAGTGTTCTTGAAGAAATGACATCTAAATTGACCTCTATGTTCTTGGCTGCTGTACCACAGAGAGTTGATTCTCTCAACTGACTCAAATAAGAGATACAGTTTTATCTCATAAAAGTTCTCTCATACAGTTCTCTCTACAGCAATGCGGACTAAGGATTTATAGGCTTAGTGAGGTATTTATACCAGTTTTGACATGTGGCTTCCAAGTTTAGTTCCAAACTATTAACCTTTCCTAGCCATTAAGAGGGTGGACAGAGAATCTAGGACAAGTGTCCTTGTGGAGATGCACTGAAAATTGCACATAAGTGTTCTGCTCCCATCCGCTGGCCACATTTAGTTGCAGAGGAGATTGGGACATACATTCTGTATTTAGCACCCACATCCAGCTAAAATGTGGGTGCTACAAAGTAAAGGAAGAATGGATAAAGGGTGGACATTAGCATCCTCTTCCAAAAGCTCTAAAGGAGTAAGTAGTAATCAATCAGATGAAAGATGCAAAGACAGCAAATTAGTGTTCTAGTTGACTTGCAGTCCATTAAAGGATATGGGAACCAAATGAGACTTTATAATGAGATATTGAAAATTCAGTGAGAGGCATGCACAGAGCCTTGACTACTGAAGTCCTACATTGAGGGGCATGCAAGCCAAACTCAGAAGGCAGAATGGGAGGGGCTTCCTATCTAGGTGGAAATCTGGAGTGAAGTTAACTATCAAATAATGGGGACCAGGTGTTCACGGCAGAGGAAGCATGAATTTCCAAGGCCCTGACATGAGAATGAGAATAGAGAGGTTAAGACACTGAAAGAATTTCGGTTTGCCAGATAGGCACTTTGAGGGCAAGGTATGGCAAGAGATGAGAGTCTGAGTAGTAAGCTGGAGGCTTACTTTATGCTTTATGGATCATGCTCTATGCTATGCTAAGGGCATTGAATTTTATTCTAGAAGCAAGAGTAAGCTATTTAAGAGTTTGGGTAAGGAGGTAGGTCAATGCTATTTGTCATTCTGAACCCAGCTTGAAGTATAGCTGCCATGCTAATTCCAGGAGCCAAAGGAAAAAGGTGAGAAACATGAAAATTTTCGTCCAAGTCTTTGAGAATAAACCTAATATAAATGTTTCCAATATAATTTAGTGTAGCTTTCATACAGACTATCTAGCTATGAGATACTTTATGTAGTTACTGATAATTTAGTTTCTACTATACTCGTTACTGGAGAAGGAAATGGCAACCCACTCCAGTGTTCTTGCCTGGAGAACCCCAGGGACCGGGGAGCCTGGTGAGCTGCCGTCTATGGGGTCGCACAGAGTTGGACACGACTGAAGCGACTTAGCAGCAGCAGCAGCATACTCCTTACTCATTGATTGAACTGGGTAGCGGTTATATTCTGAGAAACAAACAAAATCAGTCTGTCATTAACACAAAATAGAATTCATCTATGTTATAAACAGATTGATCATAGAATGGGAAAGAGAAGTAAGAACCAGAAAAAGAGAATCATAGTCATTAAAAATAAAGCAATTAACCATCCGAACAGTGGATGACAGGAGTGTGATATGGTGCTTTATGATATGTACTGTCCAAACATTGGCTTGTTAACTTTGTCACTGAAGCAGCCCTGGGCGTCTGGTGATTGAGCCTCATGTGTCCATATCAAGTGGCAAGGTTTTAAGAAATCTCAATTTTATTTTTATGATGAATATATTTTTTTCCCCAAATATATTTGTGCTTCTTTTAGTAAAAATGAAGCTCTTTGTCTCTTTACTGTTTCTATTAAATCTTGTTCCAGAAGCATGTCCTGTACTATTGCTTTCTCACATTCCCTGGAACCATGCATTGCATTCCTGATGATATGGAAATCCAGATTTGAAAAGTACTGATCTGGTCAATGTCTGGAATCAAAAAGGACTGAGAGATCATCAAAATTCATGAATGAGCAGAGGAAACACCTAAAACACCACTCTGTTGGTTTAAAGTGAGAAACAGAATGGTTACATCTGGCAGAAATGTTCTGTCAGCATAATAAGCTTATGTTGCTCTTTGGTTAAGCCAAATCATTGCCAGACGTACTTTACTGATTTACCAACAGAAATGACTGTAACCCAGACTAGAAATAGTCCTGTCAGCATGATCAGCATATTCTCTGCTCACAGATAGGCTTGTGTGGAACTCAGGAGGTTGCTTGGTAAGCATGGAATTAAGAGATTTAGGTGAATAAAATTAAGTGCATCCTGCTGGGATCGTATGATGCTCCTGGCTCACTTTAGATCCAAGTTTTGAATTTTAATTTTACCTTCAAAGTGTGATCTTGTATCCCTCATTTTCAAGTCCTTAGGGGGCATGGTAACCCTCCAGTGTTTATTAGTATATTGGAGAGAAATTACGTTAAGAACAAAAATAGTTTAGATATTCCCATGTTGAACTGAAGCAAAAAGACATAACATGGTATTTGGGCCCATTTTTTGCACTTCCAGATGCTTTTTTTTCCCCATCAGCTTTCCCTTTTATTTGCTCTGGCCAGAGGGGACAGATTGTAGCTCTCAGGGCTGAACCTACTTTGTTTTGTTTGCTTTGTGATAACATTTTTAACTGACATATCATGTGAAGGGCTTCCCTGGTGGCTCAGTGGTAAGGAATCCGTCTGCCAATTCAGGAGACATGGGTTTGATCCCTGTGTTGGGAGGATCCCCTGGAGGAGTAAATGACAACTCATTCCAGTATTTTTGCCTGGGAAATCTGATGGACAGAGGAGCCTGGTGAGCTACAGTCCTTGGAATCACTAAAGATTTGGATACAACTTAGAGACCAAACAGCAGTCACATGAAAAAATCACATATAAATCTGGATTCTTGGCTGCCATATTGAAGGAGAGTACAGAGATGGCTGGGTATCTGAATGATTCTTTTAATGAACAGAACTAAAAAGCTAGACAAAATGTGCAAACGTCCTTTGAATATATTGTGATATAGGAAAACAATAAAAATCCCAAAATACTAAAACAGAAAAAAGGAAAGTTTGAAAGATTAGTGCCCAAACTACATTTTACCTATAGGTTATGTGGCAAGGCTTGTTTCAGTTTTCTGCTGAAGATACATAACCCAGAGTAGAAAGGATATAAAGTCTGCTTTTTGCAGGAGATGGTGAGGTGAATAAGAAACTGCATCCACAGAGTGGGAATACCAAAGGACAACAGCAAATTATCATTAAACTAAATCCAAAAAGAATGAAACCATCTTGTCTTTATTAACTTGGACATGAGTAGAGGAAAAAAATCAATGTTTCCCTGTAAAATCTGAGTTGTCCTTCAACAAGTTTTGGAGCCAGAAATCATGTTATCTGTGTGTTCAAACCCCAAAAGAAGAATTTAATGTAGTTGATCCCAGGAGGATAGTAAACTAAGCAATTGGCAGAAACAGGTTTTCTGGAAATATGAAAATTTACATAAGGCATAAATAATTTCCAAAATATTTTTGAGATATATATCAAAAATAATGTGTTTAAGGTCAAAAAATAATTAATATATACTGTAAGTGAGAGCCAGTAAAATAAACAAAGCATAAGAGAATTACATTTTTAAGAGCTACAGAGAATGGAATTATCAGACATAAGGGAAGAAAATAATTTTATGTAATGTTTTAAGAATTAAGAATAACACAATTTAAAATGACCTAAATAGGACTTCTAGAAGTTAAAATTATCTGTGGGTGTGTGTGTAATGATTTAAGTTAAAAAGTCTTTGAGGTGAGTTAACATATGCTTCCTAAAAGAAGAATTAAATTGTTTCAGATGAACCCTCCCAAACAAGAATAACTAAAAAATTAAAAGCACTAGAAAAATACTAAGTGAGCAAGCTCTTGAAGAGTCAAGATTTTAGAAAGGGGAAATCCAGAAGTGTGAATATCTGCCAATTACAAAGCAGTGAGTAAGGCAACTAGGAGGTGAGAAGAGCTTTTGGTAGTTTCACTAGTCTAGTGGGAAAGAAATTGAAGTTCAGAAACAAACGGTCTGGAAGGCACCTGTTCCGGTTACTATCACTGCATACAAATAACCCCAGCTGTAGTGTTGTATAACAACTTTTATTATGCTGGAGAGTCTGTGGTTCATGAATTCTTTGAGATTACAGCAGAGTGCCTTATCTTTGCTCCATAGTGTTTGAAGCTTCAGCTGGGAAGATTCAAAGGCTGGGAGTAGTGTGATGTCTGGGGACTGGAATCATCTGGAGGGTGAGGAGCCTTCACATATATGTTTAGGACTTGATGCTTGCTGTCAGCTGCAACCTGTCATACCAAACACAAGTATCTCCAAACTTCCTAGTTTGAGATTCCTCTTAGCATTGTGGCTGGGATTCAAGAATGAGAATCTCAAAGAAAAAAAGGCACAAGTACAAGGCATTTTTGTGACCTATAGTCAGAAATCAATTAGAATTTCTATTCTAATATATTGATAAGGTTGTCACAGAGGCATGTTCAGGATCAAGATAAATGGACATAGATTGTTAGGACCATCTTTGGAAATTATCATCTGCCACAACATCCCACATTTTTATCTGGGACCCTGGAATGCATGGAATATGGGGATCAGATTTTACAAATAAAAAAGTATGTGTTTGTTGCTCAGTCATGTCTGACTCTGCGGCCTCATGGACTGTAGCCCACCAGGCTCCTCTGTCCATTGGATTTCCCAGGCAAGAATACTGGAGTGGGGTGCCATTCCTTTCTCCAGGGGATCTTCCTGACCCAGGGATCAAACCCAGGTCTCCTATATTGCAGGCAGATTCTTTACCGTATGAGCCACCAGGGAAGCTCCCCAAAAGCCTACTTTTAAATCAGCTCAGTCTCTTACTAGATTAGATGATTTATCTCTACCATAATTTTCTGCTCACAACCAAACTAAATTCTCTCTGGAAGAAGATATCATCATCTATAACTTCTTATTTATTCTACAGTATATAAGAATATAGTATATAGTACACAGTATATGTAACATAAATTGTGATATTAAATTAATAATAAGATGTTAAAAATATTGAGTGAAACAAAGAGAAAAATATAATAAAAAAGGTAATCCACCAAAGGTGCAAATATTAGAGTTATCAAACAAGGATATTAAAGTTCTGTAAGTTAATATGTTCAGGAAATTAAATGTCAAATGAAGATTTACAGCAGAGGCAGGGAGCTATAAAAAGAATGAAATAGAAATTCTATAATTAAAAGTTAAAATAACTGAAATGAATTCAATAGCTTTAGTTAATAGCTTTAGTTGCCAGCAGTTAGGCAAACCTGAAGAAAGAATTTATGAAGTGAAATATGTCAGAGTTAATATCCAGAATAAAATATACAGAATGGGAGGTTGAAAAACATACAGGTTGATATGCAAGAATTTTCCAAGACTGATGAAATACATGACTACACAGATTCAAAAGTTCCATGCCCTTCAAGAAAACTGCATGTGGTTATTTCATAAGAAAACTTCAAAAATGAAAAGTAAATCTTAAGAACACTAAGAGAAAAAAAGACATGTCAACTTAAGAGACAACTGACTTTTAGCTAGTGACAAAGAGGTCAAATAAGAGACAATTGGCTTTTAGCTAGTGAAAAATATTGCCAAAATTAATGGAATGAACTAGTTAGAGTACTGAAATTGCTATCCTATAATTTTTATCCTAGCTATATAGTATTCATAAACAAAGTTGAAATAAATAGATTTTCATGTAAACAATAATTGAAATTTATTACCAGCAGATCCACACTTGAAGAATATACTTGAGTGATCTTCATGCAAGAAAATGATCTTGAATGGAAACACAGAGATAAAGAATGTGGAACAAAGTGTAAATATGTGGCTAAATTCAAATGAATGTTGACTATGTAAAACTATAATAATAATTTTTTTGAGGTGAAATATGAAAATAATTAAATGTATGACTTATAAACACACACATGCTTGAGGGTAGAATCAGCAGTAAATAAAAGTTAACTAATCTAAGATTATTGCATTGTCCAGATTTTGGTAAAAGTAGCGATCTGTCCTGTCTTCCCTTCCTTTATTTTATATTATTTATCTATTTTTAGTCAACTACACCATGTTAGCTTGTTAGTTGTATGTTATTTCACAACTCTCTTAGTGTGTACCATGCAGATGGTCACATGTAGTCTACTACATAGAGCAGTATCACTTCATGGGAAATAGATGGGGAAACAGTGGAAACAGTGTCAGACTTTATTTTTTGGGGCTCCAAAATCACTGCAGATGGTGATTGCAGCCATGAAATTAAAAGACACTTACTCCTTGGAAGAAAGGTTATGAGCAACCTAGATAGTATATTCAAAAGCAGAGACATCACTTTGCCAACTAAGGTCCATCTAGTCAAGGCTATGGTTTTTCCAGTAGTCATGTATGGATGTGAGAGTTGGACTGTGAAGAAGGCTGAGCACCGAAGAATTGATGCTTTTGAACTGTGGTGTTGGAGAAGACTCTTGAGAGTCCCTTGGACTGCAAGGAGATCCAACCAGTCCATTCTGAAGGAGATCAGCCCTGGGATTTCTTTGGAAGGAATGATGCTGAAGCTGAAACTCCAGTACTTTGGCCACCTCATGCAAAGAGTTGACTCATTGGAAAAGACTTTGATGCTGGAAGGGATTGAGGGCAGGAGGAGAAGGGGACGACAGAGGATGAGATGGCTGGATGGCATCACTGACTCAATGGACACAAGTCTGAGTGAACTCCAGAAGTTGGTGATGGACAGGGAGGCCTGGCGTGCTGCGATTCATGGGGTCGCAAAGAGTCGGACACAACTGAGCGACTGAATTGAACTGAATGGTAAAACATTAGTAATTTAATAAGCAGACTAAGTACTCCAGTTAAAAGACAAAGATTTTCCAGCTGGATTTTAAAAAAGCCTGCAAAATATCTATGAGATATGTTTTTAATTATAAAGATACAGAATGTTTGGATATTAACTGATAGAAAAACTTCCCTTGCTATTCCCTGATATGAACCTTTTATTAATTGAATGAAATCAGTGTGAAAACATTTAGGCTGTACTTTGTAGGAGTAGGGGGAAACAAATGAGTGGTGAAGAAGCAGGTGAGGATTTTTCTGTTTAAATTGGGAGGAATTAGATTAGTTTTTCACTTTGACTTTTCACTTTCATGCATTGGAGAAGGAAATGGCAACGCACTCCAGTGTTCTTGCCTGGAGAATCCCAGGGACGGGGGAGCCTGGTGGGCTGCCGCCTATGGGGTCGCACAGAGTCGGACACGACTGAAGCAACTTCGCAGCAGCAGCAGATTAGTTTTTAAATAATATTCTATTGTGGAATTTTTCTAATATACAGAAAAGTTGAAAGAATGTAGCAGTTGAGTGTTTATAGCCCTGCTACCTTGGTTCTCTGCATTTTGCTGCAGTTGCTTTGTTGCATTCATTCATTCATTTACTTATTTATTTTTATTCATTTATTCATTCATCATTTCATCTGCTTTTTAAAAATTAATTTTAAATTAAGCTGCCAACATCAGTGAACACAGTGTTTTTACACAAATGAGGATAGTTCGAAAGAGAGAAAAAAACTGATTATTTCAAGAGAGTGATATAATTGCAGGGACAGTGTCTTTGAATAGTCAATAAGGGTTAGGGTCAAGTGAGAAAACAAAGCTGTTTACTGGCAGTCAGGTGGAAACATGAGAACTTTATCAGGAAGTTCCAGGAGGAAATCAGAGTACTAGGTCAAGTGGTAGGTAGAGGTGATGGTGGGGTATGTACAATGTATCTTCTCATCACTTGTGGTTTTCTTAGAAATACTAAACAAGAGGCAAGGAGGTTATCAGGTGAGAATGAAGTAGGAGAGGACAGAACTGTTTTGACGAAGAGATAATGAAATAATCATTGGGATGATTTTGGGCACCCATAAGAGCCTATTTGAGGTCTGTGGTTATGAGAATTTTCCAGTGGGATCAATGTGGAGACGTTAGGAAAAATTGAGGGCAGTGTTTTGTTTTTTTTTTTTTAGATATTATCCCATCATTCATGTCGTTTTCACATACCAACATAAATAACCTAAACAGTAATAAATTGTAGAGATTATTCAAAGACTGGAGAGGGTTTCTTCTCTCCACTCAGACAACCTCACAGCAACCACAAACTTAATTTTATTTTTTTTATAGTTCTGACAAGATGCCTAGTCTAACTTAGAAATGATACACTTAAAACTTCAATTCTAAAGATTCAGTTTTAAGGAAGACAGTAAGTGGTCGTGAGTCAGACAAGCTATTCATGAAGTTTTTAATGCTAACTAAGGTTTAGAAAGAAAAAAGTGTTTAGACAATGCAACAAAGAAAAATACTATATTATGAAAGAAAATAGCCAACCATTTGATTTTTTGTCACTGTAATTTTGGACAGCATTATAATTGCAATAAATGTCCAGCTCTGTGTTTTAAAAGTTATTTTTAACTGAGATAGGGTGAAACATGTATTGCACCTTTTTTTTTTGTCTAAACTTAGAATAACTTTGTATTCTATAAAAAGTAATATTTAAGCTTCATTTCTGTTCTCTTATATTGAGAAATGATTTCACATGTGAATAGAGGATGTCAGAGAAGTAAATTATAAGCTTCAAATCATATCTGGTGATCCTATGAGTGCTGTATGTTACTGAGGATTTTTTAGGGGGAGATTCTCTGTTTTTCTGCTGTGTCAATTTAAATCAGTCATTGTTCTGAACTCTGTCATGTCGCCCATAAAGAACTAAAAGGGATTTTAACAGAAAGTACTGTTGGCAACACTTGACTTTCTTAAAACTCATTCTACCTTTAAGAAGTAGTGAACTAACAATGGCAGGGAGTCAAGAAAGGAACACATTCTCATTTACTTTGCTGTGAGTTCTATAGTGATTCATGGCAAACTGAAGAAATAAAATGCAAGGCATCTGTTATTGTTAAAGGAAAATCACCCATTTTATATCCACCTAAAACAGCATCATTGGTAGAATCTCCAGGGCCATATTAAATGGTGCCTTATTTCTTTGGTAATTTAGGCTAAAAAAGAAAAGCTTTTTCTACATTGCCATTTTTTTTAAAGGAAACACTGCCTTTGAAAAAGCACTGGGTACGTTTGGAATTTTAACAGCTGCTAAGCTCAGTTCTGTTATGTTTTGAAGGTCATGGATTCTTTCACACTCCTTTACAAGTATTTTGAGTTAGGGAAGAGTTGTCATCTTGACCACACTTTAGTATACTAACCTGAATAATTTGAAATAATTCTAGAATCAAGATTAAATCCTTGAAATTGCCTTTTCTAGGGAGACTTTCCTTATATAACTTGATTTTGGCAAGTCAGTATAATCTTTGAACTAAGGAAACAGGTTTCAACAGAGCTCAGATTTCTTTCAGGTGAGACAAGCACTCAAGAGAATTTAATTGCTATCTGTTCTAAGCTGTTTTATATATCAGATCATAGATCTAAAATTTATATATCAGATTATAGATCTAAAATCAGATCATAGATCTAAAGAGCGTCATAGATGGTCAATTCTAAACTCTTGTTTTACTCAGGAAGAATTGAGGGCTGGAGATGAACCGGTTTGCCCAAGGTCACATAGCCAGTTGGTTAATTAGTAGTCCCAACTTTAGAGTAGAGGGTATGCATCAATATAAGTCTTAACAATTTAAATAGAATGTGGCGAGTTTTGTCTGAAACCTAATTTTAAAAATCTAGACTCACCAAGATGTTAGTCTAATTGGAGTGTGAAAATAGTTTCCCCACAGTTACGCAATTCCCCTCCTGACAAAACTTTGTAGAACTAGAGTCTGAAGTCAATCACTGCTACTATACACTTCCATGCGTTTAAAACAGAATCAGTGATGTATCTCCATTTCTTGTGTATTTACTCCCACGTTTTCTTCTGGAAACTGCCTGCAGTTCTGACACACTGTCAACACAACCAATCAAGTTCAGTTTCTTGCATTTTCCTGGATATCTAGCATATGTAACTAGAAATTACATCTTTGAGTTGCCTTTCAAAAGTGTTGCAAAGAAATAGGATCATTTTCTTGTAACTTGTGTTTGATCACATTGAAGACCTTCTTGTCTGATTTTATGGATAAATCTCATTTTTTTTTACATAGAGCTAAGAGTGCTAGGGGCTTCCCCAGTGGTTCAGTGGTAAAGAATTTGTCTGTAGTGCAGGAGCCACAGGAGACACGAGTTCGATCCCTGGGTCAGAAAGATCCCCTGGAGGAGAGAATGGCAACCCACTCCAGTATTCTTGCCTAGAGAATTCCATGGACAGAGGAGCCTGGCAGGCTGCAGTCCACAAGGTTGCAATGAGTCGGATATGACTGAAACGATCAGGCATACACAAGAGTGCTAGACTGTGTGTACCTACATTTCCTCCTCCTTGAAATCATCTGAAATCTTGTGAATAATCAACCATTCCTTTGTGAACAAGCCCTTCAATCTTCCAGAGAATGCTTCTTAAAACAAATTCACACCTTGCTTTGGTGTACTAATTTGCAAGTTATAAATCACTTTCACATGGTATTTCAGTTGAAAACTCACCAAACAGATTTTCTCTTCATTCAGTGGTGCATCAAGAGGATGGTGGTTAAAATACCCTAGGGACCAGCAAGAAGGAAATATAATCTAGAGAATTTTTTTTTAAATGATAAAACTTACAAAATTAGTCGACTTTTTATTATTACCATGTTATATCAACTGTCAACAATGCTAATATATTCATTCTCAAGACACTTTTTTTTCTGGTGGAAGTTCTAAAAAGATTCTGTGATTGTTGTTGAGTTACAATAATATGTATGTTAACTTTCATTAGTTTCTTTTATATTTTAGGCATAATGTATCATATAGGACCCTGGAGTAGGAAATGGCAACCCACTCCAGTATGCTGGCCTGGACAATCCCATGGACAGAGGAGCCCGGCAGACTACAGTCCATGGGGTTGCAAAGAGTGAGACATGGCTGAGCAACTGAACATGCTCACATCATATAGGAGCTAATTTGGATAACTCCAAACTATACACTTAGTTTGTAGGCTCTGTGTTCAATTCAAGAGTAATTCTTGAGTTCATATCAGTTTGGAATTATTCAAGTTCTCTTAGGATATAGTTCATGTCTTTAGAATCTGTAGTACTATATATTTTTACATTTAAACAGTAAATCAGAAGTATAGTGATAAATAAGATGCAAAAAAAAATGTTACTTCAGTAATTACATTGTGTGTTACCATTTGGAGTTTCATTTCTGTTTAAAATCTTAAATAGCAACATGAAGTTTCAACTGCAAGATCTAGTACTTCCATTGGGTAAAAGAGAATTTTTAAATTATCATAAATGAAATATAATTGTTTGGTACAGAGATGGTGTCCATTTCATGGGTCGAACTAAATTTACCCCTTTTTGGAAGAGTGATACTTGAGTAATTCACTCCCAGTATATTAATAGGGATTGTTTTATAGTTTGCTAAGGACATGGTTCTTTGGGAATGAGGTAGGAAACAAGAAGCAAAGAGCAAGATACTAAAGGAGATTTGTATACATGTGTTTGCATGTGTGTACATGTGTGTGTATGCATTGTGTGTATATGTTTTTGAGATAAATGTAGCTTCTTTTACACTTTGGTCCTGATAAACATAATCTCTTTTTTGAAGAAAGCAGGTGAGAACATACTGGCTAAAAAGACTTCCCTGAGGATATTTTTCTCAGCAATACTGTGTAAAGGGCAATTTTCCAGTAGACTGTCAGATTTTTGAGTGCACATTTGTGAAAATTTATCAAAAATTGGTAGAAAATATTGAATTCTGTTTGATCTTCCTGTGTGAATAAATTGAGTAATGGATAGAATTTTAAGTGAACAGATACATTCTCTGCACTCACTTAACTGTAGTTTGTCTCTTTACCTGAAATAAAATTTCTGCTGAAAAATATATTGTTAGCTGTATATTGCTATTATTGTTTAGTCACTAAGTCATGTCCAACTCTTTGTGACCCCACGAACTGTAGCCCCCCAGGCTCCTCTGTTCATGAGATTTCCTAGGCAAGAATACTGGAGTGGGTTACTATTTCCTTCTCCAAGAGATATTCCTGACCCAGGGATCGAATCCATGTCTGCTGCATTGGCAGGCAGATTCTTTACAAATGATCCACTGGGAAACCCTAATTATATATGCTAGCATACGAAGTATACTAAGAAATTAACATACTGTTATCCTAAAAATCCACAAAAACGACCTTTAAAATATGCCTGTAGGACATAGTGACAAGGTAACATTTATAAGTTTTTCTGTTTAAAATCATAATAAATGATGAATAAAATTAGTAAATTTTAGCCAGAAACTTGATATACTTGAGGATTAATGAGATTTGCTGTTTCCTTGTCTATGACCTTGGGTTAGTTACTTCACTTTTCTGTTCCTGTTGCCTCATTTGTAGGATGAGAATAATAAAAGCACATATGTTATTGTTTTTATTCTAAGAAATAAAATGGTAGGTAGGTAGATGGGCTTCCCTGGTGGCTCAGATGGTAAAGAATCAGCCTGCAATGCAGGAGACCTGGGTTTGATCCCTATGTTGGGAAGATCCCCTGGATAAGAGAATGGATTAGAAAGACAAATAGTAGCGGCTCAATAAATGTTAGCTTATAGTTGTAAACAATATTATATTGAAATATATCAAGAACAAACATCTGTATACAGAAAAATCTATACAATAATTCACACTGCTATCATACTAGTATTTTTTACCTATTAAGATAACAGATTTATAAATTGAAAGACTCAGAGACACATAGTTTAGAGGGCCAGTACCATGATGCTGGGAAAGACTGAGAGCAGGAGATGAGGGAGGCAACAGAGGATCAGATGGTTGCATAGTGTAACCGACTCAATGCACATGAGTTTGAGCAAACCCTGAGAGATGGTGAGGGACAGGGAAGCCTGGCTTGCTGTATCCATGGGGTTGCAGAGAGTTGGACATAATGTTGTAACTGAACAACAGCAACAACCAACCATGGGGATAATGAAGTCAACACAGTTAAAACACGTACATGATATTTTTTGTTTTTTAAGTTATACCTCCTCCATAGGAATCATCATTCAAAAAAAAAAAAAAAAAGCAGTTACTTCCTTCAATGAAAAATAATTCTTTCCACCTGCCAAGCCTAGGAAATTCCAAGTGATATTTCCATACTGAGCCAACTTTGCAAAATTCCTTTTTATTCAAATGTATTCAGTGATCAAATTATGTCTGTTTGCAGTGTAAGAAGGAGTATTAGCTAGCATGGATTTCAGTGTATCTTGTTATACATGAAACATCAATGCAGTAATTATCATAGTGTTATAAGTAGTATTTTACTTATCATAGAAATGTTGAAATTGTCACAGTAAGAATTATAATTTGTATTCCCTATGGCCTACAGGAGTAGTAAGATATAACTTCATCACACTTCTGATGCTGATACATTCTGTTCAGCCACAAACATAGCCCAAGAGGGAGAGAGGGATGGGGCTTATAAGACAGTGGGGCTGCCAGGGGAGCAGATTTCAGTAGTCAGTAGAGAGACAGCTGTCTCCAGTCCCTTCCTGCACAGTACCAACAATGGGGGCTTCACCTGATCTGCTACAAGTAAGGGGCCTATGGACAATTTTGCTGTGTGCCCTCCTTAGAATGGAAAATAAGGGTAAAGGGATTGAGATGTTACAAAAATGGATAAAGGTGGCAAGGGCTGTGAAACATCATAGTAACATATTAAGGCTACCTTCCATCCACAGCTCCTTGTGTTTGTCATTCCCTTTGTCTACTGCCACCTCCTAGGGAATTGGGGGAACAGAGGTGGTAGAGGGAGGGTTAGGCTGTGATAGGGAGAAGGCAGTCCTCCTCCTTATGTGTCATTGGCAAGGCTGTCCAACTCAAGTCATCAGTCCTGCACCTTCGGTCATCCAGTTTATAATGTATTGGTGTCATGTGACAAACCTCACTCTGTCTCCATATCTATATATCTTCATCTATACATATACATATATGTGTGTGTGTGTGTACATATATATATGTATATATGCATACATAACTATTATATATATATATATATATATATATAGTCAAAGCAATGGTTTTTCCAAAAATCATGTACAGATATGAGAGTTGTACCATAAAGAAGGCTGAGCACCAAATAATTGATGCTTTCAAACTGTGGTGCTGAAAAAGACTTTTGAGAGTCCCTTGGACAGCAAGGAGATCAAACCAGTCAATCTGAAGGACTGATGCTCAAGCTGAAGCTCCATTACTTTGGCCACCCGATGATAAGAGCCGACTCATTGGGAAAGACCCTGATGCTGGGGAAGATTGAGGGCAAAAGGAGAAGAGGGTGATAGAGGATGCGATGATTAGATAGCATCACCGACTCAATGGATGTGAATTTGAGCAAACTCCAGGAGATAGTGAAGACATAGCGACTGAAAAAAAACAACATACCTATATATATAATCGTAGATGTTTTGTGTATCTGTAGACTCGAGCTCTGAAGATAAATTTGTTTTCTAATCTTTGTTTCAATTTTTCAAATCAGATTGATTGTGCTAGACACAGTTTTTTGGGGATCAGCAGTCATTAAAGTTCTGGATGTAAAATAAAATATAGGTTCTCACTTTTAGTCCATAGAGTCCATAAGGTTAGGTTTCTTTCTGCCTGATACCAGTCCTAATGATTGCTATATTTTAGTTGATAGCTCATTGTGTTTTAAGCACTAAGTTCCACTAGCATGAGCACATTATGTTCTTATGAAATAATGCCATTTGCATCTCCAAGATGAGAATACTGTCTTAGAGAACAGTGGCCACTTGCGCCGAGTCACACAGAGCTCAAGCAGGTTTGGTGTCAGGACCTATTCTCTTAATCTCTGTGCCATACTGCTGCATCCAAATACCTATTTATTCATCCAAACTTGTCTGTACAGAAAGCGCTCCAACCCCACTGACTTGTCTAACCTAGGTCAACTTGCCATCCTAATGTTCTTCAGATCCCTCCTTCAGTCATTTGTTGTTGTTTAGTCTCTCAGCTGTGTCCTACTCTGCAATACTATGGACTGTAGCATACCTGACTCCTTTGTCCATGGGATTTCCCAGGCAAGAATACTGGAGTGAGTTGCCATTTCCTTTTCCAGGGGATCTTCCAGACCCAGGGATTGAACCCACATCTCCTGCATTGGAAAGTAGATTCTTTACCACTGTGCCACCTGGGAAGCCCTTCAGTCATTTAGTCAATCAGTACTTACTGAGCAGCAACTTAGTGCCTTGGCACAGGAGATATACTGGATAGCAATTCAGACCAGCTTGTACTGGGTCTAAAACTAAGCACAGTGTCACTAGTCCTGTGATGTAAAGCTCTATTGTGTCACAGGGCATTTGGAAGAGGGAGTGAAGCTCAGACATGAGGGACTCAAGAAGACCTCTCAGAGAAAGTGAGAAGTGTAAGGTAAGCAGAAATTAGTTTGTTAAAGAAGGATGTGGTGAGAGTATTGCAAGAAAAGGAACAAGCACAATGCCTTTGATGCCCAAAAGACCATAGCTTGTGTGGAGTCCTCAAAGTATTTTAATCTATATCCTCATAGACTATAGACTTAGGGAGCTGGAGGCTGTAGAGATGTGAAGATGGGCAAACTATGACTGGAGCACTGTCTGTTTTTGTATAGAAAGAAAGATAATGCTAAGCCGTGTTTGACTCTTGCAGTCCCATGAACTGTAGCCTGCCTGGCTCCTCTGTCCGTGGCATACTCCAGGCAAGAATACTGGAGTGGGTTGCTCTTTCCTTCTCTAGGGGGAACTTCCTGACCCAGGAATTGAACCCAGGTCTCCCGTATTGCAGGCAGATACTTTACTGACTGAGCTACTCGGGAAGCCCCATTGTTCCTCTGTTTTTATATTTTTGAATTGTTAAAAAATATTTAAGATGAGCAACTATACTCTGTGACATATGGAAATTATATGAAATTCACATTTTAGTGCCCATAAATAGAGTTTTATTAGAACACAGCCATATTCTTATTTTCAGTGCATTGCTTAAGGCTGCACTCAGGCTGTAACAGCAGAGCTGAGTGGTTGCATATGGAAGAAAATATGGTCTACAGAGCCTAAAATACTTACTACCTGGCATTTGAAGAACAAGTTTTCTGACTCCTGCTGTAAAGGATGATAGGATAAATGCGTAATGGAAGGTTGGTATGGAGTCAGATCAAGAAGATTCCTGTAGTTCACATCAAGGGATTTCCATTTTTATTCTGAAAGACAATGGGAACATCCAATGAGTGTAAGTACCTCAAATTTTCTTAATTTGAATCTTAGCTAGTTTGCTTCCTTTCACGTTTTCTTGCCTTAGCTTTCTGGGTAAGCAGTTTTATCAAGAGTAATTCTGTTATCTCTTAGACTGTTTCAGAAGTTTTGTTAGTTAGTAGTCTAATTATAGCATTCATAGATTGCCCCTTTCATAATATAGGCCTTGTCTGAAACGAGTGGCTTCTCATTTGACAGTGGGGCAAGGAGTCAGTGTTACCATTTTATTTATTTATGTATGGGCCAAAGCAGCATGGCTTGTGAAACTGAACTCAGTCTGCAGCAGCTGTGAGCCCTAACCCTGGACCACCAGGGAATTCCCATGTTACTCATTTTAGACCCTCACTTTACCTCTGCTTCTGAGTCTTAAATTATTAACTCAATTGTGATATTAAATTCTGTTGTTGTTGTCTCGTCACTAGGCTGTGTCTGATCCTATTGTGACCCTGGTGGGATTTTCTGGGCAAGATTACTGGAGTGGGTTGCCATACCCTCCTTCAGGGGATCTTCCTGACCCAGGGATCAAACCCACATCTCCATATCTATTGCATTACAAGCAGATTCTTTACCACTGAGCTGCCAGGGCAGCCCAATAGTTTAGTGAGTCCTAAAGAAATGGGCTTCTTTTTGTGTTCCCAAGCCTGGTGCACAGGTACACATGCACAAACACACATACACAGCAGAGGTCAGTAGGTATCACTGGTCAAGTGGTCACCTTTAAAGGAACTATTCCATTCAGAGGAAGCTTTGGTAAAATAAAAGCAGGGAAGTAGATTGCAAACAGCTGTGATCAGGCATCTAGATTCAAAACTTTGAAGAGAAATCTGGAGAGCTTGTTATAGCTCTGTGGGACAATTCATCTTTCTCCAACTCAGCAGAGAGGCTATTTTCTGCTACATTTGACAGGTGACTGAGTTCTAATCTGCATGTCTATTTTGAAACATTGCATACTCAAGGATTAAACATCAGGTTGAAAACACAGAAAGGCAATTGTTCAAAAACTATTATCAGCATAATGGATTATTAGTTGTTTTCATAACTGGAATAAGGGGATGGCGATGAGTTAACATGGAGAAGGCAATGGCAACCCACTCCAGTGTTCTTTCTGGAGAATCCCAGGGATGGGGGAACCTGGTAGGCTGCCGTCTATGGGGTCACACAGAGTTGGACACGACTGAAGCGACTTAGCAGCAGCAGCAGCAATGAGTTAACAACATGAGCCATCCAGGTTCCTCTCTTTTGTTAACATTTCTGAATGTTGCCTTATTGCTTACTTTTGGGAACAGAAATCCTTCTTCTTAATATCCACTCATTTGGTGACTCACATAGACTAGAGAGAAATTTAATGTGGGCCTTGGACTTCCCTGGTGGCTCAGAGGTTAAAGCGTCTGCCCCCAATGCGGGAGACCCGGGTTCGATCCCTGGGTCAGGAAGATCCCCTGGAGAAGGAAATGGCAACCCACTCCAGTATTCTTGCCTGGAGAATCCCATGGACTGAGCAGCCTGGTGGGCTGCAGTCCACGGGGTCACAAAGAGTTGGACACAACTAAGTGACTTGACTTTACTTTAGTGTTAGCATTTCCTTTTTCTTTTTTTTAACTGTTAAAATTTTAAATCGAACTCTCCTTTCAGAATTTTTTGTCTACTGCCTACTGATGAGGTACATCAGACAATGTTGCTATTTTATGTTAATCTTTAATTCTTGTTCTTCAGAATTATTAAACACAGGGATAACTTTGAACTGAATATTTATATTGATTTTCACATGGGGTATGTTTTTAATTTAGAACTTACTTTTAAGTATTAGTAAACATTTTAAAATTTTTTCAGTAAAATCTCTCATATTCTTGTGACAAAAAGAAAATCAATGATTAAATCTTTTAATATTTCAGAGAAGGTATTTAATAGAATAGTGAATGAATGAATATATTTATACCTGGTAATGATTCCATTGTATATTTACATATATAATTTTGTTTTAAAATTAGTAAGTCATCATCTTTAGATCACATTTTAATTAAGTTCATAATTAATAGAAAGTTTATATATACTTGGTAAAATAAGTTATGTATATATGCACACAAATATATACATACATACACACATATAGATATGTGTTCATTATTGTACCCTTAGCATCAAACAGCTCTGATGTAATAGGAATCTTTTCAATATTTGTCACACAAATAAAAAACAATTCTTAAGTGGAGATGTATAACCCTTATTGGATCTGCCTTTAAAAAATTTCCTATCTGATACATGTTATTTTATGAATTAATAGCATTTTCTTAATGCCAGAAACACATGACCACTTTTCTTACTGTATTGTGAGTTTAGCAGAGAAATCCCTTCCATGGATTAAAGAAAGAATATTTTGACTCCACCATCAACCATTGTGTTGTTTAACATTGGTGCATGAATTCAGCTTGATCTTTCAAATCTCAGTTTCTAGTGGTAAATATCTTGGAGTAAGTGAAAAGCAGGCCTCTGGCATGTGCTTTGAGTGGATTCGTTTGTGTTTATTTAAAATCAGAAAATCAAAAAAATTAAAGGATTTTCAACAATTCTCTCTCCAACCCTTCAAAGCAGAGCCCTGCACTTTGTTTACATTATTTGTCTATACAATGGATGATATTTCTTTAGGAAAAAAGAGTCTTGTGCTCAAAGTTCTGGAAAACATCTAGCCTAAACCAGTGGTTTTTAACCTGCGGTGGTCTTAGTGCCCTCTTGATGAGGATAGGAGGGAACATTTGTTAATGTCTAGAGACATTTTTTAATTTAATTTTTATTTTATATTAGAAGTGGGCAGTAGAGGAAGAGATGGTTAAATAGCATCTTTGACTCAATGGACATGAATTTGAGCAAACTCCAGAAGATAGTGGAGGTCAGAGGAGCCTGACATGATATAGTCCATGGGATTGCAAAGAATCAGACACAACTTAGCAGCTGAACAACCACATAGTTGATTTACAGCATTGTGTTGGTTTCAGGTGTATAGCTGAGTGATTCAGTTATAATATACATATATCCATTCTTTTTCAAATTCTTTTCCCACATAGCTTATTACAGAATGTTCAGTAGAGTTCCCTGTGCTGTACACTAAGTCCGTGTTGATTATTTTATGTATTTATTGTTCTTCAGTCACTCAATCCTGTCCAACTCTTTGCGACCCCATGGACTGCAGCATGCCAGGCTTCCCTGTCCTTCACCATCTCCCAGAGCTTGCTCAAACTCATGTCCATTGAGTCATTGATAACATCCAGTCATCTCATCCTTTGCCACCCCCTTCTCTTCCTGCTATCAGTCTTCCCCAGCATCAGAGTCTTTTCCAATGAGTCAGCTCTTAGCGTCAGGTGGCAAAAGTAGTGGAGCTTCAGCTTCAGCATCAGTCCTTCCAATGAATATTCAGGGTTGATTCCTTTAGGATTGACTGGTTTGATCTTCTTGCTATCCAAGGGGCTCTCAAAAGTCTTCTTTAGCACCACAGTTTGAAGGCATCGTATAGTAGTTGTGTATACGTTTTAACTGATATATCTGAGTGAGTGCTACAGACATCTAGTCGGTATCAGCCAGGAATATGCTAAACATTCTTCAGGCAACGAACAGTCACCTCTCATTCCTCCCCACAAATAGAATGATCTGTTCCACAATGTCAACAATGCCAGGATTGGGAAACCCTGTTCTGAACCAATCCCTGATTTTACTGATGTGCAAACTGCAGACGGAATGCTGGGAGATTTGTTCAGAGTCACACAGTTTATTTCCTGCTTGAGTCCAAGTGTTAATATTTTTTAAATTTTTTGCCTTTACCCGGGGATCCATATGAAATGGCAATATGGAAAGAAAAAATATCACCAAAATATAAATATAAAAGAATAACATTTTAATAGTGCAATGTATATACTTCATTGCAATAAATATTTCTCTATTATCCAGCATACTCTCTGTAACAAAGATTTAAAAGATAGTAATCCTAGTTTGCAAAGAGCTATCTGGCTGAGAATACTGTAAGAGATAAAAAGTTATGAATCAATAAGTAGTATTAAAATATTTATAAAGTACTATGTGAATATAAGTGAGGGAGGAAGAAGCCACTAAGCCTGGAGGCGGTCTGGGGAGAAACAGAATAAGCTAAAGAGAAGAGGTAACATGTAAGAAGGAGACATGTAAGCAGGTTTTCAGGTGGGAAAAATGAGAGAGAGAAGGGCATTCTGGATAGAAATAACAGTATCCTGAAAGGCTTGGAGGAGTCAAAATTCCTTATTGTATTCTGATTAAAAATTAGCAGGAGGAAATCAGTAATTTGTCTACTTAGGGTTATTTAAGGACAAAGGCCCAGAGCAGGTTGGAGAAGAACCAGTGTTTTACCCCCAAAGATTCATGCTTCCATGCCATCATGCTTGAAGTTTCATTGTTAAAAGTCCTCTTCATTTGGTTTAAAAATTGTCCTTTCCCTGCCATCATCTTTAAAGCAGAAATATGTGTCTAGGGACATTATGTCTCCCAAGGACCTTCAGGGTACAAAGTATATCTAGCTGCTTCTCTTTATAAAAATAAAACTGACTCATTGGGTAGTAAGAGTTCCAGATGGTTGAGGAGATAAGAGTAGTATTAGCAGGGACTTGACAAAATAAGGGCATTTGAGGTGGTGTGTGCGCACCCAGGTCATAGCGTGCCTGGTTCCTCATTTCGTGTAGGTTCTGAGTGGGTGCTCTTATGGTATTTTTCATGAGCAGATGTCTTGTAATTTTGGAGTTGTGTATTCTAATTTTGTTATTGTTGTTATTATTACTCCCATGGTAGTTACCTAGACAGACATGAGCACCTTTTAAAGTGTAATGAGGCATGTTTCTTACCTGGTCTGGTCCCTCAGCCACAGAATCCTGGCTGCATAGAATGTCAGGAAATGTCAGCTTGGTTTGAAAGTACATTTAACATATGACCCTGGAGGCATTCCCTAATTTCAGCCTTATCAAATGCCAAAAGAATCAGAGCTGGCATTAGCCCATCTAGGGCATTTTTATGAATCACACAAAGGGCTGGAAGGCCATTTAGAAAGACACATCCTTCTCTGGTAACCCATGCCCGGATAACAGGGCATGGCCCCTGGCTTGTGAAAGGAAGGAATGGTGGGTTCCAGACTCACTGTCACCCCTTCTGCCACTTTCCTTTGTGGTAACAGGTGATGAATTCCAGCGGAGCAATTTCAAATCCTATAAGATGAGGCAGACCAAAAACTGTGGTCTGGAACAGACCAAAAACTGTGTTATTGCACACAGGGCCTCTGAAGTGGATAAACTAAGAGCCACAATTCATTGCAGATTAGTATAATTACACATTAGTATAATTATACACAGTATAATTACACATACTGAAAGATCGGATCTGTGTATGTCTGTGGGTGTATTTGTATGCATCCACATGTGTCTGTAGAGCTGTGTCTACTATGAATGAACCTCTTACCCCACCTCATTATAAAGGTAGATGGCTTAGTTCTGGTAAATTCCTCAGTCTGTATACCACCTGTATTGATACACTTTGTTGCTTAAACCAGGCCTTTACGACTTCCGAGAGGAATTCCTCTGACTCTGCAGCCATATCTGTGTAGTGCCTTTATCAGTTACAAATCTGAGCTTAACCACCACACTTCTGCTGAGTTCAGTTGCTTAGTCATGTCGGACTCTTTGCAACCCCATAGACTGCAGCATCTCCGGCTTCCATGTCCTTCACCATCTTCCAGAGCTTGCTCAAAATCATATCCATTGGGTCAATGATGCCATCCAACCATCTCATCCTCTGTTGTCCCCTCCTCCTCCTGCCTTCAATCTTTTCCATCATCAGGGTCTTTTCCATTGAGTTGGCTCTTCTTATCTGGTGGCCAGCGTATTGGAGCTTCAGCTTCAGCATCAATCCTTCCAATGAATATTCAGGGTTGATTTCCTTTAGGATTGACTGGTTTGATCTCCTTGCAGTCCAAGGGACTTTTAAGAGTCTTCTCCAACACCACAGTTCAAAAGCATGATTTCTTCAGTGCTCAGTTTTCTTGGATTACTGTTATATTGAATGGTTTGCCTTGGAAACTATCAGAGATCATTGTGTTATTTTTAAGACTGTACCCATAGTACTGCATTTCAGACTCTTTTGCTGACTTTGAGGGCTACTTCATTTCTTCTAAGGGATTCTTGCCCACAGTAGTAGATATAATGGTCATTTGAATTAAACTTGCCCATTCCAGTCCATTTTCATTCACTGATGCCTAAAATGTTGATGTTCACTCTTGCCTATTTGACCATTTCCAATTTACCTTGATTCATGGACCTAAGATTCCAGGTTCCTATGTAATATTGTTCTTTATAGCATTGAACTTTACTTTCACCACCAGGCACATCCACAACTTGGTGTCCTTTCCCCTTTGTCTCATCCTTTTCATTCCTTCTGGCACTTAAATCGATTCTTTTTCTTCTGTATCTTAAGAAGCAAATGGTTTGTTCACACCTTCACTTTTATTTGCATGATTCTTCTGCACACCAAACCATCCCAGTATCTTCCATTGAGATTGTGGGAAAAGATACATTGTATTCAACTCCTTTGACTGGTAAAAAGTGTTCCAACTTGAGTGTGTTCTGAAGACAGCAGCTTCTCATTGACATTGAACTCCAGACCTTAGTCCTGAGTGTCTGTTCTAAATGCACCATTATTCTTCAAACCACTTAGGAGTTTTCTATGTCAGGGAACAATCAGATCAGTTCAGTTCAGTTGCTGTCGTATCTGACTCTTTGAGACCCCATGAATCGCAGCATGCCAGGCCTCCCTGTCCATCACCAACTCCCGGAGTTCACTCAGACTCACATCCATCAAGTCAGTGATGCCATCCAACCATCCTCTGTCATCACCTTCTCCTCCTGCCCTCAATCTCTCCCAGCATGCCCCAAGTCCTGAGCGAGTGTCCCTAGTACCTATCTTTTCCTGTGTATCTTGTGTAGTTCCTCAGAGCAAATAGACAGAAGGTAAGGAATTACATTTAAACCCAAGAAATCATATCATTAGATCTGTCTTGATCTCAATGTTAAATAATTTATGCATTTTCTCTTTTCTGCAATTTGGTAGTAATATAACATTAAAAGGGCTTCCCTGGTGGCTCAGATGGTCAAGAATCCACCTGTAATGTGGGAGACCTGGGTTCAATCCCTGGATTGGGAAGATCCCATGAAGGAGGGCATGGAAATCCATTCTAGTAGTCCTGCCTAGAGAATCCCCATGGACAGAGGAGCCTGCTGGGCTTCAGTCCATGGGGTCACAAAGAGTCCAACATGACTGAGCTACTAAGCACAGCGATAAATAAAATTAAAAAATTTAAACGCCCAGGCATTGCAGTGATGCTCATGGACCATTTTTAGATCAAGAGGTTGTACTGGAAGTTGCATTATGCTTCTCTGTCTCTTCTACATGCTTGTATAATGTATTCTGCTTATTTCAGTATTTGTCCCAGTAGTTTTCATCACTCTTCTGAAAGCTGTAATAAATATTTCCTGTGCTGAGTTTTGCCTCCTTGATTATAGCATGTTGATTAGTCACACCCAGCAGGTAAGTGGGAACTTCTATGTGACCCTCTTCATCTGATGTATATTCATTCTTCTCTGTCTTTGATGTTGAAGAGGAACTTTATTTTATGGTATTTGATTTTTCCTTTAATGTTTTATAAGATCTATCTTATGGTTTTCTCAGTTTTCACACTCTGTGCAGCCATTGTAAATGTCTTAAAAAATTTAATCTGAGCTCACCTAAATAAACATTAAAATATTTTTGAAAAATCAAAGAATATAAAATGCTTTTAGAAGCAAACAAGTTCATAAATTTTTTTCAAGCTTCTTTAAACAATTAATTTATTTATCTTAATTGGAGGATAATTACAATATTGTGGTGGTTTTGACTTTACATACTCTGCTGAATTCAAAATGTGATTTAAATGTAATTTTATATGTGTAGTTATTTTAAGGACAATAAGGATAATTTAGCAAATAATAAAATAATGAATCTTCAGAAAATCATATTGGTTTTGTAAACAGTTACCATAGTCCTGTCATTTCAGTGGTATCTTTTATAAATTACTATTTATGGAATTCATGTTGATTAGAATATCCTTACATAGATTGTTGCTTGATGTTAGTTCTCCTGTGAAAGATGACAGAACTGGTTTAGAAATTATTGCAGTCTTCCTGGCAAAAGGTAATAATATGCTAACTTGAAAGTGAAAGTTAAAGTGAAAGTTGCTTAGTCGTGTCTGACTTTTTGGGACCCCATGGACTAGTCCATGGTATTCTCCAGGCCAGAAAACTGGAGTGGGTAGCCTTTCCCATGTCCAGAGAATCTTCCCAACCCAGGGATTGAACCCAGGGCTTTTTTTACCAGCTGAGCTACAAAGGAAGCCCAAGAATACTGGAGTGGGTAACCTATCCCTGCTCCAGCGGCTCTTCATGACCCAGGAATCGAGCTGGGGTCTCCTGCATTGCAGGCAGATTTTTTATACCTGAGCTATCAGGGAAGACACTTAGCACTATACAAAATTTTCTTTTCCTTTTTCAATTTGAGTTAAGATTGTGAGAGAGTCCTTGATATTCTTGACCTATTACAGTATTAAATGTTTAGTGTGAGGAATTCCATTTCAAGTCGGGCAGCTAGAGTGGAATAAAATTGAAAATTAAAATGAATTATATTTCCTTCACTAGACCTTATACATTAGAGAAGGAGCCTTTAATTACTGTACATGCTAGTGAACTGCCACCTTTGTCTTGAATCAAGAGGGTTTAGACCCTAGGGATGGTGGCACCTCCTACATCTGAACCTCACAGAGGATGAATTCTCATGGTTAATCAAAAGTCACTTTTTCTGTGAATGGATAATTTAACCAAAATTTCATAGTATCTACTTTAACAAACCAGACAGAGGATAAGAAGAAATAATTTATTTAACAACTATATACAGAATATAAAGTATATAGAAAGTATTATACCAGGGACAAAGGGCAGTAGGAAAGTCAGCACATTTTACTGAGATTTTTTTTCTTCCTGTTCATAAAATAGGGATAAGAGTTGACTCATTGGAAAAGACTCTGATGCTGGGAGAGATTAGGGGCAGGAGGAGAAGGGGACGACCGAGGATGAGATGGCTGGAAGGCATCACGGACTCGATGGACGTGAGTCTGAGTGAACTCCAGGAGATGGTGATGGACAGGGAGGCCTGGCGTGCTGCGATTCATGGGGTCACAAAGAGTCGGACATGACTGAGCGACTGAACTGAACTGAACTGAGATCAGTGGAGTGATGCTAAAGCTGAAACTCCAGTACTTTGGCCACCTCATGCCAAAAGTTGACTCATTGGAAAAGACTGTGATACTGGGAGGGATTGGGGGCAGGAGGAGAAAGGGACGACAGAGGATGAGATGGCTGGATGGCTTCACCGACTTGATGGATGTGAGTCTGAGTGAACTCTGGGAATTGGTGATGGACAGGGAGGCCTGGTGTGCTGCGATTCATGGGGTCGCAAAGAGTCGGACCCGACTGAGCGCCTGAGCTGAACAGGATAAATGCAGAGATTATAAGTACTAAATTAAATAGACTTGGCACTCCAAAAACAAGATGGCTTTCTGGGATGTTCCTCCAGTGATAGATCATCTAGGATACCATGCAGACTAATAAGCATGAACAGGAGAGGAAATGATAATAATAACTAATTATGAGTACAGCTAAGGAGCTTGCTCTTTTTTTGCAGGCACTGGGGATTCATTGAAGGTTTTGAGCAGGAGTCACTGCTGTACTGTTGCTAAATCTTAGCTGCCTTGGAATTAGCTTAAGGGGGCAGAAACAAGAGTTGGGAAGACAAGTTAAAAGATGATTGTGATTGCGATATTCCTGGTTAGAAGGGATCATGAAAACTTGAATCAGGATTGAGGGGTCGAGGATGGTGCAGTTCTGGAGTTAGACTAAAGAAAGGAAGAGTGGAAAAAGAGATATTAAGATCATGAAATCAAAGACATTGCAGTCACTTTTGCAGGGCCGGGGGATGACTGGGAGGATGATAAAGACATTAACAGGAATGGAAAATGCCAGTCAGAAATGGGCATTCAGGTCAGAGGATGGAAACAGAGTAAGTTCTGCTTTGGCCAGATCAGACTTGAAGCTTCATAATGGCACCCATGAACTGTTAATGTCAGATCGGTCATTTTCTTCTGGGAAGAGCTTTATCAATAAATGATTCCTATATTTGTTTCTTGTGAGTTTAGTAAACCAGTGCACAACAAAAGGGATAATTTTTTGGAGTCACTTTGCAGAGTTGGGAAGATGGTAGGAACTCTCACTCAGGTCTGACAGCTTCTGTCTGAGTAGGTCTGAGAAGCTGTGTTTCTTACGATGGATGAGATCTCAAAGTTGCTTTTTCCCATTTAAAAAAAAAATCAAAATACAAAAAAAAAAATCAAAATACAAATTCCTTAATGGTTGGATTGCTTTTATTCATAGTATTATAGCTATTGATTATCTTACTTTTTCTACTCCTAAAATACTATATTTTTCTAATGTGTATATACTGACTTATGTGCTCAAAACATTTTGAGAAAGTGCAAAAAACCTAGTTTGATAACACGTATGAAGGAGAGATGCTTCTATATGTGGAAACCAATATTAGTCCTTAGAAGATGTGAATGTATGTGTTTGTCAATGGAATATGTTTTGAGTTCTGGGAGACACATTAGATGTAGTGAGAACACTGAGTTTAACTATCCTATTTTTATTATCTGAATTCCTTTCTGTAAGAGATGCCACAGAGGTGTTTACACTGCTTGTAAATTAATTTCTTCCACTGCCAATCAGCCTTTAAATATGACAATGTTAAGGGATTCCCTGGTAGCTCAGACAGTAAAGTGTCTGCCTGCAATGCAGGAGATCTGGGTTCGATCCCTGGGTCAGGAAGATCCCCTGGAGAAGGAAATGGCAACCCACTTCAGTACTCTTGCCTAGAAAATTCCATGGATGGAGGAGCCTGGTGGGCTACAGTCCATGGGGTCGCAAAGAGTCAGACATGACTGAGTGACTTCACTTTGTTTCATGTTAAGAGAAGACAATATTCATGTATATATTTGTATTTGTGTTGTGTGCACTTGTGGCTCTGTCTTTGAATATACACATATGCCCACTTAGTAATGTGCACATCCTTTATTTTTCTGAGAAAAGTCTAGGGGGACTTAAACCCCCACTTCAGTAGTTCCATTATTTTTTTGTGTTTCTTTTCTGTTTGAGCTATCATTTATCCACAGTCTTTGTGGGCTAGATGTACCTTGAGGCATTTTTAGCAAAGGATACTTTTGCATCAAACACAATCATATACACAGCTTTCAGCTGAACAAGAGGGGAAAAGTATTTCGTAGGACATTAGTAAAATGCTCTCATTTTTTCCTTGTTATTTTAAAGCCTAGAGAGAATTTGTGAAACAGCATTAAGCACAAGGAGCCTCTCAAGATACTTGCTTTGGACTCTGTATGGCTGTCAAGTGGAATGATAACTCTAGCATAGTTTTACCTTTCTTTGAAATAAGAAGACCTCTGGCAGTCTCTCAATTGATATTGTTTTGATTTATTCTTTATTTCTTTGTCTAATGGGCAATGAGAATAGACTGAAGATGAAGTGGTTTGAAGACTGTTGTTGACACTGCATTTAGCTGCATTATATTGCCTCTGCTATTACTTTTCTTAGAATCCAGATTGGCTGCAGGAGGAAAGCATATAAGGCCCTGTGATTAATAGCACTGGAACTTGAGCTGACCTAATTTCTTTCTTTCTGCCCCCACCTTCCTTTCTGAGGCAAAAGGAAGGAGGAATTGATAAAAAGAAAAGAAAAGTTATCATAAGCCTTCAATACTTTTCCTAATAATAACAAATTGTTTAGTTTTCGTATGACATCCCTTCTCCTTATTTTCTTATAAATAAAAGGTAGAGGGAGGAGACACATACATAAGGCAGACAGGAAAAGAAATCCTGTGTCATGGACAAGCTCATCAGAAAACTTTAGCTTGATAGTTAAGAACAAGGGTTGGGAAACTTTCTTTAAAGGGCCAGAGTAAATATTTTAGATGCTGTGAGCCATATGCTATTGATATTCATAGTGGCTGCTGAACTATGCCTTAGTGATTAAAAAGTTACTATAGATTATAGGTAAATGAATGGTGTGTCTGTGTTCCCATAAAACATATTTATGGAAAGTTAAATTAGAATTTTGTATATTTTCATATATCATGAATCATTATTATTTAGATTTTAAAAATATTTGAAAATGTAAATATCATTCTCAGTTTGCAGATCGAAAGAACCAAGTGGTAGGCCGATCTGGCTCATTAACCGTAGTCTGCCAATGACAATATCTCCCATTTATTGGACATTTACCATATACAAGGCATTGTGCCAAATACTTGATGTGTCATCTCACTTAGTCTGTAAGCAATTCTGTAATAGACATTATTATTTCAATCTTTAGAATAAGTTTAGGCTCAGAGAAGTTAGGAAACTTCTGTCACCCTGTTGGTAAGTTAAAGCCTTGTGTTTGGCTTTTATCAGACAGTACAACCCTGGGAAAAAGGACTTTACTTCTTTGCATTTTCATCTCATTTGTAAAATCTTAATACTACTCTCATTGCTATGTGGTTGTTTTGAGGCTCTTAGAATTCTGAAAGTTTTGAAGAACTTTGCAACTTTAGAAAATTAGTGTTAAGACTGTTAAATTAAAATATTAAGTGTTTTTCCTCTACCTCTAGAATAATGCTTACATCCATTAGCAGTATAATATAATTGGAAAGAGAAAAGTATTCCTCCCAATCTCATAGGATTAATTATAAGGCACTACATCAATAAATGAGTGAAATTTGAACTGATGATACAGTTGGTAAAGGGAGATACAGTAAAGGAGAAGCACAGATTAGGGAAGACAGGTAAGATATGAACCAGTTTTTAAAGAATAATATAGACTAGACTTGGTCAATATTAATATAATGGTATTCTAGAATTGTAAGTACTAATCAATGCAAATTTCATTGACATGTGATTGAGTAATTTATTCAGTAATTAACTATTTTTGAAATTTAAAATAATAGGTAAAAGAAATCTCAAAGGTAATGTTTAACAAATCATAGATAAATTATGCTTAGACCGAAAGCTCTAGCTTTGTCATAATTTTCACAAAAGAAGAGTAAACTGATTGTTGATACTTGGATGAATAAGTGGAGTTAAGATGCCTTGCAATATTCAAGAACAGATTTTTAAGCAGTAGGTATGTGAGTCCTTGGTGGGGGGGAATATATATATATATATATGTATCCTGCCAAGGTTTTGAAAGAAAGAGAGAGAAAGGAAGGAAAAAAAGAAGGGAAGGAGAGGAAAAGAAAGGAAGAAAGGAAGGAAGGAAGAAACAGAGGGAGAGAAAGAAAGAGATAAAGGAAAGAAGGAAGTCAGTAATCAATTCAAATCATAATAACTTCTGTTCAGAATTTAAAATTGGACTTTAATCTGTGAGTCTGCCTCTTTTTTGCTTTATTTCCTAGTTTGCTGTACTTCTTTAGATTTCACATTAAATGATATCATACAGTATTATCTTTCTCTGACTTATTTCACTAAGCATAGTGTCCTTTAAGTCTATCCATGTTGCTGCAAATAACAAATTTCAATTTTTTACAGCTGAGTAGTACTCTGTTGTAGTGGCATTCATTGGAAGGACTGATGCTGAAGCTGAAGCTCTAATACTTTGGCCACCTGATGGGTAGAACTGACTCACTAGAAAAGACCCTGATGCTGGAAAAGATTGAAGGCAGAAGGAGAAGGGGACAACAGAGGATGAGATGGTTGGGTGGCATCACCAACTTGATGAACATGAGTTTGAGCAAGCTCCAGGACTTGGTGATGGACAGGGAAGCCTGGCATGCTACAGTCCGTCCATGGGGTTGCAAAGAGTCGGACACAACTGAGTGACTGAACTGACTGACTGACTGAGTATTCTATTGTATTTATGTACCACACTTTATTCATTCATCGGTTGATGGACATTTAGGTTGCCTCCATGCTAAAGCAATCTTGAGAGAGAAAATGGAGCTGAAAGCAGCAGACTCCCTGAGTTCAGATTATACTACAAATCAAAAACAAAGATATATATCTATGGAACAAGATAAAAAGCCAGAGATAAACCTGCGCAACTTTGTTCAATTAATCTACAACAAGGGAGGCAAAACTGTGCAATGGAGGAAAGATAGTCTCTTCAATAAATGGTGCCAGGAAAACTGGACAGCTACATGTTAAATAATGAAATTGGAATATTCTTTAACACCATACATAAAAATGAACTCCAAATGGATTGAATGCGTAAGTGTAAGACCAGATAATATAAATCTCTTAATGGAAAACATAGGCAGAACATGCTTTGGCATAAATCACAGCAATATCTTCATCGTCTCCCAGAGTAATGAAAATAAAAGCAAAAGTAAACAAATAGGACTTAATTAAAATCAAAAGCTTTTGCATAGCAAAGGAAACCATACAAAACAAACAAACAAAAAGACAACCCACAAAATGGGAGAAAATACTTGCAAATGATGCAACTGATGAGGGATTAGTCTTCAGAATTCACAAACAGCTCATGTGGCTCTCTATATTAAAAGGATATTTAAAAATGAGCAGAAGACCTAAATAGACATTCCTCCAAGGAAGACACACAGATGGCCAAGAAGCACAGGAAAAGATGCTCAACATTGCTCAGTTCAGTTCAGTCACTCAGTCGTGTCTGACTCTTTGCAACTCTATGGACTGCAGCATGCCAGGCTTCCCTGTCCATCACCAACTCCTGGAGCTTGCTCCAACTCTTGTGTATCGAGTTGGTTAGGCCATCCAACCATCTTATCTTCTGTTGTCCCCTTTTCCTTCTGCCTTCTGTCTTTCCCAGCATCAGCATTGCTGATAATTAGAAAAATGAATCTAACAGCAGTTCGAATGATCATCATCCAAAAAATTTACAAAAAATAAATGCTGGAAAGGGTGTGGAGAAAAGGGAACCCTCCTACACTGTTGGTAGGAATGTAATTTGGTGCAGCCACTATGGAGAACAGTATAGAGGTTCCTTAAAAGACTAAAAACAGAGCTACCATATGATCCAGAAATCCTACTCCTGGACATATATCCTGAGAAAAACCACATCTTTGTCCATTCTTCTGTGGATGGACACTTAAGTTTCTTCCATATCTTGGCAGTTATAAATAATGTTGCTATAAATATTGGGGAACATACTTCTTTTCAATTTTGTGGTTTTGTTTTTTAAGATATATATATCCAGGAGTGGAATTGGTAAGTTATAAGGTAGTTCTCTTTTTACTTCTTTGAGAAACTGCCATACTACACTAATTTTCATTCTCAACAATAGTGTGGGAGGGTTCCCTTTTCTCTACATCCTTGCCAACATTTTTTATTTGTGTCATATATAGAGAACAAGCCAAGAGGGAAGAAGGAGGAAGAAACAATAGAGAGGTGAGGGAAAAAAGAGTTGTTATAGGATTCTATGAAAACATATGTGTAAAACTTTTAAAAATTGTAAAACACTATAGAACCTAAAAAATCTTTCATTTAATTAAAATTTTTCATGACCCGAATAATAATAAATTGAATTTTTAAAACATCCCTGTGAATCATTGATTCATTCTATAAATGTTTAAGAATGTACTCAGTCCTGAAAACTGTTCTAATTGCTTGGAATATATTGATAAACAGAACTGACCTAGGTCCCTGCCTTTGTGGGGCTTACAGCTCATCAGTATTGGCTCCCCTGACTCCCAGCTCTGCCAGGAGCTCCCATTGCCTGTGTTGCTAGTCACTGCTCAGGATGCAGTGCTCTCTCTAGAGTACATTACACATGGCATGGAGACAAAGGTGAATGGGGAGGCAGAGAGTATTTCCATCTCCTACTCTATTCATTCAGATTTGTTGCCATCACCATGGGCAGGTTAACAGGCTTCACAGAAGGGCTACCCTAACTGAAGGAAATTAGTGTATAGGGTAGGAAGACTTGGAGACACTAAATATGACTTTAATCTACATTGAAATAAAAATCACCCCAGGATTTAAATTCTATCTAGGGACATTGCATTCATTGGAAAAGACCCTGATACTGGGAAAGATTGAGGGCAGAAGGAGAAGGGGGCAACAGAGGATGAGATGGTTGGATGACATCACTGACTCAATGGACTTGATTTTGAGCAAGCTCCGGGAGATAGTGGAGGACAGGAAAGCCTGGCCTGCCGCCGTTCAGGGGTTCAAAAGAGTCGGACATGACAGTGAGTGAACAACAACAAAGGGGCCCTTCATTGATTTCTCTGCCTATTAGCCTTTCTCCCCTGACTTGCTCTCCCTCCCTGGGAACCAGCGCTTACACAAATGATGGCCCTTTTCTCTTGGTAATAATTGGAGTGGGGTTTAGGAAACTGAATGAAGGCTGGATTCAACCCTGGTTGCCTGTTAATCTATTCCATTTTGTGCAGGGCACAACCTGCTCCACCCTGGATGGTAGACTCACCCTTCCTTCAGCATCACCCATTTCCAAACACGACTCATGCAAACTGAGATAGTGCTGCAGGCTTCCAGAAGGACAGTCCACAGTAACCTTTGGCCAAAGAGACTTAAAAAGCTGCCATGGCATTTCTAGAGAACTGAAACACCAATGTGTTCACATAGCTAATGCTACTGTACATTTAAAGATGGCTAAGATGGTATATTTTAGGTTATGTGTTTTTTACCAGAGCAAGTATGACTGTAAGATGCTGCGTCCTCCCTGGAGAACTGCAGACATTCTTTTTATCCTCTCAGCTGTTGGCTGATATCAATTGTTTTAGACATGTGCTGATTTCTCCATGACAGACTATGACCATCATAGATGGTGCTGGCTCAGTGCATAAGAGAAAAGAGAAAAACTTTCTAATTGCCCTCTTTCTGATTAATGTGCAGACAAGTATGCATTTCATTATCTCTCCACACCCACTCTTTCACCTAACTGAACTTTAAAACCATCATCCTTTGGGGTCTAGTTTTATATTTAGACTTTGATTATCACCTTCCAAGATATCTGTGTGGAGGAATGGAGTAAAGTGAAAAGAAAGCATCCATTATTTCAGGCATGGAGTAATTAATGGGATAATTAATAAACTCATTGAATTCTGTACTACTTAGTCTGCTTATAGAACGTTCTCTCTCTGTCTGCTCAGTTACTAAGTGGTGTCTGACTCTGCAACCCTATGGAATGCACCCTGCCAGGCTTTTCTGTCCATGGGATTTCCCAGGCTAGAATACTGGCGTGGGTTGTCATTTCCTTCTCCAGGGGGTCTTCCTGATGCTGCCTTTCCTACACTGGCAGGTGGATTCTCTACCACTGAGCTACCAGGGGCAGCCCTTATAGACCATTACTTGCAGTTATTTTTTATATAAATTTGAAAGATATGTTGATCAACTAGCATGCATCCTTAGGGGAACACATGTTTAGGGAAACATCTTAAAGACCACAGAAGAATTAAGAAGTGGAGGACATTTAGCCTTAAAAGAGAAGATAGAGGTGAGCCTTGCTAGTATCTGCAGATATTTGAAGGACTGTGATGGGCAAGCAGTACAGAATTTTTCTGTTTTGCTTTAGATGGTCGATCTAGGACCAGTGAATACAAATATACCAGTGAATACAAATATGGCTCAGGATAGTAGAAGAAACGCTGTTTACAATGCAAAAGTCATTTCAGTTTGTGTATGAGCATTGCAGAGGGGACGAGAGAGTTACCCAGGACACTACTCCTTGTGATGTAGTGTCCTTTTGGGAATTATTTTAAAAATTTAGTTATGTTGATGTGTCTTTTTTTGATGAAAGTACACATTAATTGGAGGAAGAAAAAACCTACTGGCTGTCTTGGGAACTGAATCAGCTTCCTGATTTAGACAAATCTGAATAAAGTTTCCCTTCAAAGTCTTTCCTCAGTTCTATCATGCTTCCTTCAGCTTTTGTCAGTGTGAAGAGATAGGGGAAGAGGAGGCACTTCTCTTGGTACTGCCTGCTCCAACCTGTGGCACCATGACCTCTTCATAGGGGTTCCTAAGAGAAGAGTGGTTCAGGCTGCACAGTGAAGGCCTGCCGGGCCGCAGTGGGAGCGGCCGCAGCAGTGGGAGAACTGCTTGAGGGGTTCCCAGGTGGCTGGCAGCTTGACCAGATCATTACTAAGATTCCATGACTCTGCATGCACGCATGCTAAGTCACTTCAGTTGTGTCTGACTCTTTGTGATCCTCTGAGCCTGCCAGGCTCCTCTGTCCATGGGGTTCTCCAGGCAAGAATACTGGAGTGAGTTGCCATGCCCTCCTCCAGGGGATCTTCCCAACTCAGGGATTGAACCTTAGGCTCCTGTTGCAGGTGGATTCTTTACCGCTGAGCCACCAGGTTACTAATTATATCCTAAGTACACAGACTACATCTTAGAAATTATCTATGTGGTTGGATCCATGAAAACTCCAGCAAGTGGTAAATACCAGGAGGTTTCATTTGTTAAGAATTTACTATGAGTGGAACACTTTGCTCACCAGTTACAAACTGGCTTTCAGAGAGTCCTCACAATGTCCTCATAAAGTGTAATTCACCCACTCCAGGAGGTAAACAGAGGCCCTGGGATGGGAGCAGCCAAGGCCCCTACAACTGGAATGGAACACTCCCCAATCTGACTTTGTCTGTGGACTCAAAAAGTTTGTGCTGATGTTGGGCTGAAAAATATTAGCAGAAAAGGAAATTCCACCCTTTCTAAGTGGACACCATTTTAATTTAGAACGGAGTTGTCAGAACTGAAAAACTCTTCTGTAGAAAAGAACTTAACACCTGGTTTGTTGAGTAAATTAAAAAATAAACTCCTTCCGATAGGTACCTGAACCTCAGTATTTAACCATGATCAAGTCAAGCACATGTTCCATGGCTCTAGGGTATATAAACAGAAATGTCGTATATTTTATAATATGTATTTATAGATTAAGGCTTCCCTGGTGGCTCAGTGGTAAAGAATCTGCCTTTGATCCAGTAAACGTGGGTTCAGTCCCTGGGTTGGGCAGATTTCCCTTGAGAAGGAAATGGTAAACCATCCCAATATTCTTGCCTGAAAAATCCCATGGACAGAGGAACCTGGTGAGTTACAGTCCATGACCGACTCCAGGACTGAACTGACTACTATTGGTCACATGAGAGGAGAAAGTTAGGAGTAAGTGTAGTCAAGGTGACTATAAGGTCCGGGTACAAGTGACAGTTGGTGAGTTACTTGAAGAGTCAAATTTCATGTCAAGGCAGATCTATCTAGGGAGAACAGTCCAGGAGGGTGGGACCAACCTCAGAGTTTATGTGGGACATAGATGTGGCACAGCCTAGAAAGTAAATATTACTACACAGACCTAAACCGGAGCCTGCCTTCCATTCTAGAATTCATGCACTGGTGGACATGAGTCAGAAGATGCTCATTGTCTGGGCTGAGGCCAGACCCTCCAGGTTGGAATGGGGTTTTGATACACCTGTGGAGTCCAGAGTGGATATGTGCATATCTGCCAGGTACATTCGCTTTCCCAGGACTGAGGTCATCTGAAATCTCCTGTGGGCCATTTGACTTTAGAACTTTTGAGTAATCTCCTGGGTCAGGTTTGATACTTGTAAAATAATTTTGCCTCCATAAAAGGGGAAGTAAAATCAGGGAATATAATATCTGCCTATAGCTACAGTATCTCCCTTGCAGATAACTGTATGGTCTTTTTCATTCACTGACATAATGTTGATGACTTCTCAGATGAAGTTACCAAATGCATTTATTGAGGCATCTGACCTAGAGTTTGTGATAGAACGATTCTCTTTTCTTAATGATGAAACCCAATAGAGATTAGGAGAGTCACATTCAGTATACTGTGGGTATATGAGAGGCTTATAATATGCCTGCCATAAAATTTGACACTGTTAATAAATTATCAATGAAATTGGTTCATTAATTCTGAAAATTTCAAGTTTCCCCTGAGTCAGTTAGTTAACAGGGATAAAAAATGATCAGTCCTGACTTTATCCTGCTTTAGAGTTCTTTCTGCCTTTATCTATTAGTTTGATGTTAAAAGAGAGTGTGTGTAATTCAGGCTGTGACTTAAAAGATGACGCCTGTGGGAATGCATCACACCCAAAAATTAGACTCAACTTTTTCAGAAGACACTTTCTCCTTGGAAATTACTTTCATTGCCTTCTTTGTTGGCTTATAAGAAAATAGATAAGAAATGCACACGCATCTAAAGAATAGCTAAGATTATTTTACTTTGAGAGAGTATACCAGTGTCAGGCATGGGTTTTTGTCCAAAACATCTTATGCTTTCAGTGGGAAAGCTAACACATGGACAATGTATTATAAGGGCAACGTTACCACACTTCTTTTAACTGTGCAAGACCCAAGGAAGGAAATACCAAACAGAGTAGCGTGTCTATATGTGTGTGTGTCCTTTTTTTAAACCTTTGGTTTTGTATTGGGGTATAGCCTATTAACAATGTTGTGATAGTTTCAGATGAACAGCTGAAGGGATTCAGCCATATGTATAAACATGTATCCATTCTCCCCCAAACTTTCCTCCAATCCAGGCTGCTATGTAATACTGAACAGAGTTCCATGTTCTCTGAAGTAGGTCCTTGTTGGTTATCCATTTTAAATATAGCAGTGTGTACATGTCCATCTGTTTTATCATGAGAAAATCATCTATCAACTAACATGGGATTTAAGAGACAAAATACATAATCTAACCTCTCATCCATCCAGAAAAGTACGATTTATACCACATCATGCTTCTTACTCACATAAAATCTCCATTATTAGGCTCACTCAGTTCAAGTATTTTGCAGTCTGGTGAATTTTCTGTTCTGTATCTAGAGAATTCTGCTCTACACAGGAGATCTTATATTGTGCTTGCTTTGCTTTACTGCTTAATAAATTGCTTGTGGGTAGGAATGCAGTTATCTGAACACAAATACATGTACTTACTCCCTAAATATTATCTAGTAAAAAGACTTTGTTTGTAATAATAGGTACTAAATAATTTTGAATGCTAACAGAATATCAAACCTTTTAATATATTAGCTATTCTATTGAATATATTCAAGTTTGGTACTTGAATCACAGAGATTTCTTATTATTAGAAAAATATGCTGTCACCATTGTATGTTCTAGTTTTCAAATTAATATATTTGGGTGATTATGTGAAGCAATACCAGCTTTGTTGAGGAGGCATTATGTAATATAATGAAAAATGTTTTCTGTTTTCACAGTAATGCTATAAATACACTGATTTGTTGTTTTTCAGTCACTAAGTCATGTCTGACTCTTCACAATCCTGTGAATTGCAGCATGTCAGTCTTCCCTGAACCTTCACTGTCTCCTGAAATTTGCTCAAATTCATGTCCATTGAGTCAGTGATGCTATATAACCGTCTCCTCCACTGTTGCCCCCTTCTTGTTTTGTCTTCAATCTTCCCCAGCATCAGGGTCTTTTCCAGTGAGTCAGCTCTTTGCATCAGGTGGCCAAAGTATTGGAGCTTTAGCTTCATCAGCATTCCTTCCAATGAATATTCAGGGTTGATTTCCTTTAGGATTGACTCTTTTGATCGCCTTGCAGTACAAAGAACTTTCAAGAGTCTTGTCCAGTATACCAAAGATGGGCCCAAATTTAACTAAATCAGAAAAAGATAATTGGAGAAAAATAGAAATAGATTGCTTAATAAATATCTTATCACTTTTCAAATGGATTTTCTGCCAGTCTTTCACATTTGACTTTGATTCCATTTTCTAAAATTGTAAATTACATATTTAGTAGGAGTAGATGTAGTCCTTTATTCATTCATTCAGCTTACATTTTTGAGCCATGGTCCGTGTGAGCCGTGGGCATATAATGATGAGCAACATAGTCACTGATAAGAAGACAATATATTTACCACATTTAATAAGCCAGATACTAAAATGGGCCAGTTAAATATGTGAGTGGGTAGGCTGGGCTGGATTTTATTGCATGAGTTGGAAGTCTTGTTTGGATTTGTTTTGTTGGAGAGTGTGAGTATGAAATAAGAATCGTCATGCTCTCAAAAATGCACATGGAGTTAACAAAAACAGGTGATTAGCTGAAGTGTTGACTGGGTGTCTAAAGTAGTTAATAATTAGAAGGTCGAAATTTCTCACAGTTATCCTAACTAGCTGCATCAGCATTGAGTGGTACTTTCAGATCTCACACAATTTCTCTCTCTGAGATCATGTAACCTAACCCCTGCAGTCTTTCTTGACTATTCATCTAAACTGCCCCAACTCAGAACACAGTACTCATTTCCTTTATCTCACTGAGAAAAGTTTCTATTATGTATATTTTACATTTATTTCATTAATGTTTTTCTCCCACCACTACTAGATTCTTATGCCATGAAGACAGGGAAAGTATCTCTTTTATTCACTTGAATATATCCATTGCTCTTTTATTCACTTGAATGTACCCATTGCTCTGTATCCTGAATGGCATGTAAATGTAGTAAAGTGAAAGGGAAAGTGAAGTTGCTCAGTTGTGTCCGACTCTTTGCAATCTGTGGGACTGTATTTTCCAGTCAAGAATACTGGAGTGGGTTGTCATTTCCTTCTCCAGAGGATCTCCCCGACCCAGGATCGAACCGGGGTCTCCCGCATTATAGGCAGACTCTTTACCCTCTGAGCCAGCAGGGGAGTAGATGTAGTAGGTGCTCAGTAAATATATATTGAAGCTAAAAAGTGAATTGCTAAGCTTGAGCATCCAGTTTGTGGCTGATGATATTCATGTAGTTGAGTGTAATGTTACTTTGAGTTGTGATGCTGATTGTCCCTTGATGAATTTTAACCTTTCAACAAAAAGGGAACTGCCTTTTATTTTTATGCTGAAGAAGATTTTGCACATGTGCTCAGTCATATCTGACTCTTTGTGATCCCGTATACTGTAGCCTGCCAGGCTCCTCTGTCCATAGGATTTTCTAGACAAAAATACTGTGGTGGGTTGCCGTTCCCTTCTCCTGGGGATTTTCCTGACCCAGGGATCGAAACTGTGTCATCTGTGTCTCCTTCATTGGCAGGCGGATTCTTTACCACTGAGCTACCTGGGAAGCTGAAGAAGATTATATATTAGTATAAAAGGAAATGAAAATAAGTAAATATGATGAAGTAAGAAAGCCAAGGATAGACAAATGAGATCTAGTAACATTTATTAAGGTCCTTAAAAAAATTATTTTTCTGCCATAGTATTTCCATGAAAAATTTTTTCTGCCATAAAGACAAAGTTAGATGGATACCTTCACCATTCCCTGAAGCCTCACATGGTTTTTCATCTCAATTATTCCTTTACAAGTCCTATTGGTTTTGTGAAGATTGGATTTAGAGTAGGGCTCTCTTGAAACCCTCCTATATCTTTTGGCAATACTTTCTCCTCTCTTGCGAAAAGAATCTTTTCAATTGCATTGTTTGTCAAAAGTCATTTCTAAATATAGATTGCCTTTTCACCATGGGCATCAGCGTAGCTAGTGAGAGTAAAAACAGGGGTGATGCACTTTAAATAAAAGAAAACAAACTAGGAGATGGTTGAGTATTTATATGTTACATACCAGGTTAGAATTTTAATGTCTCACTCATTGTTTCAATGACTCTATGACCCCAATATATGTAGATATTGTCTGTTTACCTATTATTCCAGCATCAGCTAAGTAGAAATTGTAAATTGTTCCCAGAACACAGCTGTGTCCATCAAAAAGAGGCTACTTCTTCATGAGCTACACCTGGATATATCCTCGTTCTCTGCAAAAGTCAGGCTGTATTTATCATAGGAAGATACTAGATGGGTTAAAAGGAGAAATGCATACAAGAAGTGTAGGCTTGTCCAGTGTCCAGGGCAGTCATAACAAGAGCAGGAGGTTCCCTATGGCATCTGTGCTGTTTGTGCTGCATTGTGTCTGACTCTTTGAGACCCCATGGACTGCACCAAATCAGGCTCAGGTAAGAATACTGGAGTGAGTTGCTGAAGAATACTGGAGTGAGTTGCTGTTTCCTACTCCAAGGGATCTTGCCGACTCAGGAATCGAATCTATGTTTCTTGCATTGGCAGGTGGATTCTTTACAACTAGTGCCACCTTGGAAGTCCCTGCCCTGTAGCGTAATCCTTACCATATGGATTGTGGAACTGAGTCTTTTGTTGTTGAGCTGTTCAGTCTCTCAGTCATGTGCAACTCTTTGTGACCCCATGGACTGCAGCACGCCAGGTCTCCATGTCCTTCATCATCTCTCAGAGCCTGCTCAAACTCATGTCCTTTGAGTTGGTGATGCCATCCAACCATCTCATTCTCTGTCGTCCCCTTCTCCTCCTGCCTTCAATCTTTCCCAGCATCAGGGTCTTTTCTGATGAGTCAGCTCTTCACATCAGGTGGTCAAAGTTTTGGAGCTTCAGCTTCAGCATCAGTCCTTCCAATGAATATTCAGAATTGATTTCCTTTAGGATTGACTGGTTTGATCTTCTTGCAGTCCAAAGTCTGAGTATATATCACCCTTTGTGTCCAGGAGATGGAGACATGTGAGTTAATATTTCCCACCTCCACTCCACTACAGACTTGCCTTGTTTCATTGTCCTTTACTTTATTGTGCTTTGCAGATACTGGTTTTACTTTCATTTCTGCAAATTGAAGATCTGTAATAATTGGGTTGTCACATGATGGTGAGCATTTTTTATCAATAAAATCTTATTTTTAAATTAAAGTATGTAAGTTTTTTTTTTTTTTTTTTGCTTCCCAGGTGGGACTAGTGGTAAAGAACTCGCTGGCCAGTTGCAGGGGACGTAGTGGGTTCGATCTCTGGGTCAGGAAGATCCCCTGGAGAAAGGCATAGCAGCCCACCCCAGTATTCTTACCTGGAAAATCCCATGGACAGAGGAGTCTGGCAGGCTACAGTCCATGGGGTGGCAAATAGTTGTACATGGCTGAAGCAGCTTAACAGAGGCACACAGTACTGTTACACACTTACTAGGTTGTAGTATAGTATAGATGTAACTTTTATATGCACTGGGAAGCCAAGAATTTTGTGTGTCTTGCATTGTTGGTGATAATTTATTGCAGTGTTTTGGAACTGAAGCTGCAGTATCTCTAAAGTATGACTGTATATTGGTTCAGTTTTTAGGACTGATCATTTTCCTTGCTTCTTTTCTATTGCTGCTGAGGTCCTTCTCCGTAATAAAGCCCAGGAGCTTGGGGACTGAATCTCTGCTGAGCTCCTGGCTTTGTTATCTCATGACTGAGTTTAAAAGCCTGACTCCTGTCTCCAGATTCCTTAGCTTCTGCCTAGATTTCACCCTGAATGGACAGATTGTTTGGATTCAACATAACATCAGCACCTACTGCCTAGCTTAGAGTAGCAAAGTCAGAAGCAGCCAGGAATTCCTGCCCTACCTTGACAGCCCTGGACTCCCCACTTGGTGTTTGTGAAACTTGTGTCCCTAATCTAGCATGGAGCATTATAGCACCCAGTGTTCTCTGATGCTCTGATCTCATCATTCTCTTCTGGACTTCTCTGGTTCTCTCACTCATTCTCTTCTCAGTTAACTCGGTCAACTTCTCTGTCGCATGTTCCTGCTCATACTGTGACAAGTGATGCCTCTTATGCAAAATGCATAAGAAGGGGAGCCTAGGGACCTTAACGCCTGGTGCTCTTTGAATCCCAGGAGATGTGCCCTTTGTTTTCCTATTTTAGCTGGTGGCTCCTCTCGAAGCCTTCCTGGGAACATGGGGACCCTCTGCTTTTCTCAGATGTTAAAGGGATGAAGTAGACTTAGTGCTGTTTCCTGGAGATATTCATAGTCAGTGCTAGCATCTTTTTAAGAAATCATGAGTCAGTCAGGAGTGAGTAGCTTGTCTGTGCAACACCCATACTCTGGGGTACCCACCCCTGGTCATTGTGCTGCCCTGACTGCCTGGCTGTCTCCTGCTGAATCACACAGTTTAATGGCACATCACAGCTAGAAGAGACCATAGAAAAGGTTTGGTCTAATGTTCTCATTGGGTACATTTTTCAGACTTTTAGCCCAGAAAGTGAGCTGCATACACTTTCACTGTAATTAGAAGTTGTGATTCTAATTCCATGATGATACCTGTCTTTCAAATGTAGCATGCCATAATGCTGACTTTATATCAGTTTTATCTGAAGTCCAGATAAAATATATAAAATGTTTGTTTTATATTATAAAACAAAATGTCTCTAACTATATTGTCCAAAATCTGTTTTGCTACGCAAACAAAATAAAGGATGATCAGGCGATGAGGGGCTTCCTAGGTGGAGCTAGTGGTAAAGAGCCCTCCTGCCAATTCAGGAGACATAAAAGATATGGGTTCCATCCCTGGGTCAGGAGGATCCATGGAGGGGGAATAGCAACCCACTCCAGTATACCTGCCTGGAGAATTCCATGGAGAGAGGAGCCTGGTAGGCTACAATCCACTGGGTCTCAAAGAGTCGGACATGAGTGAAGTGACTGAGCATGCACACAGGCAAAGAGGATGAGTATCCAGATCTGGCTGCAAACATGGACTATTGCTACTGACTTCTACATGACTTTAAACAAGATTCCATCTGGTGTTATTGCTTTCTGACATAAGATTCATATCGGTATTCAGTATTGTTGTGCAGATTCATTAAGAGAAAGCATCATAAGTACTCAGCAAAAAAGCTTTTACAGAGCAAGCGCTCCAAAAATGTACTTTCCATTCCATCCAGGGAGAAGGGCCAGTTGCTGAATATTGGTTTAAATTTTTCTAGTATACTAAGGTTAGTAATAAATAGATTGCATATCTTGGTTTGGGTATGGTCTGTGAGCATCTCTTTGAATCTCATAACTATACTTATCCAGGTTTCTAAGAAAATCTGATCATCTAACTACTGTAAGACTGCTTCCTGTCATCTCTTATTTTCATCCTTCTTTATCTTTTTTTTTTTTAAGTAATCAGTGCTCTGGAATATGATTACCTTATTATGGAATTGTCTTGTTATGTATTATGAAACACCGTCTTCCCTTAATGGCTTATGAGAGTTCTTTCCTACAAAATCTCTGTGACCTCTAGACTTACCATGTATCTTGTATGGTCTTTCTTTCTCCTAGAAGATGCTCTGTAGCCCTGGAGTAAGTAGATAAAACACATTAAGTGATGCGATGCTATTGATATTGCAAAGAAGTACATGTGAGTTGGCTACTTGCACATTTGTCCATGTACCAGCTGACCTGTGGCCTGCATGGCTCCAAGAACAGGGGTGAGATTGTGGTTATTTTAGCTTAGATGCATAGACCATATAAAATTGCCAGCAGTTAGCAGTTGGGAAAAATATCTATATCCGTATCTATATCTATTTATATATCTATATCTATCTCTCTCTATATATATATGTATATGTACACCCTAATTTGTATGCACACTACTCAAGAGTATATAAACAGGACCTAAAATGGTCTTGAATTTGTTGTGTAGGCTGGTGATTTAAAATTGAATTTTGAAGGTATCGTTAACGTCTATAGGTAGGGGAATAAGAAACATAAGAAAAGGAAGATTATATTTTGTTCTTCTCCATCTGAATTTTGCTAACTACAAGAGATTTATTGCCAGTTGATTTAAGTGGTTATAGTGTTAATGAGACCAGTCTTTCAGATTTGATCCCTAGACCAACAAAATATATTGATTTTTCTTAAGAGTGAGTCAGGCGAGAGAAGACATATTTTATCCGTGCTGGGAAAAGCTGTGAGAGCAGTAAACCATGTCGCTTTTATGTCCTTTATATATGGAGTACGTTTTATTACTCTATTCCCTATGCTAATATTGTTAAAGTTATATGAAAAAATCAAATTAGAAAAGTGGTGGTTAGAACAAGAAAAATATGTGCGATGAGACCACATGTTATGTTTTGAGTTTGTAATTTTGAGTTCAAAAATTTCCTTGGCTATAAAAAGTGATCGGGTTTTAAATAGTCTAACGAGGCAATCAGTTGTGTTGCTTATCTGCATTTACAAAGAGCAAATGGAAAACCGGAAGTGACTAGGTTAATTAGTCTAATTAAACACCTGCCTAAGATTTCTTGGCTGAGCAAAGCTCCTGCTCTTCAGAATCACTGGCACATTGCTAAAAGTATAATTTTCTACAATGTAAATATTCAATTTTAAAAGTTATTGAACTATTCTCCATAGTCTATATGAAAAAAGTAAAGAAAACGCAAAATTAGATTTTGCAATTAAGCTAATTCTCCAAGCCAGGCTTCAGCAATATGTGAACCGTGAACTTCCTGATGTTCAAGCTGGTTTTAGAAAAGGCAGAGGAACCAGAGATCAAATTGCCAACATCCGCTAGATCATGGAAAAAGCAAGAGAGTTCCAGAAAAACATCTATTTCTGCTTTATTGACTATGCCAAAGCCTTTGACTGTGTGGATCACAATAAGCTGTGGAAAATTCTGAAAGAGATGGGAATACCAGACCACCTAACCTGCCTCTTGAGAAATCTGTATGCAGGCCAGGAAGCAAGTTAGAACTGGACATGGAACAACAGACTGGTTCCAAATAGGAAAAGGAGTACGTCAAGGCTGTATATTGTCCCCCTGCTTATTTAACTTCTGTGCAGAGTACATCATGAGAAACGCTGGACTGGAAGAAACACAAGCTGGAATCAAGATTTCTGGGAGAAATCTCAATCACCTCAGATATGCAGATGACACCACCCTTATAGCAGAAAGTGAGGAACTAAAAAGTCTCTTGATAAAAGTAAAAGAGGAGAGTGAAAAAGTTGGCTTAAAGCTCAACATTCAGAAAATGAAGATCATGGTATCTGGTCCCATCACTCCATGGGAAATAGATGGGGAAACAGTGGGAACAGTGTCAGACTTTATTTTTGGGGGCTCCAAAATCACTGCAGATGGTGACTGCAGCCATGAAATTAAAAGATGCTTACTCCTTGGAAGAAAAGTTATGACCAACCTAGATAGCATATTCAAAAGCAGAGACATTACTTTGCCAACTAAGGTCCATCTAGTCAAGGCTATGGTTTTTCCAGTAGTCATGTATGCAAGTGAGAGTTGGACTGTGAAGAAGGCTGAGCACCAAAGAATTGATGCTTTTGAACTGTGGTGTTGGAGAAGACTCTTGAGAGTCCCTTGGACTACAAGAAGATCCAACCAGTCCATTCTGAAGGAGATGAACTCTGGGATTTCTTTGGAAGGAATGATGCTAAAGCTGAAACTCCAGTACTTTGGCCACCTCATGTGAAGAGTTGACTCATTGGAAAAGACTCTGATGCTGGGAGGGATTCGGGGCAGGAGGAGAAGGGGAAGACAGAGGATGAGATGGCTGGATGGCATCACAGACTCGATGGACGCAGCTTTGAGTGAACTCCAGGAGTTGGTGATGGACAGGGAGGCCTGGCATGCTGCGATTCATGGGGTTGCAAAGAGTTGGACACGACTGAGCGACTGAACTGAACTGAACTGAATGGTGCTATATAGGTATTGTCAGTTTAGAAGGTTATAAAAAAAACAATGAAAAAAAAAATGAAGTGCATATCTAAAGAAAATTATGAGGAACTTCATAAAATACATGGGTAAAGAAATTCCATGAACAGAGGAGTTTGGTGGGTTATAGTCCATAGGGTTGCAAAAGAGTCAGACATGGCTGAGCATAGTGCATGCATGCAAGAAACTAGAATGGTTCCCAGGCATCAGCAGGGCCCCCTGTGAGCCCCAGAAGGCTTCCAGTAAGATACCCAAATTACTCTAGATGATCCCTGAAAACGAAATTTCTGAGACTCCTTTGTTAATCCCTCTAAATTTTGACATCAGAAACTTCTTTGTTAAATTAATAATCTCCCACTTATTTATTTAGGATACAAAGAATTTGTTGTTCAGTTGCTCAGTCTTGTCCGACTGTTTGCGACCCCGTGGATTGCAGCATGTCAGGTTTCCCTGTACTTCACCATTTCCCGGAGCTTGCTGGAAAGTGACTTAGCACACACACATGCACCTCTGTTACAGAGCTAAGTATTCTAAATAAGCTGTTGTATTTAAACATCAGAACATACGTTGCGTGCGTGCTAAGTTGCTTCAGTCGTGTCTGACTCTTTGTGATCCTATGGACTGTAGCCCTCCAAGCTCCTTTGTCCATGGTGAGGTATAGTAGAATGGGTTGCTGTGCTCTCCTCCAGGGGATCTTCCTGACCAAGGGATTGAACCCGCATCTCATGTCTCGTTCATTGGCAGGCAGGTCCTTTACTGCTTTCACCACCTGGGAAGCCCAGAACATACCTTTGAGGTATATATGATTACTTTCATTTTTCAAAATAGAACACTGAGTCTCATATTGAGTAATTTCTTGGCCAAATGAAACATGGTAGCTCCAAAGCCTGCCTTCTCTCCATTGCACTTTTACTGACATTTCAATCTGCAGTGTTGCTTCAGGACTGATTCTCTAGACCCCAGTCTGCAATTTCAAAGATGCTAATACAATTTTTTTAAGAGAAATGATATTCTGAATTAGAAAATGAGATGCTTGCTTTTTTGTGAGTTGTCCAAATAAATGTTCACAAGAAGAATCTTGACAAGATAATTATAACCTGCTCGTTTTCCCCTTTATTTCATCAATAATTCCCAAAAACCTTGAAGCCTTTGAGAAGTGATGCTTAAGAAACGCAGCTGGACAATGTGCAGTACATTCAAGCAGAGGGCTGGCATTCTGTCCATAGCGCAATGACCCTACAGTAAAATGTCACTGTGCTCTTTATTCAAGCCATTGGCATTTTATCAGCGGTTTATAGCTTAATGGGAGAATAATAAAGTACACTTACATACCAAACTCAGAAAATGTCAGTAGATGATATAATTATATCTTTGGAAAAAAGGGAACATTTTAAAAAGGGGTATGTCATGCACACTGTAATGAATTCGTGTAGCCACATCCATTTTCTAGCTATAGAATGCAGTTAGTTGCTTTTGGTTTGAGAAATTCATACTGTATATAAAATGAGGCAAATATGTGTTGAACATTATCTTAGGGGAATAAACTGCCAGTATTAGACAAATTAAAACCAGAATTTTTCTCCTTCAGTGGGCTTTATGAGCTCTGGCAAGTGACTTTCTCAGTGTTTCATGTTGTTATCAGAGTAATAGCGATAATACTTTCATTTCCTCATTCTCACAAACTTGTGCTATATGTGTATTAACCTGTGCATATCTAGGAACACTGGGTGCTTAGGGTTCTCTAAAGGAAAAAATGAGGTCGCATTATTAGTCATGATTAATTTTGATTCTAGTGTAAAGACTAATCCACAATAGAAAGGAAGAGGTTTGGGTGGTATTATTTTGCTTCTTGATTTTGGAGAAAAACTATTTTTAAATAGGCAAGTGGAGAAATCTTGTTTCAGAATTTATTGCTTTTGTGTTAAGTGAATCCTCTGTGGCTTGCAAGTATCCTTCGTTTCGTGTGAGACTAGTAATGTCACTGGAGAAGGCAATGGCACCCACTCCAGTACTCTTGCCTGGAAAATCCCATGGACGGAGGAGCCTGGTGGGCTGCAGTCCATGGGGTCGCTAAGAGTCAGACACGACTGAAGCGACTTAGCAGCAGCAGCAGCAGCAGTAATATCACTTCGTTCCAAGAAGTGCTAATATTATGGCTTCTCTATTTTTCATTTTAGTTTTAATTCTAGTCATTATATTTTTGTGTTTACCAAGAATCTAAAGCCTCTTTATCAATACTTTCAAAGAGTGACTTGAAATTTACATTTCAAACATGATAGTTATCAGAATCTGGAATCTGACACGTTTTAAAAATATTATGTCACATGTACTTTATTCAGGCCCCCGCAGCACCTCTACCTCAGATACCTGATCTTGGAGTCCTGAACTCCTTGGGAGTTCTGCAGCATCAACTATCATGTTCCCATTGCTAAGGGCATATGTGCCACCCTTCTTTGGTCTACTGAGTGAGTTACCCTCATGTCCTTCTGTTTCCCAGCTTCCAAAATTTTGTTGGTTTCAGCGATCTACTGATATACATAGTCATCTTCTGTCATCTTATCTCTGTACCTTTTCCTTGTGCATTTATGCCTTTGATGTCTTGTTAGTGAGTTAGGAACAGTAACATCTCCATATTAAGTTGGAAGTCTGTTTTAATTGTTTATTTGTTTATTGTATGTTTCCTCCATTTGATTATATTTTCCAAGAGCCAGGGACCTGGCCTTGTTCACTACAGTATTCCTACCATCCAAATATTCCCTGGTATATCATTGAATAAATACTTACTGAATATATGTGTGCATGAATGAATGACATATGATATGGATCTCTTTATACATTGCTTATAGCCCAGTAAATGGGTGGCTCAGATGATAAAGTATCCACCTGTGATGCAGGAAATGCGGGAGACACAACAAGCTTCAGTCCCTTGTTCTGGAAGATCCCTTGGAGAAGGGAATGGCAACCCACTGCAGTATTCTTGCCTGAAAAATCCCCTCGACAGAGGAGCCTGGTGAACCACAGTCCTTGGGGTCACAAAGAGTTGGATATGACTTGAGCGATTAACTAAATCTTAAGTATAAAAAAGGTAAAAGATATGTCATTAAAAAATGTAAAAGTCAAAATGGCATATTTCTAGCCTGTATTTTCTCTTCTGTATATGTGGTGAGTGTGCTTGTGTACACATACATACACGAGAGAAGGGGTAAGAAGAGGGGGAGAGAGGAATTGAGGGGAGAAAAAGAGAAAAGATATATTTAATGGCTACTGCAAAATGTTTGAGAAAAAGAACACATCATTTGTATTTCTTGTGATGAAGTTTATATTACTACTTTCCGGCTGAAAAATTTTCTTTAAATACATTTAAGATACTAGGTAAGCATAAAGACATTATGCTTCTGAATAGCCTGACCATTTGACTCTCTCTTTTATTGTTAACTTAAGATAAGTAGGATTTAGGCTAAAATCTCCTGGTCCAGGTTAGAATTTGAATTTCTTTCTTTTTTTTTTTTTTTTTAAGGTTGTTGCAAGGTTTCTTTGTTTTAAAATCTGTTACTTTTGAAAGTTGCTTCTACATAGTGTACTTACTAGGCACAAATATTAACAAATGATATAAGAATAGATAGAGCATGGTGATAAAGTAATGAATTACCTGCATTATAACTATGATTTCACTGATGCTTTTAGATTTGCTACTAGAAGTGTTGTTTCCAGGAGCTCTGCTGTCACTTTTGGCATCACCAGTGTTTGCTGAATGTGTTGATCTGTTTCTAAATAACTTTTTGTGATTGCTCAAAAACTGATTAACATGTTTTGTTGTACCCCGTGCTTGAGTTGATTGATAACTTTTGAAAATACCAGTAATGCAGACCTCACTGACAAAGTGAAAGTTGCTCAGTTGTGTCCGATTCTTTGCAACCCCATGAACTACACAGTCCATGGAGTTCTCTAGGCCAAAATACTGGAGTGGGTAGCCATTCCCTTCTCTGGGGGATCTTCCCAACCCAGGGATTGAACCCAGGTCTCCCCATTGCAGGCAGATTCTTTACCAGCTGAGCCACCAGGAAAGCCCCTCACTGACAAGGGGAGTTGTAATAGGCTATTTCTGACCACAATGCTGATCTGAGCAGAGTTGTCGTGTGCTTAGTTATACCTTGAGTTTTACTTACCGTTTGGGTCCAGAGAAAATGGATAGTTTAAGATGCCTGTGGGTGGACTGAAATAGAAGATGCATGGTTGGTGCAAGCTTGGTAAGGATTTTGAGAAGGTGGAAAATCTGGCTGGTTGTTGGTGAGGTGTATTAAGGTAAGTAGTATTGAGGGAAGTATCCTGACATGAGGGATATCATCAAGCGTTTAACAGTAGCTCCTTAAAGCTCTCTCAAATTGAAAAGGGGGAGGGAAAATATTTATCCTATAACTTTATGTATGTCACAACTATGTTTTCATATATTCACTGCCAAATACAGTTTATTTCTTTATTTTTTAAAATTTACTTATTAATTTTTGACTGTGCTGGGTCTTTGTGGCTGCACATGAGCTTTCTCTAGTTGTGGTGAGCTAATGCTATTTTTCCTTGCAATGAGTGGTCTTCTCATTCCAGCGGCTTCTCTTGTTGCTGAGCACCAGCTCTAGGTATGCAGGTTCAGTAGTTCTGGACCAAGAATCAAATCCATCTCACCTGCATTAGCAGGTGGACTTTTAACCACTGGACCACCAGCGAAGTCCAAGTTTATTTCTTTAAGAGTTAAAAGCATATTTAGATAAAGTTCTCTCAGATAACCGGAGAAGGCAATGGCACCCTACTCCAGTACTCTTGCCTGGAAAATCCCATGGATGGAGGAGCCTGGTAGGTTGCAGTCCATGGGGTCGCTACGAGTCGGACACAACTGAGTGACTTCACTTTCACTTTTCACTTTCATGCATTGGAGGAGGAAATGGTAACCCACTCCAGTATTCTTACCTGGAGAATCCCAGGGACGGGGGAGCCTGGTGGGCTGCCGTCCATGGGGTCGCTACAAGTTGGACACGACTGAGCAACTTGCACTCTCAGATAACAGATACCTGTCTCCTCCTCAAATCAAAAATGAGTAAAAGGTTATAAAATCCACAAGAAAAATTTTTAAAGAGTCTTTTTAAACATGTTGGGTTGTATAAGTAATAATTTAATGTACCTATATCTATAGGCTTATTTAACAATATCTATGTTAATGTCCCAATTAACTAAAGGCATTAGCTGGCTTCTTAAACTTCCATATTTAATAATCCTTAGATTCAGTAATTGGATCATAACCTGAAGAGAAAATGTGTAATCTGACTTGAAAAATAAATTTAATGTTATCTTAATCTCTATTTATTTTGTTATCAGAAACATGCTGTTAACTGACTCTCAGGTTATGCCTAGGTCACTGAGTTGGTGTGAGGAGAATGGCTTTTGAATATTGCCTAAGAAAAGGGCTTGGCTCTTTTAAACATTTTCATATGGAAAATGGAAACATTCACAGCAGTTCATTGGAAGAAGTGCCTACAAAGCTGGATAAAAAGTGAAAAACCATTACCTAAAGCTTTATCTACCAAATATTATGATAGTAATGTACCATGGTTTTATTTTTTTTCAGTTTTATTTATTTTTAAATTTTTATTTTTACTTTATTTTACTTTACAATACTGTATTGGTTTTGCCATACATTGACATGAATCTGCCACGGGTGTACATGAGTTCCCAATCCTGAACCCCGCTCCCACCTCCCACCCCATATCATCTCTCTGGATCATCCCCTTGCACCAGCCCCAAGCATCCTGTATCCTGTATCGAACATAGACTGGCTCTTCGTTTCTTACGTGATAGTATACATGTCTCAGTGCCATTCTCCCAAACCATCCCACCCTCACCCTCTCCCTCAGAGTCCAAAAGTCCATTCTACACATGGTTTTAAAAATTGTTTGCTTGCTTCTGTGTATGTATTTATACATACAGATTTAGTGAATGTGTTCCTTATTTTTCTAAATAAGTTTACATTTTTGAACCTAATGCATTATATACAATTATAAAATATACACATTTTGTAGAGAAAAGGGAATTGTGCATTTATTGGCAATGTAATTTGGTACATTAGAGCCACAAAGGAAAACAGATGGAGGTTCTTCAAAAATTAAAAATAATTCTATCACATGATCCAGCAGTTCCATTTCTGGGTATTTATCTAAAGGAAATTAAAACAGTAACTGGGAAAGCTATCTGAATGTGATGTTCATGGCAGCATTGTTTACACTAGCCAAGTCATGGAAATAATCTGTCCATGGATGGATGAATAAATAAATAAAGTTATATATAAACGCATACAGAGGAATACTGTTTAGCCATAAGAAAGAAAGAAGTTTTGTTGTTTGTGATAACATGAATGGGCCTTGAGGGCATTATGCTGAGTGAAATAAGTCAGACAAAGATAAATATCTTATTATCTTACATGTGGAATCTAAACAAGCAAACAAAAATGAATGCATAGATATAAGTCCTAGGGTTGTACAACATGGTTACTATGGATAATAGTACTATAATGTGGACTTGGAAGTTGCTAAGAGAGTAAATATTAGAAGTTCTCATCACAAGAAAAATAATGTATGTGTGGTGATAGAGGTTAACTAGACTTATTGTGATTGTTTACAATATATACATTATATATATATACACATACATATTATTTATAAATAATAGTGATATAGTTAATATTAGCTGCTGTGACAGATAAACCTCAAAACATCAGAGGCTTCACATCATAGAAGTTTTCTTTTCATGACATAATATTCAAACGGGCCTTTCTGATCCATGGGTTGATTACCTCCACAGGAAAATTTAAGGGCTTCAGTGCCTTTCAACCTGTGGCTTCATCATCTTCAACATCTGCTTCCAAATTTCTAGCTTGGGGGAAAAATCATGGAGGAGGTATAAGCTGGCCCAGGTTGAGAAGAGCACATATCACTTGAGGCTCACCTTCTGTTGGTTAGAATTGTTAACTGACCCCACAAACTCCAAGGGATCCTGGAAAACATAGTCTTATCTTATAAACAGAGGGAAGAGAAGTGTATATGATAGCATCAGTCATTTTCACTAACAATAATGAAAACAATAAATAAACCCACTTTTCACTAAAAATAAATATATAATATATAATCTAAATGGTTACATCTTCTATATGCTTTAATCTTTTTAAAGTTTTGCAAATCATAGTTGGTTGCTTTAGGCCATCATTAGCTAATATCTCAAGGAAACTGGACTGAGATTCATTGTTAGAAGTAATGGATGTACATATATATTTCAAATTCTCAGCTCTGATTACTGGTTTTTTTTTCAGCCTCACAAAGTGTTGACAAAGAAGTTATATTAAGAGTAGAGGGAGGGTAATTAGAAAGTTTGGAATGAACATATACATTCGGCTGTATTTAAAATAGATAACCAAAAGGGACCTATTGCATAGCACAGAGAACTTTGTTCAATGTTATGTGACTGCCTGGATGGGAGGTGAGTTTGGAGAGAATGGATACACGTATACATATGGCTTAGTCCCTTCACTGTTCACCTGAAACTATTACAACATTGTTTATTAATTGTCTATACCTCAATACAAAATAAAAAGTTAAAACATGAGGGGAAGGGGGACGGTCATCCTTGCATTCGCTTATAGTTAAATGGTGGTCACATTTTTAGTACTATAGTTAATCTCGTTTCTTTGCTGGGGTCCTTTTAAGTTTCTGGTCTGCTTTGTGAGGGTGTTTCTGTATGTGTGTGAGGACTGGTTAATATAATCCTTAAAACTTCTTAACGAGGTATACATTGAAGTGTAAGGTCACCATTACAATTCCTTGGATTTGTGGACCTCACCTTTCTTTCAAGATGCCCCACTTGTCGTATGTGGCTCAAGGCCATCTGGGGTAGAAGTGGGATGGTGGCACCAGTTTAAGTCGTTGTATGAAACATTACTCTGGCTTAACTTATAATTTCTTATTTTAGAAAAAAAGCCAGTATAGCGTCTTGGCATTTTTTCTTGGATTCGTGGATTATCCACTACCTCCCGTAGGGTGTTTGCACCCTGTATTGGATTCCACTGACTTTAAAGAAGGAAGATATCGAACAAAGTGGAGTTGTCAATCAAAGATTATAGTAGAAAGACTAGATTAATTTTCCAGTTACAGAAGCGTTGGTTAGCTGGATCCTTTAGTTAACATAGTGTTGATTGGAAAATTCAGTTCAGTTCTGTCGCTCAGTCGTGTCCGACTCTTTGCGACCATATGAATTCCAGCACGCCAGGCCTCCCTGTCCAACACCACTCTAACTTACGTCCATCAAGTTGGTGATGCCATCTAGCCATCTCATCCTCTGTTGTCCCCTTTTCCTCCTGCCCCCAATCCCTCTCCCATGGACGATGGAGTCTGGTGGGCTGCAGTCCATGGGGTCACGAAGAATTGGACACGACTAAGCGACTTCACTTTCACTTTACACTTTCATGCTTTGGAGAAGGAAATGCCAAGGAAATGGTATGGACCTAACAGAAGCAGAAGATACTAAGAAGAGGTGGCAAGAATACACAGAAGAACAAACAAGATCTTCACGACCCAGATAATCATGATGGTGTGATCACTCATCGAGAGCCAGACATCCTGGAATGTGAAGTCAAGTGGGCCTTAGAAAGCATCACTAGGAACAAAGCTAGTGGAGGTGATGGAATTCCAGTTGAGCTATTTCAAATCGTGAAAGATGATGCTGTGAAAATGCTGCACTCAATATGCCAGTAAATTTGGAAAACTCAGCAGTGGCCACAGGACTGGAAAAGGTCAGTTTTCATTCCAATCCCAAAGAAAGGCAATGCCAAAGAATGCTCAAACTACCGCACAATTGCACTCATCTCACACGCTAGTAAAGTAATGCTCAAAATTCTCCAAGCCAGGTTTCAGCAATACGTGAACCGAGAACTTCCTGATGTTCAAGCTGGTTTTAGAAAAGGCAGAGGAACCAGAGATCAAATTGCCAACATCCACTGGATCATGGAAAAAGCAAGAGAGTTTCAGAAAAACATCTATTTCTGCTTTATTGACTATGCCAAAGCCTTTGACTGTGTGGATCACAGTAAACTGTGGAAAATTCTGAAAGAGATGGGAATACCAGACCACTTGACCTGCCTCTTGAGAAATCTGTATGCAGGTCAGGAAGCAACAGTCAGAACTGGACATGGAACAACAGACTGGTTCCAAATAGGAAAAGGAGTATGTCAAGGTTGTATATTGTCACCCTGCTTATTTAACTTATATGCAGAGTACATCATGAGAAACGCTGGACTGGAAGAAACACAAGCTGGAATCAAGATTGCCGGGAGAAATATCAACAACCTCAGATATGCAGATGACACCACCCTTATGGCAGAAAGTGAAGAGGAACTAAAAAGCCTCTTGATGAAAGTGAAAGTGGAGAGTGAAAAAGTTGGCTTAAAGCTCAACATTCAGAAAATGAGGATCATGGCATCTGGTCCCATCACTTCATGGGAAATAGATGGGCAAACAGTGGAAACAGTGTCAGACTTTATTTTTGGGGGCTCCAAAATCACTGGAGATGGTGACTGCAGCCATGAAATTAAAAGATGCTTACTCCTTGGAAGAAAAGTTATGACCAACCTAGATAGCATATTCAAAAGCAGAGACATTACTTTGCCGACTAAGGTCCATCTAGTCAAGGCTATGGTTTTTCCAGTGGTAGTGTATGTATGTGAGAGTTGGACTATGAAGAAAGCTGAGCGCCGAAGAATTGCTGCTTTTGACCTGTGGTGTTGGAGAAGACTCCTGAGAGTCCCTTGGATTGCAAGGAGATCCAACCAGTCCATTCTGAAGGACATCGGCCCTGGGATATCTTTGGAAGGAATGATGCTGAAGCTGAAACTCCAGTACTTTGGCCACCTCATGGGAAGAGTTGACTCATTGGAAAAGACTCTGATGCTGGGAGGGATTGGGGGCAGGAGGAGAAGGGGACGACAGAGGATGAGATGGCTGGGTGGCATCACTGGCTTGATGGATGTGAGTCTGAGTGAACTCCAGGAGTTGGTGATGGACAGGGAGGCCTGGCGTTCTGCGATTCACGGGGTCGCAAAGAGTTGGACACGACTGAGCAACTGAACAAACAAAACAAACAAACCATTTTTGGGTAGTCTTAGTCTTATTCTTAATGATTTTATCTTTGTTTTTTTTTAGCTAGTTTATGTGCTTAAATGTCCTTACAGAGTCCTTCTTTAATTCTCTGTATCTAATTAGTTAGCAATCAAAAGAAAGCTGAATATGATAGCTCCCATTTCTATAGTAACCATGTGTGAAGTAATGGTTCTACTTCATTCATCATCTTAGTTCATTTTTTTAATACTTTTTTTTCTTCTGGTATTATATCTTTCCCAATAAACTGACTAGACATTGATTGTGACTTGCCAAATCACTTTGCTTGCTCTGTAATTTGGAGTAAAGAGCAGAGACTAAATCATTTAGAACTTTTCTGTGGACTAGCTTTCTTTATAACTTCCAATAAAAGCTTTAGTTTGCTAAGCAGGATAGACACCTCAGTGCAAATAAACTACAACACCCACATTCCTATGAATCTGATAAAAATAATGCAGAGGTGTAGATGACGAGCTAAAGAGAATATGAAACAGTTCCATTCATTTCCCTCCCAGACTTCTCACTGGCAGAAAATTTCAGAAGTCAATAGGCGATAACGTGTTTAAAAGATATTAAAAGCTTGTTAGCAGATTAAATTGCTCGAGATGTAGCACTAAAAGAAGTTTGGCAATTGAAATATGTATCCAAATTATGACACCTAGAAAAGGAGTGATAATGCAGACCTAGTTTCTATTCTGGAAATTTTCGCAGGTTAACCAAATGTTGAGACTGAGTCATTCAGGCTCTTCGGATCAAATTTACCACTTTGTTTTTATAAGATGAAATCGGAAATAGCAACAATCTTCATTTAAAGCCTTTGGAGAGTGACACGTAAATCAGGCATTTTGATAGTCCACCATTTATTAACTACTATTTCATCTCTGTCCTCACTTTTGAGCTCACTTGTGTACTGGTTTCCTGACTGAAAGCTCAAAGGCTGTTCCACCATTTATTCTATTTTCTTTTCTCCCTGAAGCTCGGTACTCTAACCAGCACTATATTTGTCAGTCTGTGAAAGCACAACCTCCAGTGGATTGAAAATTTTGAGCTACTTACAAGTATTTTTTGCTCTTCCTTCTTTATTCACATCCTTTTTTTTTCCCCCGGCAGGAAATAAATAGCTATTAATTTATATGCTAATCCATATAATTCCACATTTTCCTTAAGATGAGGCTCTGTGATATGTATTCATGAGTTAATATACAAAGGATATTTTAAAATTATGAGATAATTATACACTATTTTTGGACAGTTATGCAGAGGAATTTTACAATTGTTCTTTTGTATTTAAGGTGACAACACTTGTCAACACAAGCAACAAAGGCCCGTCCGGTAAAAAGAAAGGAAGGTCAAAGAAAGCCCATGTACTGGCTGCATCTGTAGAGCAAGCCACTCAGAACTTTCTGGAAAAAGGTGAACAGATTGCTAAGGAAAGTCAAGATCTCAAAGAAGAACTGGTTGCTGCTGTTGAGGATGTACGCAAACAAGGTAGGAAGAATAATATTATTTTAGAGGGATGTATATGATGTTTAAACAGTGGATTTTTTCTAGAAAAATAAGACTACTTTTAAATAAGACTACTCAAAAGAGTAGTCTTATTTTTTTTTGGCTCTATCTACATTTGCCATTTTTAATTTTGCTGGAATTAGATGTGTAGGCAGGTAGAGATTTCTTTATTGTGGCAGTTTAACACAGCTACAGAAACTCCATGTCTGCTGTTGCTCTTCAAATTGTTTTCACCTGGTTAATGAAACCAGATTCTCATGTCAAACTTAGGTTTTGGGGAGGATAGGATGAGAAGCCTTTATATTTACAAAGTCACTGAAAATTCAAGATTTGATGGATGAAGGGAGGAGAAGAATATAGTGTAATAAAATTATTATTGCTTTTGTATGATTCCCAAATTTCTATTCATGGCTTTTCTCAAAGATCTCTCTATCTGGTTAACTGGCTACCAGTTGATCAATTATATAGCTAGGAAGCTATCAATAATCATATTTGTTTAGTATATTTAAAATTTTTAATTGTAGTAAAATGCACATAAAATATGTTATTATAACCATTTTAAGTGTGTAGTTTGGTCATGTAGAGTATAATCATATGGTTGAGTCACTAATCTCCATAACTTTTTCACCGTGCAAAACTGAAATTCTATACCTATTAAACAACCTCCAAGTTTGCCTTCCCCCAAGCCACTGGCAAGCACTATGTGAGTTTCTTTTTTGATGAGTTTTACTACTCTAGATGCATGTAAGTGGAATCATAGCTTTTGTCTTATTGTGATTGGTTTATTTCAGTTAGCATAAAGTCCTCGAGGTTTATGCATATTGTGGCATATGTCAAAATGCCTTTCCTTTTTAAGGCTGGATATTATTTTATTGTATATTTATACTGTGTTTCATTTATCCATTCATCCATTGGTAGACATTTGTGTGCCTTTAACCTTTTGGCCATTGTGAATAATCCAGCTATGAGCATGAGTATACAAACATCTCTTTATCACCCTGCTTTCAATTATTTTGGATTTACATCCAGAGGTGATATTGCTAGATGATATAGTAGTTATCTTTTTAATTCTTTGAGGAACTTCTGTACTGTTTTCCATAGCAGCCGTGCCATTTTATACCTCTACTAATAGTGCACAGGGGTTCCAGTTTCTCTATATCCTTGGCAACACTTGTGATTTTCTGTGCTTTTTTTTTTTTTAATCTTGTCGTAGTAATCACAGTGGATGTCAGATGATATCTCATTGTGATTTTGATTTCCATTTCTCTACTGATTGGCTATATTGAGCATTGTTTCATGTGCTTGTTGGCTATATTTATATCTTACTTGAAGAAATGTTTATTTAAGCCCATTGCGTTGTTGTTGTAGAGTTATAAGAGTAGACCTTTTATCAGATATTGTTTTGCAAATATTTTCTCCCTTCCTGTGGGCTACCTTTTCACTCTGTTGATTGTATCCTTTGATACACGGACATTTTAAATTTTGTTGTGGTCTTGTTCAGCAGCTTTAGTGGAAAATTCTAGGATACCATGATATTAGAACAAACACCTACCTCCAGCCTCACATCTGTCCTCTGTTTTCTAATAAATGCCACACTTTTTGTTATTTAGTCTCCCAGTCGTGTCCAACTCTGTGACACCATGGACTGCAGCTCACCAGGCCTGCCTGTCCTTCATCATCTCCTGAAGTTTGCCCAAGTTCATGTCCATTGCATCGGTGATGCCATCTAGCCACCTCATCCTCTGCTGCCCTCTTCTCCTTCTGCCCTAAATTTTTCCTGGCATCGGGGACTTTTCCAATGAGTCAGCAGTTTGCATCAGATTACCAAAATACTGAAGTTTCAGCTTTAACATCAGTCCTTCCAAAGTATTCAGGGTTCATTTCCCTTAAGATCGACTTGTTTGATCTCCTTGTTGTCCAAGGGACTTTCAGGAGACTTCTCCAGCACCACAGTTCCAAGGCAACAATTCTTTGGTGCTCTGCCTTCTTTATGGTCCAGCTCTCACAGCCATACGTGACCGTTGGGAAAACCCTAGCCTTGACTATGTGGACCTTTGTCGGCAGAGTAAAGTCTCTGCTTTTCAATACACTAAGTTTGTCATCACTTTCCTGCCAAGACGCAGTCATCTTCTGATTTCATGGCCATAGTCTTCATCTGCAGTGATGCCACATATATATATTCAGTTGCAGAAATCTTGATATCACGCTTGCTACTTCCGTCTCCTTCCAAATACAATCTACCACAAAGACACATAGATTTTTTAACTCCTAGGTACCTCTTAAATTGACCAACTTCTGTTTTAGTTATTCAGAAGCACTGTATTTTACCTTCTTCAGGGTCTTTATACATTCTGTCTTCTGTCTCATAGTTAAGAAAGACTCATTCTGCACATCCCAGCTCAAAGAACACCTTCCCAGGGAACCCGTCCCTGACACTGTTGGGATACTCTTTCATGGATATTTCCTTGTCACTTTCCACTGGATAATATAATTTTTGTAAGGTGGCTTAATTGATAGCTTTGTTCTCTGCCACACTGGAAATTAACAAAGATAGAGAACACCCTGTGTCTCTTTTGCAACCATTGATTTGCAATGCTTAGCATTCATAAGACTTCAAGAAGTATTTGTTGAATAAATGAAGGAATAGATGATTGAGTATTCTATCACCTTTCTACTCACAAACCAGCCACTTTTTCAATTTGCAGATGGATATTTGGTCCCTGGAAATACCAACATCCTTCCATACCACATAATCATCCTTCTTCATACTGCCATGTGCTTCCTATTCTCTTCTTCAACCTAAATGTTAATTTTATTTACATAACACTCATGTAAATTGCTACTTTAATTCAAAGTGTTAAATTTTACATATTTCATCTAATGTGGATGGAATATATTTATATATGTGTTTTAGCAACATGATAGCTTCCAAGTTTCTAAGTGCTATTGAAAACTGGTATTCCTTCTGAATTGCAGATGGACACTTGTGTTCATGCATCTGTAGCCTGGATACTTTCTTTTTCTTTTTTTAGGTTGATTGGGAGATAATAAATTTCACACATTTAAAGTGTGATAAGTTTTGATGAATTTGATAAGTTTTCAGAGATGTGTACCATGAAACTATCACCACCGTCAATATAGTGAACCTCTCCTACTACAGAGGGTTTTTATTAACTGGCCTCTAGGCCATTTTCTCAAAGATTTATCTGTTATCAGACAAGTTACATTTTCCTGTTTAGTTCCCTAACCACCCTTAACTTTCCCTTATTTTATCCTTAGAAGTTGGTTTTCACACCTTCTGTAGAAATTAATATTTTCTATTTCTCAAAGCTTGTATGAAATGCTGTTTTGGGGGCATAATATAATAACCAGCATAGTTTTTGGCCAGAATGTCCTAGGAATATTAGAGTGAGAAATTATAAAGAAGTTAATTTAGGACAGCTTATCACTGTTGTTATTCTGCTGCTGCTGCTGCTGCTAAGTCGCTTCAGTCATGCCCGACTCTGTACGACCTCATAGCCAGCAGCCCACCAGGCTCCCCCATCCCTGGGATTCTCCAGGCAAGCACACTAGAGAATATTTTAAATTTCCATTATACTAGTGATTTCCTATTACTGAGAAATTATGAATAAGGAATGATACTTATGTATCAAGCCCAGATGCAACATGTCTTTTTCTAAACAAGGTCAAATTCAAGGAAATGTTGTCATATTTGCAAAATAAATTTTCCTGGAAAAAATACTTTGAAATTTTGTTTTCTGTTTCTCCTATCTTCAAATACTCTCAGGTACACTTCACGTATCTGTCATGCGTATGCTTTTCGTCTCTGACGGCAGAGTCCTTTTGCCCTCCTTTCAGTTCTGTGCCCACAGGCTCTTTTCTGCTTTCTGCTCCAACTTGGTTCTTTACTGTGTAACCCCCTAGCCTGTCTGGCTTTGTACAGATTTTCTGATAGACTATTACCTAGATTTTATTTACAAGTGAGAGGATGAGCTGACTTGGAGAGGAAGATGGGGAGCAAGGAGGATGGGGGAGCAAGTGAGGACTAGGGTAGGAATATTTAGTCGCTAAAACTTTGAAACTTAGGCATCTTCTCTTGGAGAAAGAAATGGAACTCACTCCAGTATTCTTGCCTGGAAAATCCCATGAACTGAGGAGCCTGGCAGACTACAGCCCATGAAGTCGCAAAAGAGTTGGACACAGTGACTAAACAACATCAACAACAGTCTTTCCTTCCAGCATAGTCTTTCCTTCCTTTCTAAATTCAGAAATTGTGAGAACACTTTCCTTCTTTAATGTGGCTCTAGCATCCACACATGCTTACTTATTAAATGATATATACTTTAGGAATTGAATCTATTATGTATAATCTTTTTTATTGAATTGTTTTTACTTCTTTAAATCAAACGGTAAAAAGCATTGTCACTTTTAAAAAATATTTTCTGCCTGAGTTAAATGCTTGAAGTTTTAGTATAGTACATCTTCATTTTCATATTTTTAATATAGAATCATTTACTGTTATTCTTTCAAAGTGTCACAACACTCAAGATTATAATTACTGTAATCTGGCAAGATTATCTATGAAATTATCTATTTAACTATGTCATCATTGTATCTCATATAGTTAAACTTAGTGTTGAATTTTGTAATCACTAAAAATATATATCTTTTAATCCTAAGCTGCATGTCAGATGTTTTTTAGGTGCTCGAGTGGTGATAATATTTTTGTGTGCTCAGTCACTCAGTCATGTCCGACTCTTTGTGACCCCATGAACTATAGCCCACCAAGCTCCTCTGCCCATGTAATTCTCCAAGCAAGAATGCTGCACTGGTAGACAATAATTTTTCCCTAGAATATTTCAGTAGAAGATTTTCCTGTACTCTAAATTATAGACTGCAAAAGAAGTATATGAGCAGCATTTCTATTAAAAATAAGTAATGAAAATAAATTACTTAAATATATATAAAAAAGAGAAATCATAGTCAAAGCCTAGAATACCGATATTTTAGACTTGGATAAAAATGGGATATTTTAGACTTGAGTAAAGATGGTTGGTCAAGGGTGTGTGTGTGTGTGTGTGTGTGTGTGTGTGTGTATGTGTGTATGTGCACATGTGCGTGTGTGTGTCTATCATAGATATATTACATATATGTATATTATCTTCCTAATTTAAGTTTAAATTTCATCAGGATATGAATATTTCTTTCTGTTCTTAAAGGACCTGGCATGATGCTCCAGCACATGGCAAGTTATATTCAAAGAGATTTTTATGTGAAGTTAGCAGAGCATTGGATGTTTGATTAATATATCTGACTTCCAGTGTTATTTTGGCCATTGACTACACAATTTAAGCTAAATCATCAAACTTGTTTCAGCCTTAGTGTCTCCAATTTTCAAAAAGAGGTAAGAATCGTTGTTTTGGCCTCATTAGGTTGTTTTACATAAGGAAGACACAAAAGATTTTTGAAAAATTAAATTTTACATAAATGTCAGATAAAATTTATTCTTTATAATTTATGAAATCAATCTGTACTCCTTAAGACAATAGCAGGCTTTCCTATTAATAAACAATGCTAGACCAAGGATCTTAGAGAATTGAATCAGTGTCTTGCAGTCTCTCTGAAGAGGACTGCGTAACTCACTGTGGCTTAGAATTGGCAGTCATTTTAAGTGGTCTTAGCAAACCATGATTGAATAGTTGTATAACCCACATATTATACATAGAGAAGCTTCTACTGAAGATTGCGGAGGCAGTTATCTCAATCAGGTCTTCATACTGAAGCTCTGGGCAGCTTTGGGACAGAGAATGTCAAAACATTTTTAATGTTTACCACCATATTCTCCCTGGACTGAAAGCTCTAGTTTTTAAGCTATGGGCTAATCTTATTGTTTAGTCACTGAGTGGTGTCAGACTCCTTTGCAACCCCATGGACTATACCCCACCAGGGTCCTCTGTCCATGGGATTCCCCAGGCTAGAATGCTGGAGTGGGTTGCTGTTTCCTTCACCAGGAGATGTTAATCTAGGGGTTCTCATTTCTTAGTGAATATTAGAATCGCTTGGGAGGATTTTGAACTTCCTGATGTCTAGGCCTCAGACCTTATCATTTAAGTCAGGAACTCTGGGATGGAACCCAAATCTTGAGATTTTTAAAGCTCCCCAGATGATTTCATTGTGCGACCAATTTGAAAACAAATGGACTAATATTCTTCTTGCTTATCAGCCCCAACTGATGACTCATTAGTGTATGTTAGCAACTGTTTCACTTTAGGGAGCTGATGGCAATCAGTCATTTTATAAGATTAATGAGGTCGTAGCTTACATAAAGTTAGATAGCAGAAACAGCCTGGCATTCAATATTTAGATGTTGCAGATAAACATAACTCTATACCAAAAGATGTTTTACCTAGTTTGGCATTCTTTAGGCACTCAGGGAATATGTGTTGAGTATCTACTAGGGAGCTAAATCTATAAGACAGTCAGCACTTTCAACTCCAGCATCAGTTATTCCAATGACTATTCAGTGTCAATTTCCTTTAGAATTGATTGGTTTGATCTCCTTGCAGTCCAGGAGATTCTCAATAGCTTTCTCCAGTAGCCCAATTTGAAAGCATTGATTCTTTGGTGCTCAGCCTTCCCTATGGTCCAACTCTCACATCCATTTATGACTACTGGAAAAACCATAGCTTTGACTAGACAGACCTTTGTTGGCAAAGTTATGTCTTTGCTTTTTAATATGCTGTTTAGGTTTGTCATATTTTTCTTCTAAGGGGCAAGCGTCTTTTAATTTCATGGCTGCAGTCACCATCTGCAGTGATTTTGGAACCCAAGAAAATAAAGTCTGTCACTGTTTCCATTTTTTCTGCTTCTATTTGCCATGAAATGATGGGACTGGATGACATGTTCTTAGTTTTTGAATGTTGAATTTTAAGCCAAATTTTTCACTCTCCTCTTTCACTTCCACTTAGAGGTTCTTTAGTTCCTCTTTGCTTTCTGCCATAAAGGTGGTGTCATCTGCATATCTGAGGTTATTGATATTTCTCCTGGCTGTCTTCATCCCAGTTTGTGATTCATCCAGCCCAGTATTTTGCATGATGTACTCTGCATATAAGTTAAATAAGCAGGGTAACAACATATAGCTGTGACATACTCCTTTCCCAATTTTGAAAGAACCTATTGTTCCACGTTCAGTTCTAACTGTTGCATCTTGACCTTTCTACAGGATTTTCAGGAGGTAGGTAAAGTGGTTTGATATTCCCATCTCTTTAAGAACTCTCCACAGTTTATTGTGATCTACACAGTCAAAGGCTTTGACATCATCAGTGAAGCAGAAGTAGATGTTTTTGCTGACCTCCCTTGCTTCTTCCATAATCCAACAAATGATGGCAATTTGATCTCTGCTTCTTCTGCCTTTTCTAAATCCAGCTTGTACATCTGGGAGTTCTCTGTTCACATACGGTTGAAGCCTAGCTTGAAGGATTTTGAGCATTACCTTGCTAACATGTGAAATGAACACAATTTTAAAAGATAAAGAGATGCAAATGACATCAATATTTGGGGGATAGCTACAAAAACCCTGATTTGATTAGAAGTTTCATATTCAGGCATAATTAGAAATATAATAAGATGGTGGATAGGGACCAGATTAGGAAAAGTTCAGGAACTAGGTTACATATAGACACATGATAAAAGAGAAACAAGAAGGCAGTAAGAAAGTTGCTTTGCACCCATTTAAGTGATATTTAAGAAAGATTTGTTTGGCAACTTCATGAAAAGTTGACTAAGTCATAGAAAGACAGGACTTAGATTGCTTAGGCATTATTGTAACATTGCAGAGAAAACAAAACAAAAAGAAATACTTTGAGTGTCTGGGATTGTACTGATGGTTATGGGAATAGAAATAAGAACTGAAATATTATAGACAGTGCAAAAAAGAATAAAAGATTTGCCACGTGTTGAAGGGAAGAGACAAAAGTCAACATTTATTCCATGTTTTTGGCCTTAGACAACCTAATTGTGACATGTTAAGAGATGATAGTTGAGTAAAGAGGACCAATTCAATTTTAAACATTGGTAGATAAAGGAAACTGCCTAGCAGATGGTTAATGCTATGGAAATGAAACTTTCAGTTCAGTTCAGTTGCTCAGTCGTGTCCAACTCTTTGCAACCCTATGGACTGCAGCACACCAGGCTTCCCTATCCATCACCAACTTCCAGAGCTTGCTCAAACTCATGTCTATCAAGTTGATGTTGCCATCCAATCATCTCATCCTCTGTCACCTCCTTCTCCTCCTGCCTTCAATCTTTCCCAGCATCAGGGTCTTTTCTAAGCAGTTGGCTCTTTGCATCAGGTGGCCAAAGTATTGGAGCTTCAGCTTCAGTATCAGTCCTTCCAAAGAATATTCAGGACTGATCTCCTTTAGGATGGACTGGTTGGATCTCCATACAGTCCAAGGGACTCTCAAGAGTCTTCTCCAACAATTCAAAAGCATCGATTCTCTGGTGCTCAGCTTTCTTTATGGTGCAACTCTCTCATCCATACAAGACTACTGGAAAAACCATAGCTCTGACCATATGGACCTTTGTTGGCAAAGTAATGTCTCTGCTTTTGAATATGCTATCTAGGTTGGTCTTAACTTTCCTTCCAAGGAGCAAGTATCTTTTAACTTCATGGCTGCAGTCACCATCTACAGTGATTTTGGAGCCCCCAAAATAAAGTCTCACACTGTTTCCATTATTTCCTCATCTATTTGCCAGGAAGTGATGGGACTGGATTCCATGATCTTAGTTTTCTGAATGTTGAGTTTTAAGCCAACTTTTTCACTCTTCTCTTTCATTTTCATCAAGAGGCTCTTGCCATAAGGATGGTGTCATCTGCAACTTTGGGAAATCAGAAATTTGAAAGTTTTTGTAGTTGATAAATAAAGCTTTCAGAATCAGAGCTTCCTTTTAGTATTGTACTTTCCAATAGATAGAGAAGGAAAAAGGTTTAGTTTTAGAAGAAAAGCTGCAGTAAGGCTGAAAATGGGATAGAAATGAATGAGAGAGGAAAGGCATGCCTTGAAATGTGACCAGAGAGCAAACGGAGTACAGAATCTTGAATCTAGGAGAATAGAATATTCTGCGAAAAAGACAGTGATCAATCCAAACTGGGAATGCTGTTGCAATCAGGTCAAATTCTTCTGAGATCATGGAAGATGATTAATGAGAAAACACCTTGGATTTTGTTAGAAAGATGCCATCAGTTGTATTTAAAGTACATTTCCAGGAGGCTGCATGGATAATACCTAAAAAAAAAAAAAATGCTAAAAGAAGAGAGTAGATTGGATAGTAAAGAACGTAGGCAGGAAATCTGCCCATCCCCTTCTTTGGTCATTATTGTACTATATACTGCACATTTTTTTTTTTCCTTAAGGTAGTCTTGAACTCAGATGAGGGACATGTGTTATCGTTTTGTCATTTATCTCACCTCTGAAGACTAGCACAGTGCCTAACACATGAGAACACTCAATGTTTGACCCTGAACATTGTCTCAGAATGGAAGGAGTGAAATAGAAGAGTAATTGGAGAAAGTGTTGTGGACAAGCAGAGAATATGATTGTTTGCTTGCCTGCTTATTTTGTTAGCCTAAATCAGAAGTGTCAGAGTCTATATCAAGAGATGGAGCCACTGGTGAGGTGAATTGTGGATACAAAGGTACAAAATGCAGGTTGATCACATGAGGTGATGCAGATTTCTTTATCTCCAAAGCTAGAAGGAAAGAGAGATATACCCAACAATGGGTTCTATAGAAAACATCAGAACAAAAGCAGTGTGGATGAAGTGATCTCAATTATTTTGATTGAAAAAGGAAGTGATTTTAACAGACCATGGATATATGATAGTTGAACACTTTTGTAGATGCTTTTATATTTTTTGTCTGTTACTGGCATCGGTGTGACTCTCTCACATTTCAAAAATTGGATTTATTGAATACAACTGATTGTTATTCCTCCCTTGGATGCAGTTAAAAAGACCTATTTATAACAGGCTAATTATCTAAGAATTTTTTATTTAATTTGTTTATTTGGTGTGTAACAACATCTGCTAGAATGGAATGCTCACATATTTTCTTTGTGAATTTTCTTAGACTTGAAGGAAATCCATAATATGTCCTTTGAAAGATAGACACTGTCCATCTTTGCCCAATAAGCAGGTTCATTTAATGGTGTAACCCAGCAGTTGCTTCTGTGCTATTTCATTATTGTATTTTCACACCCTCTTAATTGTTGGAACAATTTCTTGAGTTTTCTGTCTTCAGTCAACAGCTCACTCTCTCTCTGGGCAAAACAATTAAGACATGGCCCAGCCAATAAGATGTATCTGGCCGTGGTATAGATAGAAATGTACATGGCCTTAACCCATCATTAGGAAGGATCACATGGAACAAAGTGGTAAAGGGTACAGAATAAAGAGGTACAGATGAAAGAGGTAGCTTCTTCATGAAAACATTTCCAAATCAAAGAGATGATCAGACCTTTCACTGCTCAGTGAAGCTTTTCTTTGTTTTGATACAACTTAAAATGTGGAGTGATATAGTTTGGCAGTGCCAAAGAATGCTCAAACTACCATACCACTGCACTCATCTCACATGCTAGTAAAGTAATGCTCAAAATTCTCCAAGCCAGGCTTTAGCAACACATGAACTGCCAAATTCCAGATGTTCAAGCTGGTTTTAGAAAAGGCAGAGGAACCAGAGATCAAATTGCCAACATCCGCTGGATCATGGAAAAAGCAAGAGAGTTCCAGAAAAACATCTATTTTTGCTTTATTGACTATGCCAAAGCCTTTGACTGTGTGGATCACAATAAACTTTGGAAAATTCTTCAAGAGATGGGAATACCAGACCACCTGACCCACCTGTTGAGAAACCTATATGCAAGTCAGGAAGCAACAGTCAGAACTGGACATGGAACAGCAGACTAGTTCCAAATAGGAAAAGGAGTATGTCAAGGCTGTATATTGTCACCCTGCTTATTTAACTTCTATGCAGAGTACATCATGAGAAACGCTGGACTGGAAGAAACACAAGCTGGAATCAAGATTGCCAGGAGAAATCTCAATCACCTCAGATATGCAGATGACACCACCCTTATGGCAGAAAGTGAAGAGGAACTAAAAAGCCTCTTGATGAAAGTGAAAGTGGAGAGTGAAAAAGTTGGCTTAAAGCTCAACATTCAGAAAACGAAGATCATGGCATTTGGTCCCATCACTTCATGGGAAATAGATGGGGAAACAGTGGAAACAGTGTCAGACTTTATTTTTTGGGGCTCCAAAATCACTGCAGATGGTGACTGCAGCCATGAAATTAAAAGACTCTTACTCCTTGGAAGAAAAGTTATGACCAACCTAGATAGCATATTCAAAAGCAGATATATTACTTTGCCAACAAAGGTCTGTCTAGTCAAGGCTATGGTTTTTCCATTAGTCATGTATGGATGTGAGAGTTGGACAGTGAAGAAAGTTGAGCACCGAAGAATTGATGCTTTTGAACTGTGGTGTTGGAGAAGACTCTTGAGAGTCCCTTGGACTGCAAGGAGATCCAACTAGTCCATTCTGAAGGAGATCAGCCCTGGGATTTCTTTGGAGGGAATGATGCTGAAGCTGAAACTCCAATACTTTGGCCACCTCATGTGAAGAGTTGACTCATTGGAAAAGACTCTGATGCTGAGAGGGATTGGGGACAGGAGAAGGGGACAACAGAGGATGAGATGGCTGGATGGCATCACTGACTCAATGGAGCTGAGTCTGAGTGAACTCTGGGAGTTGGTGATGGACAGGGAGGCCTGGCGTGCTGCGATTCATGGGGTCGCAAAGAGTCGGACACGACTGAGCAGCTGAACTGAACTGAACTGAACTGATAGTTATATCAACTAGTTTCATTATTATAATTATTATTTTACCCAATCAATATTTATTGAGTAACTAAATAACCAGTGGGCAGAGACAGAACAAGACTGAAAAAAAATAATCGAGTGTGAGAGAAAGATGTCCTCACATCTCTGAGAAGGCATAAATCTTTGCCTCTTGATCATCTGGGGGGCTTCCCAGGTGGTGCAAGTGGTAAAGAGTCTGCCTACCAATATAAGAGAAACAGGAGACCCAGGTTTGATCCTTGGGTTGGGGAATCCTCTGGAGTAGGAAAGGGCACCCCACTCCAGTATTCTTGCCTGAAAAACTCCATGACCAGAGGAGGCTGGTGGGCTACAGTCCATGGGACCACAAAAGGGTCAAGACAGCCTGGTAGCTTTCTCCCTCCCCATCCATTTTGGTATTAGGATGGTGTGATGGTGCAATGAGCTGTCCAACAGAAACTCCTGTTTTTATCAACTGTGTGAATCCCCCAACTGAGATCTGATTACAAGCCTTTTCCCTGGATGGGCATGCTCAGTTACTCGGCTGTGTCTGACCCTTTGGGACCGCGTGGACTGTAACCCGCCAGGCTTCTCTCCCCATGGAATTCTCCAGGCAAGAATACTGGAGTGGGATGCCAGTTCCTACTCCAGTGGATATTCTGGAACCAGGGATCAAACCTGCGTCTCCTGCATTGGCGGGTGGGTTCTTTACCACTAGCAAAACTTGGGAAGCCCTTTTTCCCTGGACGAGAAGCTTCTAATGTCATATTGGAATCCTGGCTCTCTTCCTCCAGCCACCCTGCTGCTGCTGCTAAGTCACTTCAGTCGTGTCCGACTCTGTGCAACCCCATAGACGGCAACCCCATAGACGGCAGTCCACCAGGCTCCCCCGTCCCTGGGATTCTCCAGGCAAGAACACTGGAGTGGGTTGCCATTTCCTCCTCCAATGCATGAAAGTGAAAAGTAAAAGTGAAGTTACTCAGTCGTGTCTGACTCCCGGCGACCCCATGGACTGCAGCCCACCAGGCTCCTCTGTCCATGGGATTTTCCAGGCAAGAGTACTGGAGTGGGATGCCTTCTCCAGCCACCGTATTAATTTGTAAATCAACGCAGTCCAGTCCTGGAAGAAGGAAGGCAGTGTCCTCTTTCCTGCCCTACTTGGAACCTGTATCCTGCTGAGTGTAGATCCATTAATTTAAAAAATAATATTCAAGTAATATAGCAGATACATGTTTATTAGATCGAGTGGAGAGAAGACCTTGAAGTTGGTATGGTGAGTCTTTTCAGTCTCAGTGCAGCTGAGTCAGGGATCTGGTGGTCATCTGTTGTGTCCACACCCCGCTGTTCACCGTCCCTCCCAAGGCACCTCCTTCCCTCCTTTATAGAGGCTTTTTTAACAAGCGTTCCTCAGAGTGAAGTTCACAGACCACACAGTTCAGAATTACTGGGTCAGGATCAGAGCTATCCATAAAAGTTTGTATTCCTGCACCCAGCCAAAAGCTTCCCAGATGGCTCAGACAGTAAAGATTCTGCTTGCAACGCAGGAGACCTGGGTTTGATCCCTGCTTGAGAAGATCTTCTAGAGAAGGGAATGCCTATCTACTCCAGTATTTTTGCCTGAAAAATTCCATGAACAGAGGAGGCTGGTGGACTACAGTCCATGGGGTCACAAAGAGTTGGACACAACTGAGTTACTAACACACACACACAGCCACAAACTTAGATTCAGTGTGGCTGGGGTAATACTGGGAATCTTTATTTCCAGATAGGAACCAAGTGAATCTTATGCTTCCAAATTTTGAGAATTGCTAATAGCCTAAGTATATTGCATCATTATACCCATCATCTTTAATTAAAGCCTTTATTTCCATTGAAAAGGATGCTATCCAGGAATGAGATAAATCTTCAGAAGCTTTAATACTACAAGTTAAAAATATAAAAACCTAGAGATATATACAATGACAAAAATTATAAGAGGTTTGATGTGAAAATATCATGAAGAAAAAGTACATAAATATGAAAATGCCATATACCTTAGGATTCATCTTAATTCAAATTTTAACATTTGTAATACTTTTACGTATTATATATTTTGTTAAATAAAATATCCTGTGTGCAAAATTTTTTGCTAGTTGCAAGCCCAGTGGCTTCTGTTGCAACATGTTAAGAGATAACAGAGGAGTTCCCAGGTGGCTCAGTGATAAACAATCCACCTGCCTATGCAAGATGCAAGAAGATGCAAGAGACATAGGTTCAGTTCCTGGGTTGGGAAGATACCCTGGGGTAGAAAATGGCAACCTACTCCAGTATTCTGGCCTGGAGAATTCCATGGACTGAGAAGCCTGGTAGCCTACAGTATATTGGGTCACAAAGAGTCAGACACAACTGAGTGAATGAGTACTCACACTCAAGAGATAACACTAGACAGCTCTTTTGTCTTACCCCTCTTTCTGGAGCCCTTAACTTTTTAAAATGATGTAATGTTTCAGCAAGAATAATAAACATAATAGCTTCCATCTATTGGTTGTTATTGCATTTGTAATATACTTTATCTGTATTTTCTTAACACTGTTGACTGAAAAAAATGCACAACATGAGAGTTGTGAGTTAAATTTTATTTGGAGCAAAATGAGAGCTATAGCCTGGGAGATAGACTCTCAGATAGCTCTGAGGAACTGCTCTGGATTGGGGTTGGAGTTTATCAGTGTATATGTATGATTTTGGTGAAGGAGGATATGTGCAATCAATCACATATTTTGGCAGAGGTTGCTGTTAGTCACAAGAAGGTTGCTGTTCATCCATTAATGATTTTGGTGTTTTTCTAGATGTGAGAGGATATAAGAAATGGAACTAATAAAATCTTTTCCTGAAAATACCTATCACAAGCCTGTTCTGCTGGTATTTTCTCAGAACATATTCTTGACCTCCTTTCAGGGGGTGTTGAAAGACAGTAACTGCAGTGGCTAGTGACCTGATCCTTGTAGAGGCAGATGGCAAGTGACAGTTTTTAGTTGGCAATGTTATTCCATTAGTCATTTCAAATGTTATTATCCATACTGATGCTGAAAGAACTCTATGTTCATTAATTGACAAAGTCAACAAATATTTATTAAGTATTTATTTTGCACATGTACTGTCAAAGAGCTGGGAGTTTAAAATATAGAAGAAAGCAGACATTTTCTGCCTATAAGAATATTACATTCTGACATAAGACAGATAATTAATAAAAAAAGAAAATAAGTGGAGTGATGATTCCAGGCTATAGAAGTGCAATGACAAATGGAACCACCAAAAGTATGATAAATGAAAGATGAATTGATAAGTAGAACTTGAACTCTTTTTCTCTGCAAAAGATAGTGAAGGAAAATCATAGACCTAGAGAAAATATTTGCAAGTCACATATCTGGTAAGGGACTTATATCTGAACTATATAAAGAACTCTTAAAATTCAACAATAGGAAGAGGAACCACCAGATTCAAAAATGGGCAAATAACCTAACCTGAAAAGATAGGTTAGCAATGAAGACACGCAGATGGCAAACATATGAAAAAAATGCTTAACATCTTTTATCATTAGGAAGATGCAAATTAATACAAGAAAGAGATTTCATTATATGCCTACTAGAATCAGTAAAATCCTCCAAATTAACAATAACAAATTCTGGTGAGGATGTGGAACAATAGAAACTCTTGTTCATTCAGATGCAAAATGAGATAGCCTCTTTGGAAGAGAGTTTGGCATTGGTTTTAAAATGCAGCTAAAAATAGAAATACCATACAACACATCAATCTCAGTCCTAGGGATTTACCCTACTGATTTGAAAACTCATGTCTCTAAAAATTCACCTATCCTTCTTGCATTAAAAAAAAAAAAATACACTTTAAGAATAGTTTTATATTTTCATGAAATTTTCAAAGGGAATACAGAAAACTTCCATAACGCTACATCCAGTTTTCCTATTATTAACATCTAATATCATTATGATATGTTTGTGAGAGCTAATGAACCAATATTGATACATTATTAGTTGAGCTGAGCACAATAGTGAAAAACCAAAATAACAAATCCTTTTGTATATAGCTTAGCAAAATGACAAGAACAAATGCAGTGTGGATGCTGAAATATTCTTATCCTTAAATTGACTTGCAAAGGATGGTGAATTATACATCTACATAAATGTAAAAATGGGAAGTCTAGTTTAAAAGATTACCAACTGAGGTCTATTCTTTTTAATACTCTTTATCCAAACTTGTCAAACCATTCTTGCCTTTCACAGAAAAGATTTAAAGAGGCTTACAGGGATATACAGAGCACAGTAAGAAAGAAAATAAAAATCCACAGAAAAGAAGAAAAAAACAACGTTTGAACTAAAGAGAAGCCAAGGAACACGTTAATGCCCCAGCATGCTATTTATACCATTCCAACACGGAATGGGCCAGATGTCAGGAAGGGGCAGAATGGGCGGTGGCAGCAGTAATTCCAGAGTTAGATTCCATATCACAGTTTTCTTGCTGCATGAGCTGTGTGATGTGAGCAAGCTACTTATCCTCTGCCCTAGTGTTTGCATGAATTAGGTGGGGCTATGCATACACACACTTCCAGGACTGTTGTGGAGCGCAGAAGACAGGACGCATGTAAAGTGCTTAGCCTCAGCTCTAGCAGCTGCAGGGTGTAAAAGCCTGGTGGCTATCACCTTTATCATTATCATCATTGTTATGGTGCTCGCTACATTGAGCAACACATTGGGCCCTTGTGCTTTATAACAGACTGGTTGTAAATGTAAAGTTTTATGATATTTTAATTAAAAATTTAAAAATAATCTTTCAGGTAACCTCCATTTCTTTTGAATTTCACCTTGCTTTAAGCTAAAATTACAGCATCTGATTCCTACCATGCATGAAAGGAAATATGCTACATTACATAAAGAAACCTGGTTATCAAGCACTTCCTCCCTAATAGCTAAGTCCGTAATTCAATAAAAAATGCATTTGATGTAAACATCTTGAAAAACAACAGGATAAGATTGTTCAAAATGAAGCTGATTCACTGATGCATCCCTAATTATGATATATGCTGGCAACTTGATGTAACCGAGGTCGTCTTCATTAGTAGTGGATCCCTCTGACATGGAGACTGAGCGAGCCTGTTTTTAGAAAAGAAAATAAATAGGCAAGGCAAACAGCTTCTAAATCCATGCTGAATCTTGCTAAGTGTATGTTAATATAAAGTCCTGGAAGATCAGACTTCAGGAGACATACAGTAGACAGTATGGAAAAATCAGATCTTACAGTAATTATGGAGATGCCATTCCAACATGGCAAACCTAACCAGGGAGACATCTTAATTATTAAAAGCTAATCATGTCCATTCTGTTAAATTGGAGAGAAAAGGACACGTATGAAAGCCATCAGATGAATGACTTCTTTTTAAACCAAGACTCACTGCCTGATACTGTTTACCTGTTCTCTCCTTTCCATGAGTCAGTAAAGAATGAAGAACCACTCCTTCTCCCAAAGCCAATCCTGCCACTGGAGCTTCTGGTCCCTTCCCCTGTCACCTTTTGGATGATTCAGTTTTGGTGATATCATTCAACTCTGGAATTTCTTCTTTTCTACTGAAATAGTTTAGTTCAGTTCAATTCAGTTCAGTTGCTCAGTCATGTCCGACTCTTTGCGACCCCATGAGTTGCAGCATGCCAGTCATCTCTGTCCATCACCAACTCCTGGAGTTCACTCAGACTCACGTCCATTGAGTCAGTGATGCATGCCATCCAGCCATCTCATCCTCTGTTGTCCCCTTCTCCTCCTGCCCAAAATCCCTCCCAGCATCAAAGTCTTTTCCAATGAGTCAACTCTTCCCATGAGGCGGCGAAAGTACTGGAGTTTCAGCTTCAGCATCATTCCCTCCAAAGAAATCCCAGGGCTGATCTCCTTCAGAATGGACTAGTTGGATCTCCTTGCAGTCCAAGGGACTCTCAAGAGTCTTCTCCAACACCACAGTTCAAAAGCATCAATTCTTTGGTGCTCAGCTTTCTTCACTGTCCAACTCTCACATCCATACATGACTACTAGAAAAACCATATCCTTGACTAGATGGACCTTAGTCGGCAAAGTAATATCTCTGCTTTTGAATATGCTATCTAGGTTGGCCATAACTTTTCTTCCAAGCAGTAAGGGTCTTTTAATTTCATGGCTGCAGTCACCATCTGCAGTGATTTTGGAGCCCAGAAAAATAAAGTCTGACACTGTTTCCACTGTTTCCCCATCTATTTCCCATGAAGTGATGGGACCAGATACCATGATCTTCATTTTCTGAATGTTGAGCTTTAAGCCAACTTTTTCACTCTCCACTTTCACTTTCATCAAGAGGCTTTTTAGTTCCTCTTCACTTTCTGCCATAAGGGTGGTGTCATCTGCATATCTGAGGTTATTGCTATTTCTCCTGGCAATCTTGAGTCCAGCTTGTGTGTCTTCCAGTCCAGCATTTCTCATGATGTACTCTGCATAAAAGTTAAATAAGCAGGGTGACAATATACAGCCTTGACGTATTCCTTTTCCTATTTGGAACCAGTCTGTTGTTCCATGTCCAGTTCTAACTGTTGCTTCCTGGCGTGCATACAGATTTCTCAAGAGGCAGGTCAAGTGGTCTGGTATTCCCATCTCTTTCAGAATTTTCCACAGTTTATTGTGATCCACACAGTCAAAGGCTTTGGCATAGTCAATAAAGCAGAAATAGATATTTTTCTGGAACTCTCTTGCTTTTTCCATGATCCAGCGGATGTTGGCAATTTGATCTCTGGTTCTTCTGCCTTTTCTAAAACCAGCTTGAACATCTGGAAGTTCGCGATTCACGTATTGCTAAAGCCTGGCTTGGAGAATTTTGAGCATTACTTTACTAGCGTGTGAGATGAGTGCAATTGTGTGGTAGTTTGAGCATTCTTTGGCATTGGCTTTCTTTGGGATTGGAATGAAAACTGACCTTTTCCAGTCCTGTGGCCACTGCTGAGTTTTCCAAATTTGCTGGCATATTGAGTGCAGCACTTTCACAGCATCATCTTTCACGATTTGAAATAGCTCAACTGGAATACCATCACCTCCACTAGCTTTGTTCGTAGTGATACTTTCTAAGGCCCAGTTGACTTCACATTCCAAGATGTCTGGCTCTAGATGAGTGATCATACCATTGTGATTATCTGGGTCCTGAAGATCTTTTTTGTACAGTTCTTGCGTGTATTCTTGCCACTTCTTAATATCTTCTGCTTCTGTTAGGTCCATACCATTTCTGTCCTTTATCGAGCCCATCTTTGCATGAAATGACCCCTTTTATCTCTAATTTTCTTGAAGAGATCTCTAGTCTTTCCCATGCTGTTCTTTACCTCTATCTCTTTGCATTGATCGCTGAAGAAGTCTTTCTTAAATCTTCTTTCTATTCTTTGGAACTCTGCATTTAGATGCTTATATCTTTCCTTTTCTCCTTTGCTCTTCGCTTCTCTTCTTTTCACAGCTATTTGTAAGGCCTCCCCAGACAGCCAGTTTGCTTTTTTGCTTTTCTTTTCCATGGGGATGGTCTTGATCCATGTCTCCTGTACAATGTCATGACCCTCATTCCATAGTTCATCAGGCACTCTATCTATTGGATCTAGTCCCTTAAATCTATTTCTCACTTGCTTGAAATAGTTGCTTGAAATAGTTCAAGCAACATGCAAATGTGTGATAGGTTAGAGTTTTAACCTGACTGTAGAGGCCTTCTAACAACCCCATTTTTATTCCTTTTTAAAATAATACTTTTCAAAGGGTAATCCATACCCACTTGTGCAATTTACTTGCCCCACAGTCACTTTTCTTTTTATTATGCAATATAATAGATACAGAACCACATCAGGAATGCCAGGAATGCCAGTATGCCCTTTGCTCAAGAAAGAAAACTTTGTCCATGCAATCGGAACTACCTGCTTACACCTCAATGTCCATATTTCCTTCCCTTCCTGCTGCCACTGCTCAGCTTGGCCAGGGAATCACAGTCCTGACTTTGATGTCCATATTTTCTATGCATTTCCCTCATCATTTTATTATGAAAATGTTCAGAAGTTGAACAGTTTAAAGGGAATCCTATACAAGCAAAACTGCCACCTAAATCTGGCATTAACAGTTTGATGTATTTGTTCTATCAAGAATCTATTTCCCATGAGTTTTTAAAATAAATGTGCTATGAATGGTCTTTCTTTCACCCACACTATTCTGGCTTTCAGACTGACCACTCTGTGGAAACTACTCTGGTCAGTCACTAGGTTCACTTGTTGGTCATATCTATCCATTTCTCTCTATAGCTTTTCTCAGCCTCCAGCATCATATGGAGTTGACAACCACCTTTTTCTCCTGGGTCACCCACTTTTTCTCATGACTCTTGACTTTCACAGTATCTCCTTTCCTCCACCTGCTTCTGGTTCCATGTCTGCTTAAGAGTCTAAATTTTGAGTGTCCCAAGGCTCAGACTTGGGCTTTCTCTTCTTGTTTGTCAATCATCTCAATCTATATTTGAGACTCTAAAATTTTTACCTCTGGATCTTAGCTGTAGGTAAATCTGTGTAATATTTCTCCAAATACACCTTCCTTTATTTTTCCCCATTGAGGCATGGGACTAACAGTTGCTTCAGTCAATAGAGTGAGTTGTACTTTATTCCTTTTTCCCCTCACATCCAAACCATAATTTAATGTTATCAGCCTAACTCAAAAATATATCCTAAATCCATCCATTTTAAGGAATATAGTATTTAGCTATAATGTAAGTTATGAAACTAGACAAACCAAATTTGAAACGTCACTCTAGCACTTACCAACTGTGTGATAAGTCACTTAATCTCCCCTAGGCCTGAGTTTCAGTATCTGTACATTCTAAGTAATTATAGTACCTATCTTATGAGGTAGTAGTAAATATAGACAAAGTAGTTAAATCAACGACTGACACGTAGTAAGCATTATATAAATGCTAATTTAAAACAGTTATTCAGAAAGGCATTTTCTAATCCCTCCATAAAGAATAAGGTAGAAAAAAATACATATTTTATGGGGGAGGAGCCTAAAAGCTAAGAATAGATTTATAAGTCAGGTTCTCCAGAGAAATAGAACCAGTAGGCTGTATATATATATACATATATTAGAAGATTTATTTTAAGGAATTGGTTCATGTGATTGTAGAGTTTTGCAAGTGAGGGGGTTGCTGGTGGACTGGAAACAGACAGGAGTCAGTGCTTTAGTCTTGAGGCAGAATTTCTTCTACTTACTTAGGGCAGTTCTCTGGTTTTGCTTTTAAGGCCTTCCAATCAATTGGATGAGGCCCATCCACGTTATCAGGGGTAATCTTCTTTACTTAAAATAAACCAATACTAGATTTTCAACACATCTACAAAATACTATGATGGCTTCACCTGTATTAGTGCTAGATTAAATAACTAGGTGCCATAGTCTGACCAAGTTGCTAAGTTAGACTAATCATCGCCATGGGTGACAGTTAATGATGACTTTTTCTGAATATGACATGATTACATATAGATGAGACTATGCTTTTCCTAAACCTCCATATTATGCAGTGTTTGTGAACTTTTCCCTTGGGAATATGTTGCCATTTGGTGCTGGATATCACTTGAAAGACCCTTAACCTACCTACCAAATGAAGACTATGGTGTTACAGATGCTAGACGAGGGGCATTGTGGTTTTCCATATGTGCTTCTGGGGGACAGTGGAGGTTTAGTTCTATCAAAGGCAATCTTGTGCAACCATACATCTTGTGTCAGAATTCTTGTTTGTCAGATAATAATATAGTTCTGTCTAATGCTTTTCATACTGCTCTCGGAGTTCTTGGAGCAAGAATACTGGAGTGGTTTGCTATTCCCTTCTCCAATGGACCATGTTTTATCAAAACTTTCCACCATGACCCATCCATCTTGGGTGGCTCTCATGGCTTGGCTCAGAGCTTCATTGAAGGCTGTGATCCCTGTGACCATTTTGGTTAGTTTTCTGTGATTATGGTTTTCCTTCTGGAGGCTGTGGCCAATACTTTGACCACCTAATGCAAAGAGCTGACACATTGGAGAAGACTGTGATGCTGGGAAGGATTGAGTGCAAGAGGAGAAGGGGAAACAGAGGATAAAATGATTGGATGGTATCACTGACTCAATGGACATGGATTTGAGCAAACTCTGGGAGGTTGTGAAGGACAGGGGAGTCTGGTGTGCTGCAGTCCGTGGGGTTGCAGAGAGTTTGACACAATTTAGTGACTAAACAATAACATCTAATCCACAAAATTTTAAGAATTAGATAAATACCAAGAGGTAATTTGAGAAAACATGAAGCACTTTTCAAATTGAACTTGTGAATATTCAATTGCTCTTAAAGGCATGCTTTAAAAAATGAAACTAAAAGATAAGCCAAAAAACTGTACAGTAAGTTCCCTACATATGAACCAGTTCCATTCTGAGTTTTCTTAAGACCAGTTTGTTCATAAGTCCAACAAAGTTAGCTAGATACTGAACTAACACAATCAGTTATATAGTATTTTATTGTAACAGGTTTTTAATACTTTCATACAAATAATACAGAAAAACACACAGAAAAGACATTATTTTTAAACTTATAGTACAATGCCTTGAAAAGTAGATTAATACAGTACAATAACTGGCAGACAGGGGCTGGCTTCGAGTGAACAGACAAGAAGAGTTACTGACTGGAAGAGGAAGAGGAGGTAGAAGGTGGTAGAGCTGAAGGGTAATCATCAATAGGAGATGAGGGCAAGCTGCAATTTCACTCATGTCTGACGTTGATGGCACAGGTTCTGGTTCCTCGCTGGATTCAATTCTATCTATTCTCTTAAAAAAACAATCCAGTGATTTCTGGGTAGTAGCTCTTTTTTTTCTCATCATAGATAATATGATAGTACTGGATTGCATTCTGAATGCCTGCTGCAACCTTTCTGTACTATTCTACGTTTGGGTCCTGAGCCTCAAAAATGAACAATGCCTCCTCAAATAAAGACACTCCCTTTGCAATTTCCTGCATTGTGAATTTGTTCAGTTCTTCAGTTACTTCTTCTTGCTCTTGTCTCTCTTTATCCTTTCTTTGGGCATCTAATTCCATTAGGTTTTCATTAGTAAGCTTCTTGTGGTGCACAGCAAGGAATTCAGTGAAGTCAATCTCTTACAGATCTAGCTTCAGCTTTTCATTGAGCATCACTGTGTCACTGAAGACCTCCTTGGACTCCTCAGTCACCTTCTCAAGTTCACAAAAATCATGAACAAACTGGGGACAAATGTTTCTCCAAGCCTCGTTCATGGTGATAGCTGTAACCTCATGCAAAGCAAAGTCAATGTTTTTTTGGCCTTGTAGATTTTATAAAAAGTTGAGGGGGGAATCAGTTGCTCAGTCATGTCTGGTTCTTTGTGCTCCTGTGAACTATAGCTTGCCAGGCTTCTCTGTCCATGGGATTCTTCAGGCAAGAATACTAGAATGGATAGCCTTTCTCTTCTCCAGGGGATTTTCCCAACCCTGTAGATGTTATAGTCCTTCCAAAATTGTCACAAGATTTCTCCTGATTCATCACTTGCCTTTAATGTCTGGCCAAAAGTGAGACATAAATATTTATTGAAATTTGCTATAACTCCCTGGTCCATAGGTTGGATGGGTGACATAGTATTCAGTGGCAGATTCACTACTTTGTCTTTGGGAGGAAAGTCATCAATAAATGGGGAGTGGCCTGAAGTATTGTCTTGCAGCAAAATAATGTTGAATTGGATCTCCTTCTTCAAGCAATATTTCTCTGTTGTTTTTTAGTCACTGAGTTGTGTCAGACTTTTTGTGGTCCCATAGACTGCAACATGACAGGTTTCCCTGTCCTTCACTGTCTCCCAGAGTTTGCTCAAGCTTTTGTCCATTGAGTTGATGATACCCTCCAACCATCCTATGCTCTATCACCTCCTTTTCCTCCTGCCCTCAATCTTTTCCAGCATCAGAATCTTTCCAATGAGTTGGCTCTTCACATCAGGTGACCAAAGTATTGAAGTTTCTGCTTCAGCATCAGTCCTTCTAATAAATATTCAGGGTTAATTTCCTTTAGGATTGAAATACTTCTCTACATCCATGATAAAATGGTGGAAAAACCAGTCCTGGAAAATGGCCTTTGTAACCCAGGCTTTGGGATTACTATTCCACACAACAAGGAGAGAGCCCTTGGTTACAATTTTAAGGACGCTTGGGTTCTCTGAATAGTAAGCTAAGAGTGCTTCAACTTCTTATCACCAGAAGCATTGCTGCCAACCAACAAAGTTGTGCTAGCCTTTGCTGCTTAATAGCCTGGCATCAAATTTTCCTTCTTACTGATGTCATTTCAGTCTGGCATCCTCCTCCACTATAGTCCTATATAATCCACATTAAAAACCTGCTTGGGTAAATAACGCACCTTTGTTGATAATTTCTTGATGCGTTTTGAGAAATATCCTGGAGGCTACATATCTGCACTGGCTGATTTCCCACTTATTTTAATGTTGTGAAGGTGGACACACATAAAAGTGTGCCCTTGAATGGATGAAACCATCTGCAGCTGGCATTAAAAGATGTGCTCTCTGGGTTCTTTGCCATGTGTCTTCTTCAAGTCTTCATAAAACCTTTTCGCTTTCTCTTGAGTCAGCATTACGCTGAATGGGACTTGACACTGATGCTGATTCTGCATCCTCACACTGAGAAGTTTCTCCATCATATTTCCAGGCTCTTCGCTATTATTGTCAACATCATCGGCACAGCAGACTTCACATGTTCCATGATCTTGTTTTTGTCGATGACTGACATTCATGTTACAAGAAGGAGCCGTGTCCACCATCTTTTTGCCTCTTTCCACTCTCTGAATTATTTTTACTTTTGATTCCATCATTATGGCTTGGCGCTTCTTAGCAGTACCAGCTCCATCACCACTGCTTTTATGCTTCTGGACATCTTGGGCTTGAAATAAATATACTGTACTGCTGTACTCTATACTGTACTGTACAGTAAACTACACAAAAGCACACCATGTGTAGAGGATGCTCTCATGTGACAGTGTACGCCAGACTCGTGAACTAACTTACATGATTGGACATGTGAACATACAAAGTTTGCAACTTGAAAGTTCATGTGTAGGGGACTTACTATATACTTTAAGTATTTAGATAATTTTTCCATCTTTGATTTAATTCATGTTTTAGATTTTATTTCATATCATTCTACTGTGGATGAGAAAGAAATACTGAACTGTTGTCTTGATTTGTGTGAAATCCTACCTTTGAAAAATGCTTCTAACAACCAAAGAGAACAAATTTGTTGTCGCTATTAAGCCAATCTGGCCTCTCAGTTTGAATTTCTAGAAATAACTGATGCTGTGTGAGTCAGTACGTATTGTTGAAATAAAGTATCTCAGTGTTTATGCCATTTCTTTTTCTATTCTTTTTGCTCTCATGGATGGAATAAAATTTGAGCTCAAGTGTGATTGCCTTTTTAAAGCATAAAAATGCTTAGTAATATCGCCTTTTAAAAAGCAAATAAAATGTGCACTCCATTTGAATGGCCTGCAGTTTGTAACTCCTTATAATTATTGCATTATAGTTCACTGATGCAATTTCTTATGGGAATATTTAAGGGATGAAAGATCAGGAATATTATATATTTATATTCATTAGAATATGGGGGATTTTTTTTAATATAGGCAAAAAGAAAAACTAATTGGTTTACATCCAGTTGTAGACTTTATGAACTTACTGCTTTGGTAATTTTCTTAAATATCACAACTGAAAAGATTAATTTAATTCTCTATGGGCTTCTGTTGAAACAGTAGAGGGTGTTTAAAATATAAATGTAATTATTATAACTAATGTCTCCTTTCCTTGACAAAAGTCTGAATAACAGGAGGTTATTCTTGGTACATTAATCTCATGAGAACGTCCATGTATTTGCTTGTTTTCTTCAAGAGAAGGGAATAAAGATAGATTCATCATTAATCAAGCTGTGTGGCACTGAGAAAGCTTACTTTCCTCTCAGGTCTTAATTTCTTATCTAAGTAACAATATCTTCAAATGAGCTATTCTCTAATATCTCTTATGTATTTTGGCCTTGTTTGGAAAAGGAAGAAGACGAACAATTAAGACGAAGTATGCACAGCTCTGTGTGTTGCTTTTTGTTTAAATAACTTTTCCAATTTTACTGAGACATAGTTGGCATATAATATTGCTTAAGTATACAGTGTGAAGATTTGATACCCATATATTATAAAAACATTTATCACAATAGGGTGGGTTAACACCTACTTCACCTCATATAATTAGCATTTTGTTGTTATTGTTATGGTGAGAATATTTCAGATCTACTTTCCTAGCAACTGTCACATATAAAATACAATGTTTTAACTATAGTCACCATTCTGTACATCACATCCCCAGAATGTATTCTTTTTATAATTGGAAATTGTATCTTTTCACCAGCATATCCTTATCTCCCCCACCCCACAGATTCTGGGAACCACTAAATTTGTTCTCTGTATGAGTTCAGCTTTTTTAGATACCACATATAAGTGAAAACATACAATGTTTGCCTTTATCTGTTAGACTTATTTTATTTCATGGATGCCCTCAGGATTCATCCATGTTGTCACAAATGGTAGGATTTCCTTCTTTCTAAAGAATGAATAATATCCCATCACATATTTATCTTTTCCAATCTTTGCTATCACTTGTCCTTTTAATAACAGACATCCTAAGAGATGTGAGGTAATATCTTATTGTGGTCTCAATTTGCATTTCTCTGATAAATGAGCATTGTTGAGCATCTTTTCAAGTACTCATTGACCGTCTGTTTGTCTTCATTGGAAAAAATGTCTGTTTAGGATGTATGCCTAGTTTTAATCGGATTATTTGTTTTCGCTATTGAATTTTATGAGTTCCTTATATATTTTAGATATTAATCACTATCAGATACTTGGTTTGCAAATATTTTCTCCCTTCTTGTAAGATACTCTTCAATTTGTTAATTGCCTATGTTGGATTTTGTTTAGTCAACCAAGACATGATTACGTTCCAGAGGAGCTTTTATTCTTATTGTGAAGGCAAGGAAAGTGCCAGGGAGAACACTGAAAAACAAAACGAAACAAAACAAAACACCAAAAACCTGAGGTATAAACATTTTAAAGAAAAACACAGCTTTCTTGCAGAAGTCCCTTCTAATTCTTTTATTTCAGCATTGGGAAACAGATCATTGCATTGTTTGGGGATTGTGATCTGAGGAAGATAAATAGATCTCATGCTTTTTATTAGTTTTCAGTTCTGGATAAGATATCTCTTGTATAGAGTGTTCTAGAGCTTGAACAATAAAGCTAAAAGAGGTATTAGCAATATTTTATAGATAATTGACCTATTTAATGCAGAACCTTGTTAAAAATCAACACCTGTAATTAGAAGGCAATGGCACCCCACTCCAGTACTCTTGCCTGGAAAATCCATGGACAGAGGAGCCTGGTGGGCTGCAGTCCATGGGGTCACTAAGAGTCGGACACGACTGAGTGACTTCTCTTTCACTTTTCTCTTTCATGCACTGGAGAAGGAAATGGCAACCCACTCCAGTATTCTTGCCTGGAGAATCCCAGGGACGGGAGAGCCTGGTGGGCTGCTGTCTATGGGGTCGCACAGAGTCGGACACGACTGAAGCGACTTAGCAACATAGCAACAGCAACCTCATTTATAATGTTCTCTCTTGAGTAAATGAAAATAATCACTAAAATAATTCAAAATCTTTCTACCCCATACTCAGCTTTCCAGAAAAAGATAAATCCTGAAATATACAGTTATACGAATTTAATAATAATGATCTTATATCCATATAATAACATAAAGATGATGATCTTATATCTCTAATAATGATAATGATTTAAGTCAAGATCTACTGAAGTTTAGTTATCCATAACTCATATATCTACACAATATTATGTTGTTTGTTTTTATTACAAATGAGTACATTCTACTTTAAGAGTAGTAAACATTAGGGTATTTTACAAATGTTTTCAAGGATTAGAACAAACACCTTTCAGAATTAACAATTAGTTTACTAGAACTTTAACAAAATACTTTGAGTTTTGGGGAGTCTTGCTCTAGGAATTTTTCATATCGTTCAGACATTTAGAAACAGTTCTACTTACAATTTTTGTGATTGACAATTTAGATAACAACTCTACCTTTCTCTTTTCATCTTAACCAAACTTATGCCACTAATATTTTTGGTCTGTATTTTTTATAATGTTCATTTATGTCTCTCTATAGTAAAATGTTATAAGCTCAAACCAGTTATTCCAGGTAGAGAATAAGATTGATACTGCTAAGTTTGGTCTGTGTTTTGTTGAATAATTCAGCTTTATTTTCATCTTGCACAGACCCCAATATTTTCCTTTCACGCTGCAGAAATTGATTTGAATTTATTGTACACTTTGATCCCCAGCTTCTTTGTGTGTAGCTTCTCCTCCATTGCCTTTTCATCCAGAAAATAACTATTTTGGCATTTGTTACTTGTATGTTTTTTTCACCTTGGCTATCAATATTGTCTGTTTATATTTCCAGCTTTTCCTTTTATTTTGAAAGGCTTTACAAAGTAAAAAAGTAGGCTATGCATTAGAAGTACTAAACTGCTTATTATTTCTTATATGCTTTTTAACATCTCTGCATAATAGTGTCATTTTTCTATTTTTGTGAAAGTCACCATCAAATGTAATATCTAGTACCATCCTTCTGTGTTATTGTACAGCCTCCGTCATAGAGTCATACAGTTTTTGATCAGAAAAGGAACTTGAGGGTTGCATTATTTTGTGATATTCTAAAGACCAGGAATCTGACTCCTAGATATTGCTTATTAGATGTACTAAATTTCATAGCCTATTAGAGGAGGAACAAGACTAGAGGATGGGTTTTCAGATATGATGTCTTTTTTGCCCTGTACTGCTTAATATGAAGTAATCAAGTGGATAGAAGTTGTATTTCAAAACTTTGTTGGCTATGTGATACTTGGAATGCATTAGGGCTCATATTTAGGCAAAATCTCATACTATCTATACCCTGTCCCCTTAAAAATAAGAATAGTGAAATGGCCCAAAGATACACCAGAAAATGGCATCCTTGGGGTTGCACAGTTAATTACACAGATAGATGACTGTCCTAGTGCGTCAACATAAAAGGGACAAAAAATATGTTCACTGATGCTACCAGTTCTTACTGTCCAGTGAAGAAAGTAAAATTCAGTGTATTAAAAAAAAAAAGTGTAGAGGAGTTAGTTGAATGATTTATAATAAACATCGGCTTCCCAGGTGGTGCTAGTGGTAAGGAACCTGCTTGCCAATGCAGGAGACTCAGCAGACACAGGTTCAATCCCTGGGTTGGGACGATCCCCCTGGAGGAGAGGGCATGGCAACCCACTCTACTATTCTTGCCTGGAGAATCCCATGGACAGAGAAGCCTGGAGGGCTACAGTCCATAGGACTGCACAGAGTTTGGACACAGCTGAAACGACTTAGTGCACACACACACACGTACACATAACACAGAGCAACATTTATGAATCGCCTTTAATTAACAAAGTGTGTGTGCGCATGCATGTGCGTGCACGTGTGTTTTAGTCACTCAGTCATGTCCGACTCTTTGCTACCCCATGGACTGTAGCTTGCCAGGCTCCTCTGTCCATAGGATTTCCCAGGCAAGAATACTGGAGTGGGTAGCCATTCCTTTCTCTAGGGGTTCTTCTGGACCCAGAGATCGAACCCAGGTCTTCTGCATTGCAGATGGATTCTTTACCATCTGAACCACTTGAGAAGTGTTTCACAGCGAAGTATTTCATATGAAAAACTATCTTCTAAATTTAAGGTTAACCCAGTAATTTGTCTTCACTTATTTTAGCTGTTTGCTTCCTGGGATTCCTTGGTGGCTCAGTGTTAAAGAACCCACCTGCAGTGCAGGAGACCTGGGCTCAATCCCTGGGTGGGGAAGGTCCCCTGGAAGAGGAAATGGCAGCCCATTCCAGTATTCTTGCTGGGAAAATCCCATGGATGAGGAAACTGGTGGGCTACAGTCTGTGGGGTCACAAAGAGTCAGACCTAAGTGACTGACCACAGACACACAAGCCTGTGTTTCCAGTTATTCAGTAGCACAGACTGGCAGGCAAGATATTACCAATGAAGTATCATTCAAATAATCAAAATATATAGTGTATTTATATTTGCAATAAATATGTGGAGAGTCTTATATGAATTACAACGTGAAGTCTAATATTGAAAAATTTAGGCCAACAATGCTATTGAAAAGTTTTGTATTACTCACATTATTCAAACAACCCGCAACAGACTAAATTGATAATGAAGCAGGTAACAGTGATGTATAATTAAAGTGCATAATTAGCAGCTATCAATACTGATGACATAACTATAGTACACTCTGCTCACCAAACTATTTAATTTTCTTTCTGACATAAAAGTAAGCTACATTTACCACCCTACTCTGCAGGCGGCTGAGGGTGTGTGACTGGGATATGGCTGATAGAATGTTGACAGGTGTGATATATAACATTTCCAGTGCCAGCCCCTGAAATACTGATACGATCCTCCACCACCCTCTATCCTATGTGTTATATGAGGAGGAGAAACCAGTGTAAGACCCTGAGATCCTTAGGATTCAAGCGTATGGGTCCTTAAATAATCAGGTCTCTCCAACCCCACGTTTGTCCCTCATTGGAGTAGCAACAGAGAGAAATAAACTTTTATTGTATTAAATGATGAGGATTAGGGTAGTTGCTTACAGCCCTGATGGATTGAATATTAAAATGAAAGTTCATAAAATTGGGCTTCCCTGGTCAGATGGTAAAGAATCCACTTGCAATATGGGAGACCTGGGTTCAAGTCCTGTGTTTGGAAGATACCTTGAAGAAGAAAATGGCTACCCACTCCAGTATTCTTGCCTGGGGAATCCCATGGACAGAGGAGCCTTGCTGGCTACAGTCCATGGGGTCATAGAGAGTCAGACATGACTGAGTGACTTTCACTTTCACTTTTCTTTCATAAAATTGCATTTGTAAGAAACAGAATTTGCATTCTTTGATAAGTCTGAGGGTCCACCAACAAAACAAGCCTCCAGAGGCCAGAGAGCTTTGAGACCATAGAGGGTCCAGAAAAAAAGAAAGAAGTGGGTGACATAGCAACTTTCTCCTGGAGCTTTAGGACAAGGATCTTAACAGTGTCTTTTCCCTTAGATAGGACTAAGACCAGCATGTAGTCCCATGGGTAAGAGTGAAACGATCAGAGTGTCAAGGCTTACATGTGATCCATCAAGCTAGGAAGAGATGCCCCAAACCCGGGGAGATGACAGGGTAGTCTTGTCTGGAGGGCCTCTTACGTTATCTCTGGTATCCAGTAGGTGTGTGTATGTGCTCAGTGGCTCAGCTGTGTCTAACACTTTGTGACCCCATGGAGAATAACCTGCCATGCTCCTCTCTCCATGGGATTTCCCAGGCAAGAATGCTGGAGGGGCTGCCATTTCTTCCTCCAAGGCATTTTCCTGACCCAGAGATCGAACCTGTGCCTCCGGCATCTCCTGCATCAGCAGGCAGATTCTTTTCCCACTGAGCCACCTGGGAAGCCCCCATCCAGTAGGCCTATGTCTTAGAGATAGTAGAAGTAATTAGAGGTTATGGTAGTGGATAGGAAAAAGAATAGGAAATTAAGGATCAGATCTGTTTCTTTCATCATTCTTCAGCAAGACAGTGAGTTTTTACTTCATCTTCAAAAACATATTTGCACACAGTGTGTTTTTTATGTATTGATTTATTTTTGGCTGTACTAGGTCTTCATTGCTGTGTGAGGGCCTTCTCTAGCTGCGGAGAGTAGGGGCTACTCTAGTTGTAGTACACAGGCTTCTCATTCAGTGGCTTCTCTTATGTAGCACCCGCTTTAGGTGTGGGGCTACAGTAGTTGCAGCATGCTGGCTTAGTAGTGTGTCAGTTCAGTTCAGTTCAGTTCAGTCGCTCAGTCGTGTCCGACTCTTTGCGACCCCATGAATCGCAGCACGCCAGGCCTCCCTGTCCAACACCATCTCCTGGAGTTCACTCAGACTCATGTCCATCGAGTCCATGATGCCATCCAGCCATCTCATTCTCTGTCATCCCCTTCTCCTCCTGCCCAAAATCCCTCCCAGCATCAGAGTCTTTTCCAATGAGTCAACTCTTCGCATGAGGCGGCCAAAGTACTGGAGCTTCAGCTTTAGCAGCAGTCCTTCCAAAGAAATCCCAGAGTTGATCTCCTTCAGAATGGACTGGTTGGATCTCCTTGCAGTCCAAGGGACCCTGAAGAGTCTTCTCCAACACCACAGTTCAAACGCATCAATTCTTCGGTGCTCAGCCTTCTTCACAGTCCAACTCTCACATCCATACATGACCACAGGAAAAACCATAGCCTTGACTAGACAGACCTTAGTCAGCAAAGTAATGTCTCTGCTCTTGAATATACTATCTAGGTTGGTCATAACTTTTCTTCCAAGGAGTAAGCGTCTTTTAATTTCATGGTTGCAGTCACCATCTGCAGTGATTTTGGAGCCCCAAAAAATAAAGTCTGACACTGCTTCTACTGTTTCCCCATCTATTTCCCATGAAGTGATGGGACCAGATGCCATGATCTTCATTTTCACAGTCTGATTTTGATAATACACGCAAAATTACTGAATTCAATATTTGTCTAGATAAACATTTGTTGATCATTGGTTGAAATGATGTTTATTTTCATTAAAAATTACAGAAGAAAATATTATCTCCCCTCTTTGTTAGACATTTGCAGACACAAAAGTCACTGTTGCTTTTCCCCAAAACCATCCAAATTAACGACATTCCCTAACTTCTTATTTTCAAATATTCTTTTCCCGAAATGGTTTTCAAACTTCAGTAGTACATTAAAATCTCCTGGGGAACTTGTTAAATATAAATTCCATATGCACATTGAGTAAGAGTCTTTTTGTTTGGGAGGAGAGAGGGAGAAAAGAGAGAGATGCTGAAAGCTGTTACCGAACTCCCAGACCACCTGTCCAGTGAGATCTGTCCCCACATCCCAACCTACACCACACACTTCAGAACACACACTGTCTCTTCTGTGTTAAATGTTGGCTTTAGTTGGAAATAGCATTTTTTCCCACTGGAATATGGCTGAATCCTACCTAATCCTCAACATGTAATTTAAAGATCACCTCCAGAAAGACTTCTGAATTTCCATGAGATGTACTTTCTCTTTGTGAGCAGCCAGCCAGTTATAATTTATAACTCTGATGGTGTATGTTCTATTCTGTTTGTGTTGTTAAGCCTACTTTGTCATTTTTTGCCCTTCTGCCATTCTGGGATTATAATTATTCTGAGAATGTTCTTATTTATGTAAATTTTCAATGGTCAATATCTGTGTTACATTTAATAGGAACTTTAAAAAAATGAATTTGTTACTGGGAACTTATGTCTGGAAGGACATAGTCTATGGTCGGCAACTACTTTCTGAGTCAGTGAGGCCACAATAGCATCACATGCCTAAACTTGACAAATTTGAAAGGAAGTATTAGGCTTCCCAGGTGGCACTGTTGTAAAGAATCCACCTGCCAGTGCAGGAGACTCAAGAGATAGAGGTTCAATCCCTGGGTCAGGAAGATTCCCCTGGAGGAGGAAATGGCAACTCACTCCAGTATTCTTGCCTAGGAAATCCCATGAACAGAGCTTAGCTGACTACAATCCATAGTGTTGCAAAGAGTCAGACACAAGTGAGCAACTGAGCACCCAGCATATCATTTCTTCAATTTGGGGATTAAGGTTGGAGAGAGAATATTAGTTGTGTTTTGAGAGATTTATTAAATATGAAGCTTTATTTATTTTTTTGGCAAATACTGTGAGTGCTTTTATTCTTTTTTTTTCTTTAATTTTATTTTTACTTTATTTTACTTTACAATACTGTATTGGTTTTGCCATACATTGACATGAATCTGCCACGGGTGTATACGAACTCCCAATCCTGAATCCCCCTCCCACCTCCCACCCCATATCATCTCTCTGGATCATCCCCGTGTACCAGCCCCAAGCATCCTGTATCTTGTATCGAACATAGACTGGTGCTTCGTTTCTTACATGATAGTATACATGTTTCAATGCCATTCTCCCAAATCATCCCACCCTCTCCCTCTCCCTCACAGTCCAAAAGTCCGTTCTATATATCTGTGTCTCTTTTACTGTCTTGCATACAGGGTCATCATTACCATCTTTCTAAATTCCGTATGTTTGTGTCAGTATACTGTATTGGTGTTTTTCTTTCTGGCTTAAGCCAAAAAGAAATATGAAGCTTTATACACAAAGGTGCTTTTCCCCAGCACATACATGCATCTGTACACACACACACACCCATGCTGTCTCTCAGAGTCACACTCACATGCAGCCAGTAAGAACTTGGGTTTTGTGAAGCTGGAGGCAGGTTGTATGAATGTTCTTAAAATTTTTCATAGGATCTTCTATGCTTCCTTTAATAATCACTCCATAATCTTGACTTCTATTTGTCATTGTCCTCTTTATTGTTCAACCTGCTCTTGTGTTACGTCACCAGGTTGAGGGTATATTTGATCTTGAAACAAGGAGTTACCTTTAATCAATAAACTTCCCTTCGGCCAGCTGTCTGAGATGCTTAAGGAGCCAACATGCTCAAAGCTAGATGGCCCTGCAGGCCACTTTAGGGTTTGTCCAAGTGAAGCCCTCTGTAAGTTCAATTGATGTTTTCATCCTGTGGTTGCATTAACAACAGAGTCTCAAGTGAGATCAAATCTTCAGACATTGCTGGATTATATACCTGATTCTTTTCCCACTTCTTTCTGATTTAGCTATTAGTAGAGATTAACTAACACCCCAGCTTTGTCATTGTGACTATCTAATAATTACATGATTTGCAATTATCCTTAAGGATTAGTCACATTTTGAACTACTAGGAATAAGCTCCTTAGAAATTCTTGTTAATGTTTGAGATGAGGAAGCTTTTAAAGAAGGGATTAAATTGGAATTGATCTTCTGGACAATTAGAAGTTCCATAATGGAAGATATCCTGGAATGGTGCCATTATTATTATTTCTTTGCTATTTGTCATAGTTTTTTATTTTAAGTAGTTCTGCAGTGATGGAAACATTTTATATCTGTGCTGACCATATGTGGCCATTGAGCACCTAAAGTGTGACTAGTGTGATTGAGGCACTAAATGTTTGTATCACTTTTCAGATTCTACAGATAAGTGATTGAAGTTAATTTTGAATAGTTTCTCTGTTGGACAGAATAGATCTAGAATAGTGGATGGTTTTGCCCTTTCCTCCCAAGGGACATTTAACAATGTATGGAGACATTTTTGGTTGTCACATTTAGAGAGGCGTGCTACAGCATCTAGTGGGTAGAAATCAAGGATGTTGCCAAACTTGCATAGGACAGCCCTTTACATCAAAGAATGATCTGGTCCAAAATGCCAATGCTGCTGAGTTTGAGAAACCCGACCTCCAGTCTAAGATTTGTCAGAGGAGAGTGGGTTCCTCTTCTCAGTACCTAATGATGTGTTAGTATGTATTTGGTTAATGGGCTCTAAACTGCAGAAAAAGAAATAGAACAAAAAAGCCAACTAGCCAACACCAAAAGTGTTAGAAGTGTATCATTCTGAAAAATATATATATAGACAGTTGACACATACAAGGAAAGATAGTCTTTATAAGCTCCCTAAAGCAGGAAATTCCTGTGAGTAAAGGATAACACTGAAGATGGACCAGGCATTTCATCAAAACACTATCTATGTGCAGTAAGGCATATTCATTATGCATAAAATTGCTACATATTATTAAGGCAAATAAATACTTAGCTTTTAAAAAATATGAGCAATATGTTTTTATATTGATATAGAGAAAAAAATGTAAAACATTTCTTATTCCAAATAAAGAAGATGTGGTACACATATATACAGTCAAACACTGTGCCATGTGCTTAGTCGTTCAGTCATATCCAAATCTTTGAGACCCCATGCACTGTAGCTCACCAGGCTCCTCTGTCCATGGGGATTCTCCAGGCAAGAATACTGGAGTGGGTTGCCATGTCCTCCTCCAGGGGATCTTCCCAACCCAGGGATTTAACCCAGGTCTCTCGCATTGCAGGCAAATTCTTTACCTTCTGGGCCAACAAGGAAGCCTGCAGTTGAATACGACTCAGCCATTAAAAAAATTAATAATAAAATAATGTCATTTACAGCAACATGGATGGAACTAGAGATTATCATACTAAGTGAAATTAACAAGAAAGAGAAAGACAAGCACCATACGATACCACTTATGTGTGGAATCTAAAATATGACACAAATGATCTTATCAATGAAACAGAAATAGACAGAGAACAGACTTGTGGTTGCCAAAGAAAGGAGGGTTAGGGGAGGAATGGAGTAGGATTTGGGGATTAGTAGATGCAAACGGATATGTATAGAATGGATAAACAACAAGGTCTTATTGTAGAGCACAGGGAACTATATTTAATATTCTTTGATAAAAGCCATAATGTAAAAGAATGTGAAAAAGGATGTGTTTATATGTGTGTCTGAATCACTTTGCTATACATAGGAAATTAGCACTTTATAAATCAATTATACTTCAAAAAAAATTACTTATTCCAGTTCTAATTACCAAGAGAGACATATTTGTTCTTTGCTATACAACTGAGTGAGTTAAACAATGTTTCCCTCTTTTTATAGTTGAGAGTGGCTTGGAGAGCTTAAATAAACAGCCAGAGTTTAGATAATTAGACATCTATAGTTTTTGGTTTCAAACCTCATTCTAACTCTAAGTGAAATATAGCCCTAACTTGTATATAATCTACCTTGTTAATTTTTAGATGAAGAAACTATTGCTCAGAGTTTAAGAGAGTAACCAAGTTAAATATTAGTTAGTGGCAGAGGAGGAGTGAGAATCCAGATTGAGCTGAATGGCTACTAACCCCATGAAACTTCTAATCACAACCTACTTCTCATCATTGTAAGACAAGGGTATTCTGTTTTCCAAACCAAACTACCTAATCTGCGGTGAATTATGGTGGGAAAATATGTGATGTAGATTGTACTTATTTTTTATAAGAATTTAGTTTTTTAGAGCAGTTTTAGGTTTCCAGCAGAATGGAGAGGGAGGTAGAGATTTCTCATGTCTCCTGCCCCCACACATGAACCCTCCCCATTGTCAGCATCACTCAGCAGTAGGGGACATTTCTGGCCAAGTGTGAACCTATACTGGCACATTGTAATCACCCAAAGTTCATAGGCTATGTTAAGATTCGCTCTTGGTGTTATACAACCTGTGGTTTTGGACAAATGTGTAAGGATACATATTCTTCATTATGATATCATATAGATTATTTTGCTACCCTAAAAATTCTCCGTGCTTCACCTGTACATATCTTTTCTCTTCTCCCAATAACCACTGATATTTATATGGTCTTCATAGTTTTGCCTTTTCATGTAGTTGGAATCATACAGTATGCAGCCTTTTCAGACTGTCTTCTTTTACTTAAATATGAATTTAAAATTCCTCCATGTTTTTCCATGACTGTACCACAGTTTATTTGACCATTTGCCTACTGTAGGATTCCTTGGTTACTTTCAACTTTTAGCACTTATGAATAAAGCTGTTATAAACATCCTTGTACAAGTTTCTGTGTGGACACATTTTCAGCTCCTTTGGGTAAATACCAAGGAGTGTGAGATTGTACTTATTTTAAAAACTAATCCTATTCTGTAAACTTATTTCTTATAAAGTCAGAGTTTATTAAGCTGATAGTAGATACTTAGAGCATAAAAGTATCATGTATTTTGGAAGTCATTGTCTTAACTGTACGCTACATTGTGCTCTTCCAAACAGAATTACCTTGAGCCTTTTTAACATAAATTATGTATGAGTGTTAGAATTCTTATCAGAATCCTACTTTAGAACATATATCAATTTCCTGTATTTTGTATTACAATGAGCTTTTGCCAGTGTTGCTAGTAATAACAGTAATAATAAATTATTATTATTATCAAGTGGTGGGAGTGGGGATGAGGGAAGAGAAAACTTGCTATACTATGAGATCCTGAAATTGCTTTCTGTCCATCTTTTCTTCTATGTTCCTTCCCTCCCTCTTTTTCTTTCTTCTTTCCTTTCACTAATATTTATAAATTAACTACAGAATTTCAGCCACAGAGCTAAGCCCTGGGGATACAAAGAGAAAAGATAGTGACCTTAATCAGTTTGATGTTAAAGAAACTACATTCACCAGGTACCCTCATGGCCTAAACTCCTTTCCTTAAAGAATCAATCCCGCAAATGTCTGCGTTTCCTCAGCTAGTACTTCCCACATGTCAAAGTACAGATGACTCTTGAATAGCATGGTTTTGAACTGGTGGGTCCATTTACACATGGATTTTTTAAATAAATACTGCAGTACTACATCTTCACGGCTGGTTGAATCTGCAGATGTAGAGCCATGGATATGAATATGAAAGGCCAACTATGGGACTGGAACATCTGTGGATTTTGGTTTCTGCAGTGGATCTTGGAGGCAATCCCGTGTGGATACCAGTGGACAACTGTAGTTAGTATATATGCTATTGTTGTTCAGTCAGTCATGTCTGACTCTCTGCAACCTAATGGACTGCAGCACCCCAGGTTCCCCAACCTTCACTACACTTGGAGTTTGCTCAAACTCATGTCTGTTGACTCGATGATGCTGTAATAAAAAGGTACAAAATGCAATGCCCTAGATAACAAAGTAACAGTTCAGAGGTGAGTGAGTGGTCAACGTCCAGTGGACAGCTATGCTGTTCTCAGCGAGTGGTTTTTACTTCTCAATCCGAGGTAGCTGCTCTGCTTTCTCTCAGCGAGTTTACTTCAGAAAGAGGTACAGTGAGCAGGAGAGCATAGTCTCAAGAGTAAACATCACAGCCACTCATTTCCCATTGTTCAGAACCTACTTACTAGATTATATAATGGCAAAGGTGCCTGGGGAATATAGTCTTTGGCTGATCGCCCATGTGTTCAGCTAATATTCTCAAAAGGTAGAGGAAGTAGAAAGTAGATGTTATGGACCAACTATCAACTGGCTGCATACCTGTTTTGGCAATTAATTTTTTAGTGCTTACACATGACATATATGTGCTTATATGCTCTCTGCCTGAGTTATAAGCATCATGATGACCTGGGATATTTGCTCATTTTCATGTACCTAATGCATAGCACTATGCTAGACTCATCTTAGGCCATTGGTAATGCCAGAATGAATTTTTTGAAAATGTTCAAAGGATTAAATGTAGCATTTTTAGTTGATCTGTCACACATTAAAGTACTATTTTAGGAACTTTATCTCACTGTGGGATTAGGTGTGTTTAGCGTTTGCTTACTTACACATTTTTTTTTTTTCCTGTAAGCCTTCCAAGTAAACTTACCTCCAGAAAATAAATTGGAACATTTTAAAAAAACATCCAGTAATGTGGAAACAGCCATGAAAACTGGAAAAACTGGAGTGAAGAGCACTATATCATAAACTGAAAAACACGTGAATATATACACATATATGGGGGTTTCCCACGTGACTCAGTGGTAAAGAATCCGCCTGCCAATGCAAGAGACACAGGAGATGCGGGAGGAGGAAATGGCAACCACTCCAGTATTCTTACCTAAAAACACCAGAGACATCTGGTGGTCTACAGTCCACAGGGCTGCAGAGTCAGACATGACAGAATGACACGGAGCAGGCACACATGCACGTACATATATATAGTCACAGACATACATGTGTTTCTGCTTATGTATATACATGGGTATGTATATGTATGTGTATATGTATATATCTGTATATCTGTTCGCGTTTAAGACTATTTTTTAGGGACGAATGACAGAATCCTATCCAAATTAAGTTCACCGAGAAGGGAAGGTATCCTATGGACAAAAAGTATCTCCAGGCACCTCTGAGAAGCCTCAGGGGGAGCCAGGATCAGGGACTGAGATGCCATGAATTCCTCCACGTGTCTCAGCTTTGTCCTTCTTTGAACCAAGTTTTTTCAAGCTGATAACCCTGTATTGTTCTGCTGTCCTCGAAGTGCTAATTGGGAGGATACCACCAATACCATCTGGGTTTCAACAGAGAGAGGCAGAGTTAATTCACTCCTTTGAGTGAGTGAGTGAGTGAAGTCGCTCAGTCATGTCCGACTCTTTGTGACTCCATGGACTGTAGCCCACCAAGCTTCTCGGTCCGTGGGATTCTCCAGGCAAGAACACTGGAGTGGGTTGCCATTTCCTTCTCCATCACTCCTTTGTATGAGTTAGAATAGAATCTGAGTGCTGTGTTAAGGATCATCTTGGGTGAGGTGCCCACCTCATGCAGTAGACTGTTTTTCAAAGGTGGCTGCCACCAATGGGTCTATGCTTCTTTGCAGTGTGACTCCATCACTCCTCTCAACAAGAGGCAGAATCTGTTTATACACCCCTTGGACCTAGGATTACTTTATGACTTGCTTTGACTGACCAATTATGGCAGAAGTGACAGTGAGTGAGTTATACCCAGATCTCAAGAGATTTTATAGCTTTTGATTGTGTCCTGTTGTAACACTGACCTTAGAAAACCAATGCGTGAAGACCCCAAGCTTAAAGACTGAACAGAAACAAGAGATGAGGCATCCCAGCTAACCCCATTCCCCAGCCAACAACTGGTGCCAATTGCTAAAAGTGAGTGAGGGCAATTTCGACCCTCTGGCACAGCTGATCTGTGGTTGAATGGGCCTGTATGTGTGAGTTCCGAGGACTCCTGCTATCCCTTAACCCATGTCACAGAAAATAATAAAGAGTTGTTTTGTTTTGTTTTTTAATGAGTAGTAAGTGACTGTGACAACCTTCTTCTAGTCATTGTGTGCCAGGGATGGTGTCAAGGAGGAACTGGGCAGTCCTGTGACCACATGTGATGGTTCAAGGCCCCATTCTTAGGAAAGTTTTAGGAAACAGCTCTGAGAAGAAGGCATGGTTATGAGTAGATAGAGCAGTTCAGTTCAGTTCAGTCGCTCAGTCATGTCCGACTCTTTGCAACCCCATGAATTGCAGCATGCCAGGCCTCCCTGTCCATCACCAACTCCTGTAGTTTAGGATTGAACTAAAAACTATCTATAAAATCAATGAATAACTACAAAGTAGGGCTATTAAATTATTTTTTAAATGCACCTGTTGAGTTGTACCATGCAGGTTTGCAAGGCCTTTACTTTCCCAGCTCCAAGATCAAAGAAAGGCATCGATGGTTTAATGGATGGGGGAGCCTACCTGTCAGAAGCAAGGTCCTAGAGTGACACCCACCATTTGCATGGCAGGGTAGAGGGAAGGTTACTTGTTATAGCAGAAATTGGCATAAGGTAGGCTTGTCAGTTACCAGGAAATCCTGCAGAAGGGCACACAACTTACAACCCCTTTCCCTTTGAAAAGCTAGTGGGAACAATCACTAGCTGGGTCCAAGGGCAAGTCTGTAGGAAGGTCAGTCAGTCATGTGAGTAGGGTGTAGGTGAAGCAGGCATTGGTCAGTCAGGAGATGTACAGAGAGCAAAAGAACAGCCATCTTGAGTGCCCTGACCATATAGCACCCAACAAAATAATATTCAGTTTGTATAAAGTCTCTGCCTCAATATCACATATTCTGAGCCTTATTTTCTTCCTCACTTTCACTCTACTTACTAAGGGATAGATTCCTAAGCTTTCAGGGCATGGAGAATCATTTCTTCTACCTTGGGCATTTGTAACTTTCAAAGATGAATAATCCTGTAACTCAGCTTGCATCAGGACATTAGGAGTGAAGTCTATCATTGAAGATTATTTCAAAGTCACCCATTTGTGGCTGCTGCTATTGCTGCTGCTAAGTTGCTTCAGTCATGTCTGACTCTGTGCCATCCCATAGATGGCAGCCCACCAGGCTCCCCCATCCCTGGGATTCTCCAGGCAAGAACACTGGAGTGGGTTGCCATTTCCTTCTCCAATGCATGAAAGTGGAAAGTGAAAGGGAAGTTACTCAGTTGTGTCTGACTCTTAGCGACCCCAGGGATCGCAGCCTACCAGGCTCCTCCATCCATGGGATTTTCCAGGCAAGAGTACTGGAGTGGGGTGCCATTGCCTTCTCTGATTTGTGGCTGGACTGTATCTTTAATACTACTGAGCTTACCTAGTTTGAGAACTGCTTGGGAAGGGGACAATGCTCTTAGGAAAGACTTAACAATGGCAGCAGCTGCTGAAAGATGGACAGTGTTGGGTTCCAGTCATTTGGTATGGTCAAAAAGGCATGAATGTCAGTTTAGAAAGCAGTTTTGATAGCAACTGAAGCCCTGGATCTTTTTATATTCTGCTTTAAAGATTCTTCATTTTTATGGTATTGTGGTTGTAGAGGATACAGACAGTTATGTCTATTTAAATTCTTATTTGCTTTAACTTTTTAAATTTTTAGCCATGCTACCGTAATAGATTGATTTACTTAACATATTTCGGCATCACTAGTATTAGCATTTTTCAAGAGGCTACAAATAAGGGTGGACAAATATCAAAGAATCGAACAGTATTTGGAACATAAGGGAAACTCAAATAAGTTCTAGTGTTTTTTAAAAATGAAAGTTGAGGCCCATTAAGATACAACAGTGAAGTAGAAGGCATGTGGAATATTTTTCATATTTTGAAAACAAAGAGAAGTATCGTTTTATGTTGTTCTTTTCATTGTCTTTACCTTTGAGTTTCTTGCTTGGTATTAGACACTACACGGTTTCCATAACCACCACCTCTACCAGGGGCCAGATGGCGCTCTTGAATGGTAATGTAGTACGAACTTTGTTATTGTAGTTTCTAAATTTGCTAGATAAATCTCATAAATACTTTCTATGAAGATTAGAAAGTACTTTAGACTCATAACTCAAAATTCTCTCTAGGGTTGGTAAGGGTATAATTAAGGGAAAAGTCATGTAAATAGAACCCTGAGAATCACTCATTAAGTTTTAATAGGCAAGAGTCATACGATTATATTCCTGTTTTGTGAGCTGCAGACTTGGAAGATTTAAGTCCCTAAAGT